>NC_057354.1:129785653-130129403 GCF_016509475.1 Prionailurus bengalensis | reverse complement strand
GTGCATCCTACCGCATGACCCACACATCGGATTTCTGCATCGTGTAGAGGACAGCTCCAGGCACATGCTAGCAACATGCATGAAGTATGTATGTGATATGCTGGTCTCTTTTAATTGCCATTTCCAGAGCAAAAAAAAAAAGTATTTTAGCCTTGAGAAGTGCAACATATAGGTTTATAAAGGAGTCAAATACCTGGAGGGGTAAATCTAACAGGAAATTACCCCCCCACACACAAGCTGTTCAGGGTCTCTGAACAAATATCCCAGACTACTCATCCTCCAGTGGAATACTTTTGAGGCAGAACCCAAATTAGGACGCAAAGTAATTACTTGTTAATAATATTCATTTACAGCCCACATCAATTGTCTGGTGATTGAAAAGTAATTTTTAAAGAATTGTGTGGCCTAATCTAAGAGGTTTATTCTATTTAAAGAGAGGAGTTGTATGTTTTTATTTTTTATTTTTTTTAATGTTTATTTATTTTTGAGAGAGAGACAGAGCGTGAGCAGAGGAGGGGCAGGGAGAGAGGGAGACACGGAATCGGAAACAGGCTCCAGGCTCTGAGCTGTCAGCACAGAGCCCGACGTGGGGCTCAAACCCAAAAACCATGAGATCGTGACCTGAGCCAAAGTCAGATGCTCAACTGACTGTGCCACCCAGGTGTCCCAGGAACTGTATGTTTTATTATATAGAAAATAGTTATGGGTTTGGGGCTGAAGTGTCATGTATGGTAATTTTCTTATTTTGATAAGAATAAATAATATCCCAGAAAATACTGTTATGAATAAAACTTATTGTCAGAAAAAGTTTGTTGATAACTGGGAGTTATCTACATAAAAAGTAACAAGGCACCTGGGTGGCTCAGTTGGGTCAGCAGCTGACTCTTGGTTTTAGCTTATGTCATGATCTCACGTTTCGTGAGTTCGAGCCCAGCGTCAGGCTCTGCACTCACAGCATGGAGCCTGCTGGTGATTCCCTTTCAGCCCTTTCCCCCAGTCTCTCTTTCTCTCTCACTGTCTCTCTAAAATAAATATATAAACATTTTTTTAAAAGAGGAACTAAGGAAAGTGTAAAATGGATGACATAGTGGCTAAAAAGTATTTATTGCAGGAATGCAAGGATTTTTTTTGTCTACAATAGAAAATGCATTAATGTAACTTATGTATTAATAGATGAAAGGAAAATAAGGGATATCTCAATAGATGCTAAAAAGACATTTGGGGCGCCTGGGTGGCGCAGTCGGTTAAGCGACCGACTTCAGCCAGGTCACGATCTTGCGGTCAGTGAGTTCGAGCCCCGCGTCAGGCTCTGGGCTGATGGCTCAGAGCCTGGAGCCTGGTTCCGATTCTGTGTCTCCCTCTCTCTCTGCCCCTCCCCCGTTCATGCTCTGTCTCTCTCTGTCCCAAAAATAAATAAACGTTGAAAAAAAAAATTAAAAAAAAAAAAAGACATGAAAAAATCTTCAACAGAAATTATATTTAGAGAAAAAGAGAAGAATTATAAAACCGGAAATAGGTTGATTACCTGATATACATACAGGTTCTTTCTAAAGATTACTAAATTATTGTTAATTTCTAGCAGAGCATGGCAAGGTTATTGAACACAAGGTCCGTTAGCAAAGATTGATTGCAAATATATACACCTCAGCTAAAAATGAGAAAATACAGTCTGAAATAACAGATTTTTTAAATAATGAGAAAATATGAGGTACCCAATATTATGTTTAACAAAGCACATGTTTCTCTAAGAATAAATTGTTTAAAATTGCCCATGATCTTGCACAGAGAGTCTTAGTATCATAAACATGCTTGTTTTCCCTAAATTAACCTATAACTTTGAAACAGTTCTAATAAAAATTATAAAATTATGAAAATTACTGGAAGATATAATAATACTGAAATGTGGAAAAATGACATACTCATGGAAAGAAAACCTAACTTCTTAATATTTTAATATATCATATGCCTATGTAAAATTGCTATGACTTTGTCTAATAGAACTCAGTAAATTAATCCCAAGTCCAAAAGAATGGGTAAATAGCAAAAAACAGTAACATTTTTTTGCCCCCCCACCCCATTTATCAAAGAAACGGTAAGAAAAGATATGATGCAGGAAACAAAAACAGTACCTTGAATGAGAACGAAGAAAGGTTAAATTCCGTAGGTCTCTGTCCTTTACCTGTCCTGCTCAATTTTTTTCTTTCTTCACTAATAGCTTGGTTGAGGATATCACACGGGCGACATATTGTCAAATTCACCTCTCGTGTATAGTTATGATTGTTGGGTCATATGCCATTCCACAGAGCCCAGATCCAAAGTGCTTTTGACAGGTTTGAACAAGAGGTTACATTTCCTTGAAATGTAACCTGGAAAATGAAAAGTTATACATCTGCGTCCAAAAATTCTATGCAAAATTGTATAATAGAGCAGTTGAATGGCTTTCCCCGTGTCTCCCACTCTCCAGGTCGGAAGCGGACTTAAAGGTCATTTTAGGTGTCTTTCTCTTCATTCCGCACACAATTCTCTCACCAGACTTAGTTCCCCAGGAGCCCAGACACGGTGAAAGTTCCAGTCAGTGACACACAACTTATTTCTGATTTTTACCGCTTTTTCTTCATAGGTAACTGAGACATACAACCCAGACACAAAATATGCAAGTCCTTTATATCATGCTGTCTCTTGAAAAATACCTCAGAATTATCCCCAAACCCTGCTTCCTGCCCGTGTCACACTGAGCTCCCATCTTGTGTAGTTCGTGAGAGCCAAGCCCAAGAGAGGAAGAAGAGTTCAGGGGGAAAAAGTGGAAACAAGAACAAAGTTTATAGACTCAACGTTTCCTTGGGCCAAATGAAATAAAATTAGAATTTTATTCCCATTCCCACACTGTGCTTCCCCCCAACCCCCACCCCACCGAATCTCTTAGCTCTTGGCACCTTTATTTCCTACGGGAAGTCTGATTGTTGAGTTTTGCTGGACAACAAATCATTTGCCAGCTTTCCGGAGCTAGCTGAACATTCATCTTGTTCTTCAAGGAAATTGATATTCAGGAGGCTTTTTAACTAGACCAGATCGCTGATGGCATTCATGTTTAGAATAATATTTAGTAGTCATCTACAGAGAGTGTTTTCCCATTACAGAGAGTGTTTGGAAGGTTCAGCTCTGGATGTGTCCTTGAAGCAGAGAATTTTTGGTTTATAACATCACAAAACATTGCTGTATTTTTTGTTTCAATAATTTCCAAGCATGTCTGTTGCTACAAATTGAAGATTCTGTTGCCTTCCCCACAATGCGGGGACTTACACTTCAGGTTTGGTGATGCTTCGTGTGGTTTACTAAACACTGCTTTAGAAAGTAGATAAACACAAGGGGGATATCATATTAGGCAAAGTCTAATTCATTCCCACCCTACCATAATTTCATTCAATTAAACTGCTTTAGTCTTAGATGATACCGTTTAAAATTTCAATAGGTAACTTGTTCAAGCATTGGAAAGAATTTAAGCATTTGAAAGGAAATCTTTGACTTACCTTTCTCTACCCCCCAACCAAACTCAGAAGAGAAAAGCTAACCTGTAATATACACCAGATCTATCTGGTCTCTGCTACTTACATGCTGTTAACAGATTGGTGATAAAAGCTCAGGGATGTCACTTTAATAATTGTAATTCTGCTGTGTGTGCATGCACAAACTTCAAACTTTCATCATGTAGGTCACACTGATATTTTAAACTCGCTCACTTGAGGTTCCTTGTATGCAAAATAATACAAAGGAGTTAACAACTCATTTCTAGGAATTTTTAAGCTCTAATTATACATGCCGCGATACTAACTATGATCAGAGTGCCGTGTCTGGAAGCCATTACTTAAATTCTGAATAGAAATTATTTCCCCAGTTATTATTTAATGTAGAACCCTATGCTTTTAAGAGCCAAGTAGGCCTGGATTTGAATCCTGCTTTCAACTAGTCAAGGTCTCTTATCTTGGGAATTTGGCTTAACCCCTATATCCCTTTATTAATTCAACTATAAATTTCAAAAATAGTATATAGTTCACCAGCACCGCAGTGAGGATTAAGTAAAATTATATACCTAAAGTTCAAAGCACAATGTCTGACACATAATATGCTCCTAAGAAGAATGAATTCCATTCTAGAAAGGATTGCTATTGGAAAAGGTTGTTTGAAACGCTATATATTTCTTATTTTTAAAGCTAATTTATTTATTTTGAGAGAGAGAGAGAGAGAGAGCACATGGGAGAGGGGCAGAGAGAGGTGGGGACAGAGGGCCCGAAGCAAGCAGAGGGGCTCTAACAGATGTGAAGCTTGAACTCACCAACTGTGAAGTCATGACCTGAGCTGAAGTTGGACGCTTCATCGACTGAGCCACTCAGGTACCCCCCAAAATATATATTTCTATAACTGAAACTGTACTAGAAAACAGTGTTTTATGTTACTCAGTATCTACTATAAATTATTCCCAGCATTAGATGAGACGTAGTTGTCTTCTGTTTTTCCCAGAGTAGAAACTTGCAAATCAATTTCTATTTCAGTTGTCCTTCCGTTGGTGGCGATTGTTTTTCAGTTTTTTCCTAGATAACCAGGTCACTTACGCTACATTGTAACCAATATCTCCTCCCCGGTTTTTTGCATCTTCTTTTTCTCCTCTCTTTCAAGAATCCTTTGTTCTTCCCTCTCTGTTGTATTCAAGTATTCATTTTTGTAAATTCTTCCTCACTGTAATTTTAACATGAGAAGCGCTATGATTTACAACTACCAATCATACTCATAGGGGACGGAGGTCCTGATGGGGAAAGAGGAGAAGAAAAAGTAACACCATGTTACATTGGTCACTGACTAGATCAGGGGCTAGAGCTGGGTAGTTGTAGAAAGAAATGGGTCATTGTCCTGTAAGGTCTGAACGAAATCCCATGTACTGCTGGGCATCTTTGAGCCTCACAGGGCCCCAGAGGTCCAGCCGGGAGTCCTCCTGCTCGCTCCTGATGTGCTCCCCCCTCAACAGGAAAAGCTTCCCATATTGTAGACAGGATTCGCTGTGCCCAATCCAAGCCTCAAGCCAATGGGTTTTACCTCCCTGCCATTGTGGGAAATTATTAAAAAAAAAAATCAATCCCATCCTCCCGCAGGGACCGGGCATTCCCTCAGCTTCCTGTCACTGCACTACAAAGCCTGCCTCCCACAGCTCTGAGCACAGCCCTCTGTGGCCCGGAACTGTGTGTGGTATCCTCCTTCCCCAGGCTATGAGTCCCTGTGACTGAGAAACCACTCTCAACTTCATCTGTCCCATGTCAGCTGCCACGTATTTAGCTGTCTGTCCTATTCAGGACAGGAATCCCTCCTTCATGGACGGGCTCCAGACAGTCAGGAATGCCGGTGGGTTGGCTCAGCGGTAGAAAATGGTGCAAGGGAGAAAATCGCTCACTTGGTATTCTTAATGTAGCATTTTCTACCCTCTTTCAAACAGATTGTTGGTTTGGGTGAGGTGGGTTTTTGCTCATCTTACTATTTCCTCTACTGGTTTGGAAGCAGTGCTTTGAATTTGAATTTGTATTACTTGAGTAACTCTTGTTAAGCTCAACACATAAAAGGTCATCTCATGACCTAGATCTTAGTCCCACCTTCTGGAAAAGATAAAATGTATATCGTCATTTTATGCAGCTTACGTAAAGGAGTGTGATGCCTAATTTATCCGTGCGTTGTTCTACATGTCTAGAACAGAATAATACGTTAATAATATAAAAGTTCTACATGACTAATATGTAATTATCTTATGCTAGTTATTTTTTTTTCATAAATTTATTACCCCCACCTCTTTTCCATCCTCATGCTGATCGCAGCGGGGGCTTCGTTGTCTGACGCCTGGAGAGCCACTGAACGCTGAGCCGTATCTCCCTTTGCTGTCCCAGAGCTGCTTGTCTGATGATTCAGCGCCCATTCAGCCAGGAGAGCCTCTTTTATGTTTCTTGACCTGAGAGATATTTTTTTTTTTATTTTTACCATTCTTATCATACCTTTATCTTTTATCATAGTTTTATGGCTTCATCCTCTCAATTTGCTGTGATAGTCTATCCAGAAGTGTTTTCGTTCTTGTTGGTTCTGGGGCTAGAAAACCCAGCAGAAATTAATAAAGCCATCTTAAGAGGGAATCAACACTAGATTTGGGAAATTTTGTGGCCTTGACTGAAATACTTCCTGTCCTTCCTCACCAAGGATCACTTACTGAATACCTATTTATTGCCACTTACGTGCCAAGCTCGAAGTGCTAGAGAACATACAGAGAAGCTCCTACAGATGATTAATAGTCCATCCTTCAACTGCCCCCTGATCCATTTGAGGAGTACACACATTAACATGTCATTATAGCACACCACAATTAGTATTATAATAGAGACACATACTGGACATTCCTTGTGCGTTTTGAGGAGGTGATATGTCTATCCGGGTGGTAGACAGTTGGAAAAAGCCTTGGATTATGTATTGAAATGTTAATGAGATTTAGTAAAGTGGAGGGGCAGATAAAAAGAGTGCCAAAGTAAAGGAAGGACTATGCCAAGGTGAAGGGCATGTCGATGCATTCCCACACTGACCAACTGATCAACTGGTTGATTGATCCAGTAAACACCAACCAAGGACTTCCCGTGGGCTAAATACGGGGCAAGGTAGTTATAGGAGAGACACTCCTTGCCTCCAGGAAGGCCACATGTCATGGGGAAGGGGCTAAGTCAACCACTCAAGGTTCAGCCAGCTACGTGTGAGGATACAGGCGAGCACAGAGATATTAGGTGTTTGTGTGATGGTGACACGCCTCCTGGAGCATGGCTCGTTTAGACAGTTGCCTTTTTCCAATAAGGAAAATGAAAGAAAAGCTCAGAAGAGTCTAACTAAATCAGTCTTTCTAAACACTAGCTTCCCAAGGCCTCTCTTTAGTTTGCCTCCTACCTCTTGCCCACATTAAAAGTGCATTTCATTTGTCGTAAATTCATTTTGTTCCCCCATTTCTCTGAAGTGCTTTCCGTCATTCCACTTCACGGCCCTCTGTGCACTCATTTGCTACTGGCGTCAGATTCACCTTCAGTCCTGAGTGACAGGTTTTGGAAAGAACCCAATTAGAACCCAGTTAATGAGCCCTCCATGGGCTGCTCTAATAGCCAAATGACTTGTTTATTTTCATCTTTTAAATTAAGAAAGAGACTGTAAGTCAAGGAAGAGTTTAGAATAAAGAAGCACTAATTGAATCAGAAAAACACCTGTGCTCCTCAACCTATATTTATTTACGTACTCTAATCCAACATTTAAAAAGGTGCGAAGTGTTTTAAACATGCTAATTAGCTATAAGAAAACAGACTCTCAATAAAAACTAAGAATTAACAGCAACAAGGAAGAAAAAAATCAGGGAACAAAGGACTTTTACAGCCCTTTACCCTGGAGTCCTTTTTATGCAAAGATACCAAATGGAGTATTCTTTTTAAAATTGCATTTATTATGATTCTACAGTCAAAATAAGGTGTATTCATAGGGTGTCATTTGCAAATATTTACATATTTGAGTGAAAAATATTACCCAGTAATTGAAAAACCCTGAATTGTCATTGAAAAGTCATAAAGAGTGTCTATCGTGTGCCTTTTTTCTTTTACGGTTCCTGAGAAGCAGCTGTTAGAGGCTCCATTTGATGCTACAATAGCTGGCTGCAGTGACAGGCCACTGGGACTCCAAGGTGACAATCGTTTTATTTTAATTGTTTCTAAATGTGCACTGACTGCAGGAATCTCTAACAATGTGAATATTTAATAACCCATGATTGCCGCGTACCCCTCTGCCTCTTCTCCTCATCAGTAACATAGACACCACCTGTCTCCTTTTCATAAGCGATCACCTATTATTGCAAATGAATAATCTGCTGTTGGTAATGCGAACACTCAAGTAGAATAACAGAGTTGCTCTGTGCACACGAGACTACAGAACCTTTTGGGTTTGACCTAGGTGAGTAGGTGCAGCCAAAAAATAAATAAATAAATAAATAAATACCTCAAATTTGGCATCCTGAGGTACACTTTGCAAGATCTTTCTTTACACCTACCATGGCAATCCCCACTCTCATTCCACGGTTGTGTACTTACTGACCCTCGTAAATGGTGAGCGATCAAAAATTTTCTTGCTTCCGTTAGCTCAACTGAATTTCTCATACCTAACGTCCTGCCATATGGGGTTCAGAAAGATTTATGGCATGATATTAATGTCTATCCCTCCAAACCCCTTCTACATATTTCTCCTTCCAAAAATTGCCTTTCTATGTATGCACTGTGGATGCAAATTTTCAAGTCCACCACAGGATCGCTGGCTGACTTTGGTGTTTTCTGTAACTTCTTCCTACATATCCAAGCCATCTCATAACTGGCACTGCCATCTGTAGAGTGAACATGCAGATTTATTATTCTAGAGTATTCTAGAAATACAGTGGGAGAACAGGAAAGACGTATGTGATAGTCTTGCTAGGTGGAAAGAAGGTATCATTGTAAGACTGGTTTGGGTTCCTATGGCGATCCTGAAACTTAAGGGTCTTCATTGAGAATGGGCAGCAAAATGCCAGATTGTAGGTGGAGTCCTGAGGCATACAAAATGCAGTATTTCATGAAAAATATTAAAGTGTATGGACTTATTAAAGTTAGGGATTGTTCCCACTTTACCCACCTTAGCATTCTTCAAAAAGGAGTTGACACGAATGGCAATGCCTCTGAAAATAAGAAATAACCTATCAAGTTTACTTAAGTTACAGCATAAAACTTTTGCATGTGTTTATAATGGAGAACGTGAAAAGAGTAAAGGAGACGAACACAGGCAGCTACCCTGTATCAGAAGGGAATTAAACAGTAGAGGGAGAGTTCACGCAAAGTGTTTTGTATGGCCTCAAAGATGTCAAGGAGAAGGTCATTTATCTGGGGAAAGAAAATCAAATGATAGGTAAAATAAGAGAAAGACAGGCAGTTTGGGGTGGCAGAGTTCAGGAAACTAAAGGGACAACTAAAAAATAGAGAGAGATGAAAGCCACATTAGGAGCAATGAATTAAAAATAAACCCAACCCAACAAACTGAAGGTTGCTGAAGGGGTGTCGGGTGGGGGAATGGGATAAATGGGTGATGGGCATTAAGGAGGGCACTTGTTGGGGCGCCTGGGTGGCTCAGTCGGTTAAGCGACCGACTTCGGCTCAGGTCACGATCTCACGGTCCGTGAGTTCAAGCCCTGCGTCGGGCTCTGGGCTGATGGCTCAGAGCCTGGAGCCTGCTTCGGGTTCTGTGTCTCCCTCTCTCTCTGCCCCTCCCCCGTTCATGCTCTGTCTCTCTCTGTCTCAAAAATAAATAAACGTTAAAAAAAAATTTTTTTAAAAAAGGAGGGCACTTGTTGGGATGAGCACTGGGTGTTGTATGTAAGGTGTTGTATGTTTAAGTGATTCATCAATCACTAAATTCTACTCCTGAAACCATTATTACACTATATGTTAATTAACTTTGATTTAAATAAAATTTAAAAAATAAATGAAAAAAATTAAAAATGTAACAAACCCAACTCACATCCATCAAGGAGAGAGGTACAGGTTGAAGAAAACAATGAAAACAAGGTATAATAAAAATAGCAACAGGCAGAATGGTAAAGTGCCTAACGGCCACAGGGACATTAAGGGTCAGAACTGCTTGGGATCAAACCACACATCCGCTACTTATCTGCCAAACATCATGGAACAAGTAACCTAAACCTTTGTGTTTTAAGATCTTCATCTACGAAGTGAGAAAAGAAATGATAAACTTACCTGTTATGTAAAATACCTGACATGCAGTCAGAATCTCACAAATGTAAGTTATACAAAAATGGGAATAAGATAAAAGAGATCTATGACATACATAAGAACAATAACAAATATAACTAAAAAAAACACTCCTCAAATTAAGAGTTTTGACACTGGGGAATGAAAGCGTACACCTTATTCTAGGAAATTTGGATGCAAAATTCTTAGCTCCATTGTTTATCCAGAGAAAGATACTGAATTCCCATTAAAAAAAAGAAAAAAAAAATCTAGGCACGAGGCAGAAACGGATGCATAAAGTAAAAAAAAAAAACAAAACAGGAAACAAAAACAGAGTAACAGATTGACAAATTATTTTTCTCTGCTAAATTTCAATGGCAGAAGTCAAAAGAACTTCACTTCAGAAGTCCTGCAGAGAAAAAAAAGAATAATGGCCCGAGAACATCAGGATCATCAGGAATATCCTTCAAATGTAAAGACAACATACAGAAAGAATAAATACTTTGGAAGATCATTTGTACCTTGTGTCTTTTGCACTGAGTTTGTCACCACATTACGGCTTTTCAATCTTTGTATATTTTAATCGATTTAAATATATTCTGTAAGAAGAATGTATCTTCATCTGGAAAATGAGATAATTTTATTCGGACTTGGGGTCCAAAATGCAATTGCTTTGTGCAACTTTTCCTAGTTGGTAAAACAAATATATGGCTAAGCCGAGTTTTTCATCTGTCCTAGGAAGTGGTACAGACCTGCCAAATCTGGAGTTGAAATATTTATGCAAATAGCTTATTCAGCAAGCGGTAGAGATTATTCAGTTTAATTATTTCTGCTCAAAGAATGAGCAATACAGTAGAAGATCCCAAATTATTTATTTTCACAAGGAAATCACATCAAGATAAATTATGTCATACAAATAAACAGGAAATCTTGTGTTCTGCATATCATGGTCAACTTTATCTGAAGCTTTTACCTCATAGATAATATATCACTATTCTCTTTGAAGGCTTTTCCTTCTATGGATTTCCACTCTTCAATATTCAGCATCCTGATCTTCTTTTTCTTTAATACCAAATATCGAGAATATTCTAAGCATCTACCCTTATATGGAACAAAAAATATGAAAAGAAATAAGAAATCCAAGCACCTTTAAAGTGCTTCTAATGCCTCTAAAATCGAATTAATTACGCACCAAAAAAGGTGACTTCAAGCTCGTATGTTCTTTCATCCTTGCTTTTCAATTTTCTACAGCTGCATCCATTAAATTTCCAACTTAAATTGCCACTCTAATCCTAGACCTTGATCAGTCTCAGCATGGGGCAGAAAATATTGGAAAAGCATCTCCCCCTCTGTCCCGAAGTAGACAGTAATAGAAAGAGTAATAAGACCTACAAATGTATATGATTCTGGCACCCACCGATCCAGGGGTGTTTGCTACTCAGCTCTTCCCCCAGAGCCAGCCTTTGTAGCTGTGGTTGGTCAGCCCTGGGTAATGGATCTCATCCCGGGAATAGAGATGCCATTCCCAAAACCACGAGCTAGAAATGGCAGAACATCATATTTCATTTGCTAGTTCGCAGGTATGTTGTAGGAAATCATAGCTAGAGAGTCATCTGGGCTTAAGAGATGAATGTAGGAAAAGAGAGAGAGAAAAAGAAAGAAAGAAAGAAAGAAAGAAAGAGAAAGAAAAAAGAAAGAAAGAGGAAGGAAGGAAAGAAGGAAGGAAGGAAGGAAGGAAGGAAGTTCAGTGTTCTCTCAAGGCAATTGTCAAAGCAGAATGATATTTTCTATTGTTGCTCCAAAACATTATTTAGAGAGAAAACTCATCCAGCCCCAGTTCTGTGAATAATACCATATCAACTCTCTCTGATAATGCCCACATCTGTTAGCTCGTTAGAGACAAAGTTGAATGCTACTTGGAATCAGTGTTGGGCAAATGTTTGGATGAAACATGCAATCCTCCTGGATGGGTTGCTAATTTATCTTTGCCAATCCTTACTAGTTTTAGCTCAGCAAACAAGGATACAGTATCTGAACTGGCGGCCAGGAAATTCCCAGGGAAGTTCTGGTGTCCCAGCTGCCCTTCTGAAGATTTGGCCTGTTGGAGATGACTGGCAAGAAGCCTGACTGCCAGAGCCCAGCTGTGCTGGGCACAGACAGAGACTGCAGATGGGGAGAGTCAGGCTGGAAGAGCCGAGGTTCCAAGCCCTCCCTGCTGGAGGTCAGAAGGAGGAGGGACACAAAGCCCTGCCAGCTCTAGTGTGAGCAGTGAAAGCCGGACTGAAGTCCCATGTGCTCGCATGCATCACATAAAGCGGAACCCTATGGGTTTAACAAAGGGTTCAGATACCTTTATTTCAATAAGCAAAGGAGAGAAGAAAAGGCTGATCGGTGGCAGAACTGAGAAGCTTGTCTCTGCTTCCTGAACTTCTTTCCCATTTGTACTTTTCTCTCTCCCACTCACATCGTCCTCACAGTCCCGCATCATCTCCGAAAAGATGATTTTGTTGAGATTACGTAGAATAATTAAGCTGACTCAGCTTGATGGCTCCATAGTCCACAAATTTAGGATTCTGAAATAATCAGAAGAAACTTTTGAGACAAGTAGGTCAAGTAAAAACAAACAAACAAGCAAACAACAACAACAACCACCATACCAAATGGTGTGTGTCCTTTTTTTCCCTTCTGCAAAAATCACACGTGTTCCTGAGCCTGAAGATAAGAACAAGGCATCCAATAAAATCAAAAGAATTTGGAGTAAGACAGACATGTGTCCACATTTTAGGTTTGTGCAGTGAACTTGACTTTTCTCAGTACTTGTTTCTTTGCCTGTAAAATGGAAATGATAAACACACTTGCAGGGTTGTTGTAAGCTTTAAGTTAAATATAAATTAAAGGCACAGTATCCAGGGGTGGCTTGGTGGCTCAATCAGTTAAGCATCCCACTTCGACTCAGGTCATGAGCTCATGGTTCATGGGGTCAAGCCCTTAGTTAGGGTCAGTGCTGAGGAGCCTTCTTGGGATTCATGCTCTCTCCCTCTCTCTCTGCCCCTCTCCCCACTCATGCTCTCTCTCTCTCTCTCTCTCATAATAAATAGATAAAGTTTAAAAAAATACATGGTATCTAACACTTATTTAAAATTTATTGTTTTTCTACTACAGCAATTTTAAGTCAATGTTGCTGTTACTTTTTTGTCACCAAAGTGTAACAAGAAAATGAGACTCTTTGTCCCTTTCTAAATAGACTTCAATGTCAGTGAGGAGGGGAGTTACAAAGAAGATGAAGTATGAGCTTTATGTCCTTGATATCGTATCAGGTATTTTATCCACGTACACATTGGGGTAGTCCCGCCCCCCCCAAAAAATCTGCCATCTATCATCTATCATTTACTATCTATCATCTACTATCATCATTTCTATCCATCTATCTATCTATCCTTCCATCCATCCATCCATTTATCCAAACCAACAGCAGTAATGCGAGCATTACTCCCAAGAAGCCCACTCATGTAAAAACTGAGATCAGCAGCTCAAATAGTCATGGGACCTCCTGAAGTTGTTTTGAAATATTTATAAATCACCCTTGGACACCAAAATATGTGTCTAAAAAGTCTGACATTTGGCACTAGTGCTCCCTTTTCTCTCAGCTTCTCTCTCTCTCTCCCCCTCTTCCCTTCCTCCCTCTTTCCCTCCTTCTTTCTTTCCCTCTATCTTGATTTTTTCTTTGATTTGAGAGAGAAGGAAACCTCAGAAAGCCCAATAAGTATGAAATAAGAGTTCAAGAAAAGTTTTATGCCAACTTGTGAGCTCACCTATGTACAACCAACATGTTCTCTGATTATAGGGTCTTCTGCTTCTGCATTGTTGACATAAACAAATGCATGAGAGATAAGAAGAGATCCTCCCACCAATTGGGGTCTCTTCTGGATAATTTATAAGAGCGTTTACCTATCAGGACTCACCTCACAGAATGAGATTCATGGTTCCATAAGCTCAGAGCCAAGGTTGGAGTCTGGGGCTCCATTGTGTTCCGTGGTAGATGGATTTTTACAGCCCATGGCGATACTGAGTAGGCAGGGTAGAACTGACAGAACCTTTATTCAGTGTTGTCCCCAGAACATGGCAAAGCAAGGCACACACCCTACTTACAGAGCAGGGGGCTGTGTGGCTGATGGCTGGGCTCAGAAGAAAGAGAACATCGTGGAAGATTATGGTGGCTCTATCATTGTTTCTAGAAAAACCACTACACACATTATTGGGGCAATCTTCTCCCCATACCTACTACTGTAGACCCAAACAAGGAAAACATGTGTGGGGGACCTTTGACAATATTTTCTTCCTTCAAGACAACCCTTAAACTCATAGAAAGGCATCCTGTGTGTGAGGAAGAAGCAAGGAGAGTTGGAGAAAGTGCTCACACACACACATCTCAAAATTCTGGCCACACAGTTGGGAGAGGCCCTGTAAAATCTCCCAAAGGTCTGACTTTTCACTGGGAAAAAACTATTGATAACTTATTAATGTAGCATGTGTCTGAAATATTTAAAAGAAGAGAGAGAGGTTATGGATGTATGTGGCACAGGGAAATAGTCTTAAATATCAACCCAATAGTAATTCCAATGATCTACCAGCCTATGTTTTCTGTGTGTCCAAGAACCAGCTTGCAGAGACCTTGACTTCTGGTAAGAATTAAATGAAAACTTGTTAAGTGAATGACTATGAAGGATCCCCGCAATGTCGATACCCAAAAAATATCTAATCATTTCAATATTTTTTTAAACCTCAGGTTATAGACAGACACAGAGTTAGCTATTTGCATTACTTGTTCATGTAGCTATTGAATCACATTATGAATAATATTTTCCAATATGAAAAGATATAGAGGTATCCGTGAGCGATCTGAGGAGGTCTCTAGATAAGTGAGAAAGGAATGGAAAAGGATTGCTATTTTCATTATCTACTCTGGCTGCCCACTGCCTTGGATGCTGTTTCATAGACTGTGGCCCCTTTGAGCCTCCCAACAACCCATCAGACTGTCGGTTATCTAGGGGAGGCGAGGCCCCACTTGCTGCTCTGCTTTTATTGTATATGCATTCTCTTTAAAAATCACTCTTGTTTTTATATATTCAGCAGTGGAAAATAATTAATTTGTGGATAGCATATTATTAGAAAATATGTTCTATCCTCCTCTGACGTTAATAATGGACTGGAATTTCAATTTCATGAAATTTTAAATTGTCCTGAATCCAAACTCTCTCCTGTGTCTTCAGAGTAAGAGGATGGAATCTTAACAGTGTTGTAAGTCTGAAAATCAGCGATCTCTTTTTCTCGTTTAAACACTGACTTAGGATGTGCCCAGGTACTTTTTTGAGGCTAAGTGTGTCATTACAGCAGATAAATCTGGCTTAGATAAAACATGTAATCGAATACGGTTAGTAGAGCTAAGAGTTCAAGTTTCTTATCTGTCAATCACAACAGATTTGAGATTGATTGTTGGGACCCAGTTGAATAAAATAGATCCAATCTGTCCTATGTGTTCTAATGGGGGAATAGTGAAAAACAATGCCAAGAGTAACAAGTAAAGTCTACAGTCATAGACTGAATCGATCCCCAAATTGTGTTTTAGCTGTTAGAGGAAAGAAGGTTGGGTTGGGCACCAAGAGGCTGGAGCATTAAACCACATTTACCCCTGTCATGCTGTATGACCCTGGCCTGGCAGTCTTCACTCCCTGAGTCTTGGTTCTCTACCTCACTAAGTATTCCACATTAGCTTGGAGGCCTCTTCGAGTCCAGGCTCCATATACTTGTATGCTGGACCCAGAGCAGACATTTGACGGAGTGAAGCTGATTTGAATAGTCTGGAGATGAGCCACCAATTAGGGAACCCTAACTCCTCGAAGGCGTTCAACCAATTTAGATAAACTATGACTCCTCTAAGTTTACCATAGTTTCAGGCTGGGTAGTCCAGGCTGGACTACCTGTTAATATATATATCACTTACATTTAAAATATAATTCATAACACATAATTGAAAAAAAATATTCAGAGGACTCTAATTAGACAGTAAGTAAGTCAGAACTCAAGGTATACAAGGAGGAGGAAAGAAAAAAATTAATGAGCAGTATATTCGGCAAAGCACATGTATGTGTGTATATATGTATTATGTGTTTATATATATGTGTTTGTATGTTTGTATATGTATGTATTTATGTATATATGTGCATTTGTATATACATATATGTATGTATATGTTTGTGTGTGTATATATTATGTGTGTGTGTTTATATATATATGTACACGTGTACTTGTATATATAAATACACAGTTGGTCCTTAAAAAAGCACTGGTCTGAGCTTTACAGGTCCTGTTATACATGGATTTTCTTCAGTAAATACAACACAGTACTGTAAGTGTATTTTCTCTTCCTGATGACTTTTTAAATAACATTTTCTTTTCTCCAGCTTACTTTATTGTAAAAGCACTGCATATAATACATACAAAAAACAAAATATGTGTTAATGAACTATTTATATTATTGGCAGACTTTCAGTCAACTGGAACTTGCTAGTAGCTAAGTTTTGGGGGAGGAAAAAGTTATATGCAGATTTTCAACTGTGTAGGGGTCGGTGATCCTAATCCCTATATTGTAAAAGGGACAAATGTACACAAGTATGAATATATACAAAGGGTATTAAGAGATGCTTTTATATACCACATAGTCATTGTTATTCAAGTGATAAATAAATTGTGAGACTTTTTAAGTTCTTCAAGGATAGGTATTTTGCTTGCTGTTCTATCCACATTGCTTAGTACATTATCAGACACATAACAGATACTCAATGAATATTATTAAATGGAAGCATAAAAAACATTGTGAAGAAATTCTGTTGGTGGTATCATTTATCTCAGCACAACCAAGAAGTATGTGTGATACTAAAACATTTCAAAAATCTAGTTGGAATAGGAGCATTACTGGCCTCAATTTTTCACACCTCTCTTCATCTATGCCCTCAGCATGGCCTCATCTTGTGCAGAATGTACTTTTCTTAAAGATAAAGGGGGTAATTCATCAGTAGGACACATCAATCACAAATGAGTGTGTGCCTAATAACAGACCCCAGAAATATATGAAACAAAGCTGATAATTTTAAAGGGTGGAATAAGCAATCCACAATCAGAGGAAGAGATTTTAACACCATTCTCTAAGCAATTGTTGAAACAATCAACAACCACAAAAAAATCATTTGGGTAACACTATCAGTCTCCTTGATCTAACTGATATATGTAGAAGATTATGTCCAACAACAGCAAAATGCACATTCTTTTCAATTGCTTGCAGGACATTTGTCAAGATAGACCTTTTACTGGACCAGGAAAAAATGCCAATACATTTAAAAAGATTGAAATATAGAGAATATACTCGCTGACTGCAGTGAAACTAAATTATAATTTGACCAAAATAAACTAGGACAACTCCAAATCTTTTTTTAAATTAAACTCATTGTAAATAAGTCCTGAATCAAAAAATAACAATAATTAAAATATTTCTAAGTGAATAACAAAAACACAATATAAAAATGTCTGTGGAAGGCAGCTAAAATAGTGCATAGAAGGAAACATAGCATTATCTCCTTACATGAGAAGATAGGTCTAAAACCAGTGGCTTGTTTTCATATTTTAGAGAGAAAATGGAAAAAGAAGAGAAAAGTGAACCCACAGTGAGTGAAGCTAAAATAAATAAATAAATAAAAAGGAAATAACAAGATAAGATAGGAATCAAAAATAGAAAAAAAGCAGTCAAAATTTAACAAACCCAAAGTCTGGTTTGTTCAAATGATCAGATAAACTAACAAACTCCTAACTAATTTTATTAGCAAAAGTAAAAGTTAAGGACAGAGAAGAGAAGGGGGATGCAAATGAGGGAAGAAGGGAAAGAGAGATAACACAAATCATCAACATCAACAATTTAAGGGAGTTTATTTATTAATACAGAGGTCCTAGAGATTTTAAAGGTATGTTGGGTAAGGAAGATCCTGAACAAATACACCAAAATAAAACTGATCAAAATTGGTCCAAGAAAAAGAAAAATCTGTTTAGTTTTATAGCTTTGAAATAAATTGAATTTAGAATCAGAATCTTCGCCACAAAGAATTCTCCAAGCCCAGGTAACTTCACTGTTAAATTCTATCCAGTAGTCAAAAAGTAAATAACAATAATCTCATGCAAATATTTTTAGGAAACAAAAAAAAGAAGGGGGAGGTAGAAAGCATAATCCTAATTCCAACGTTGGCAAAGACACACCAAGAAAACCCATTACAGATGAATATTCCTTAGACGCATATTCAAAAATTCTGAAAATATCCAAAAATACACTCAAAAATATATTAAATGAATCCACACTGAATGCTAAATAAGAGGGAATTTAGAGGAAGAGAAAGCAGCTCATTAGTCCTATGGTATTACATAACAGAGAGCACAGGATAACAATGATTACTGTGTCTCTCATTTCTGAAGGTTGACCACAATCTGCAGTAGTCCTTGCTTGGAATCTCTCATAGGGTTGCAGTCAGATGTTGGCCAGAGGCTACAGTCATCTGAAGGCTCTCCAGAGCATCACATCCAAGATGGTGGTCATTGGATGCTGGCTGTCAGCTGGGGCTGTTAAACTGCAGCACCTGCACACAGCCTCCATCTGGATTGTGCTTCTCACAGTAACGAAGCTGAGTGTCAACTGGGAGAGTCTAAGAACACATGATGCTGTATGCAGAACCTGCCAGCCAGTTAAGGGCTGTGGCTAAAACTGAGAAAGTGTCTCTCCATTGTATTCTACTGAAATACAATACTCGGAATTCCAAGGGAAGTCTTGGGTACCACCCAGATTCAAAGGTTGAGGAAATAGCAAAGTAACGTTGTAAGTCAGCAGGTGGGATGGGATACATTGTTATATCTATCTTTGGAAAATAAAATCTGTCACAGTTGGCCCCATGGCCACCAGACTCCTATTCTTCTTATGTACAAAATACACTCACCCTTTTCCCCCATGAATTCAAAGTTTCATCTCATTTTGGTATCAGCTCAAAGCTGATCTCTTCATTTAAAATGAGGCCAGATGCAGATGAAATTCCCAAGTGTAGTTCATCAGGCATATGGTTCACCAAGTATAGTTTCCTCTTGATATGAAGAACCTGTGAATTAAGGAGACAGGTCACATGCCCCCACCCCATACCTCCAGGATTAAATGGTGAGAAAGGGATAGCATAGCAACAATAGACACTAGTCTTCAAAATGGAGACAATAGGAGGAACACAGTATTTACTTTGCTATAGCAGATCTGAAATCTAGATGGGCACATGCTACCACTTTCTCAAGAGCTCGGCTTCTTTATGGCTCATAGCTCTACCCTCTAGGCTCTCAGCTCTGCTCTCTGAGGCATCTTTTTTTTTTTTCCAAATTGAAATTTTTCCATTTTCCTAGGAAATGAGCTAAAATACATATCAGATTGTCAAATAGTATTCATATAAAACAGAGATCTTATTTGTAAATAGGGTCATTATGGATGTAGTTAGTTAATATGTGGTCATACATCAGTATGGTATGCCCCTAATCCGATATGATAGTCACAAAAAGGGGAAGTTTGGAGACAGGCATACACACGGAAGAAAGCCATGTGAACACGAAGAAAGGGAAATGGGCAATGTATCTACAAGCCATGGAATGCCAAAGACTTATAGCAAATTACCAGAAGCTAGGAGAGAGGCATACAAGATTTTCCCAGATAGCCCCCAGAAGCAACCAAACTTGTCTACATCTCAATCTTGGACTTGTAACCTCAACAACTGTGAGTCAATACATTTCTACTGTTTAAGCCACTAGTTTTTAGTACTTTCCTTTGGTAAACCTAACAAATACTCCTGGTATCAAGTTTTGGTAATCATTTTCAGAATACAGGCATTTAAGAGGCCACAAGGCTCAGGACAAAAGGAAGAAAAAAGAAAAGAAAAAAAGAAAGAGACAGGCAAACCAATAAACAGATTCTTAACAATAGAGAACAAACAGATGGTTACCAGAGGGTAGGCGGTGTGGGGGGGTGGGTTACACAGGTGATAGCGGGGCGCCTGGGTGTCTCAGTCGGTTGAGCGGCCGACTTCGGCTCAGGTCACGATCTCGCGGTCCGTGAGTTCAAGCCCCGCATCGGGCTCTGTGCTGACAGCTCAGAGCCTGGAGCCTATTTCAGATTCTGTGTCTCCCTCTCTCTCTGGCCCTCCCCCGTTCATGCTCTCTCTCTCAAAAATAAAATAAACGTTAAAAAAAAATTAAAAAGAAAACAGGTGATGGGGATCAAGGAGTGCACCTGTAGTGATGAGCATCAGGTGATGAAAGGGACTGTTGAATCACTAGATGGTACACCAAAATCTAATATTACACTGCATATTAACTAACTGGAATTTAAATAAAAATTAAAAAAAAAAGGAAAAGAGGCCCAGGAAAAACAGAGAAGATCTGAGACACCCTACCTGGCGCCATAGGTATTTTCTTCTCTTGTCAGATACTCACTGTCTGTCCCAGAATAATAGATGAAGCCTCAAAGTGAAGTTTTACGGGTTATTATCTCCCACAGCAAGGAGCTTTTGAGTTATAAAGCATCTCCATTTTATAGTGCAAGAGACGTAGCTTATGTAACAGTCTTCAAAAAGTCATGCCTCTCTGAGTCTGCATTTATTTACTATAAGTAAGCCTTACTTCAGGACATTCTATAGATACAGACTCTTTCTGTTAAAAAATATTGATGGTCAATTTGCCTGAAGTTCCAGTTGCTCATGAGGGACTGGATCCCCCCTGATAAAGTGAGTGCAAACCCCTGTGCTTTGGCTTGTTCTTCCCCAGGATATGGCCCTTGTTTGCACAGTTGAGTTACTTTCTCATTGAGCTCCCTGTCAATAGAAGTTGGGGTCCCAGGGACTTCTTTTCATTTTGAGTCATTCTCTGTCCTTTGCATTCCAAGCAGGTGGTGCTTGAGCCACTACAATTCTCTTAAATTGTTCATTGATTTCTCTGTACCTTAATGGCGTTAGCTTGATTAGACAGACGAACACACACACAAACAGACCTGTGAGATAAACCCCTTCATAGCTTGGCCGAGAGGAGTGGTATTTTAGGGCAATGCCCTGGAGATACTTTATTGTCCAGGTAATTCTACAAATGTACCTTTACAATTCTTAGAAGTCCTAATCCGGAGAAGCCAAGTTTTAAGAGTCATGCCCTTAAGCATCTTGGAGGAGCCAGTGGGCATGTGATCATGTGATCTCAACAAAGTGATCTCAAAGAAGCACCTTGAGATTATGTTTTACAGGTGAAATCCCATTTTTAATAATTGTTCTGAGGCCATTTCCTACCGTGGGGGTCATTTCCCAGAGGATGGAGGGGATGAGAAACACTGCTATGTTTGCAACCACCTAGTCCTGACTTCTTTATATTTTATATAAATTAGGCTCTAAAATGAACAGCTTTGGCTCATCTGGGTGGCTCAGCTGGTTAAGCGTCTGACTCTTGGTTTCGGCTCAGGTAATGATCCCATGGTTCATGAGATAGAGCCAGGTTCATGCTGACAGCACAGAACCTGCTTGGGAGTCTCTCTCCCCCTCTCTCTCTCTCTCTCTGCCCTTCCCCTGCTCATGCTCTCATTCTCTCTGTCTCTCTCTAAATAAATAAATAAATAAACTTTAAAAAATAAAAATTAAAGAAAACAAATAAAATGAACAGCTTCTTTTTTAGTTCACTTCTCTGTTGTGCATAGGAACACAGAAATTGCCAGTTGGCCCTTTTGACATTATGCCTGTCTTTAGCCAGATTTGCAATATCATTTGAGAATTTGGGCTGTTCTTTGAAAACGTGGTGTCACCTTATACAAGTGTCACCCTTTTCCCCAGTTTGCAATAACTGTTTCCTCTGTGCTCTCCAGTTTTAATAATGGAGTCTGCCCAAGATCCTTCTAGATTCTGTCCACCACTCAGTCCAAAGCCAATGCCAACTGTTTTATGTCATTTATACAGCAGAACTCCACTTTCAGGAACCAGTTTCTAAATTCAGCTACCTATTCCCACTTAAAAGTACCCATAAAATTAGAATATACCAATAATTACTGTATTAAGCTCAGAATGTTTTAGGAAGTCAAAAAGAGCATGGCAGTGACTTCTCATTTCTGCTCCATTTTCTAGAACTTTAGTTGAGGTGACTCTTACAGTAGGGGAATAATATAGCCATGTTTGAAAAATAATAAATGCATATACTTTTTACCCAAAATTTCCTGGAAATCTGTCTTCTCTGGCGTATTTGTTTACTAAAAATGTCAGCCATACAAAGGTATATTTATAAAGCTGTTTCATGAGACAAATAACTGGATGAAATTAATGTTGGCTGAATAAACTTAGATCCACACATTAAAATATTATGCCTATATTAAATACCATATAATGGAGCTGTGCCGGTTGTCTTGAAGAGATTTTCATAAGATAATATTGGTAGAAAAACTAATATTCAGAGAAATATATTGAATGCGATTTAATTTTTCCACAGCATACTACAAAGAAATGTTATATATATGCTAATTTTATATATGCAAATTTGTGTTTTGTATGAATATGTAACAGAAGATTGATGCCAGATTATTTATGTGGGTAAGAAGTGAGGGTGGATATTCCATGAGTGGTAGGGAAAACTAGAGATGGCGAGACACTCAAAAAAGATAAAAGCAAAATTAAATTAATTAATTAATAATAATAAAGCTGCCCTAGACACCCTAATCACATACAAAGTGTATATGTTATATAATCACATACAGGATTGCATATATTTAATCACAATAAAATGAGAAAATAGTCTATATTTATAAATTTGGAAGTCATTATTTGCTTAGAAAAAATAAATATCCAGTTAATATGATCAGTATGATCATGATCATGTTCAAAGAAAAATCCCTATCACATATATATAAATGTATGTGTATATATATGTGTGTGTGTATATATATATATATATACGTATATATATGTGTTTATGCCTTTATACATTTATATGAGCAAGGAGAAATGTGTACAAGGTTTGTTGTAAAAATTAAATACAATTGAAGTCAGGACAGGATGAAATTTTGTATAGCAATATATTTTGTCTTATTTCCTATATGCAACTATATCATAATGTAAGAACCACAAAGGCATTAAAAATGAAAAAAATAAATTGTTACATACTGTTGAGAATTTGGAAATAAAAAGTATTCAACTTCCCACCACCACGTGATCAACATTTTTAATATTTGAGTTTGTGTCTTTCCAAACACACACAGACAAACACACACATTTGTGTGCATGCACGTGTGCACACACACACACACACACGCACACACACACTTATAGTAGTCCTTTGTTTGGTCCATAACATTTGATAGACTATTGCCAGGAAGAGCACTGTACACAGTCAAGAAAATAGTGTTCAGATGATGGTACAAAAGGATTCTTTATTTTACCACCTAATAAGTTACCATCCTTTGAGAGTATAATTTAAAAAAAAATGCTTGAGGTGTCTCCTCTTTATCTCCCTTCTATCTACATCTTTACATTCTTCTATTTTCCCTTAAAAACATGATAATTTCCAGGGGCGCCTGGGTGGCGCAGTCGGTTGAGCATCCGACTTCAGCCAGGTCACCATCTCGCGGTCCGGGAGTTCGAGCCCCGCGTCAGGCTCTGGGCTGATGGCTCAGAGCCTGGAGCCTGTTTCCGATTCTGTGTCTCCCTCTCTCTCTGCCCCTCCCCCGTTCATGCTCTGTCTCTCTCTGTCCCAAAAATAAATAAACGTTGAAAAAAAAAATTTAAAAAAAACATGATAATTTCCAAGCATCAGAAAAACAAGCATGGAGACTAGGTAGATATTGGAGCATGGTTACTGGAGAACAGCTGCTTACAAAGTCACCCCTCTGCTAGAGTCTTGCATGCACAAATTTTCCTTTAAGTAATGTTACCTTAAAGAAATGTTGTGAAAGGGCATCTGGCTGGCTCACTTGGTTAAGCATCTGACTCTTGGTTTTAGTTCAGGTCATGATCTCACGGTTTCATAAATTTGAGCCCTGCCTCAGGCTCTACACTAGCAGCATGGAGCTTGCATGGGATTTTCTCTCTCTCCTTCTATCTGCCCCTTCCCCACTCATGTTGTCTCTGTCTCTTTCAAATAAACTTAAAAGAAAATGTGAAAAATTAAATGGAGTCTTGACTTCCAACCTCAACTGGGATTAAGACACTGTCCGGGAATATGTCCAGTCATTATACTAATTCTTTATTGATGCATAACACATTAGCACATACTTATAAGCTTAAAACAATTATCTCTCTGTTTCCATGGGTCAAAAGTCTGGGCATGGCTTAAATGGGTTCTCTGTTCAAGGCCTCAGGAAACTATAATCAAGGTGTTGACTAGGGCTATCATTTTATCTCAGGCTTGAGTCCTCTTCCAAGGTCATGTGTTGATTGGGAGAATTAATTCCTTTCAGTTTGGAAAGAAATAATAGATTTTTTTCCTCAAGGCCAACAGGAGTGAGAATCTGCTGCTGTTTCAAGTCTCTGAATTCTAGATCTTTTTAAATAAAGACCCTTCTGATTTTATCAGACCCAGCTAGGATAACCCCTTTTTTCATAAACTCAAAATCAACAGATTAGGGAACTTAATTACATCTGGAGAAATCTCTTCATCTTTGCCATATAACACAATCTAATCATGGGGATGATGTCCATTGCATTTGCCATATTTTATTTCCTACAAAAATGTCACAGGTTCTGTACCCACCCCTTGAGGGTGTGTAGAAGCCTCCCATCTCTCCACCCCCTTCTTTTTTTTTTTAAATTTTTTTTTTTTTTTCAACGTTTATTTATTTTTGGGACAGAGAGAGACAGAGCATGAACGGGGGAGGGGCAGAGAGAGAGGGAGACACAGAATCGGAAACAGGCTCCAGGCTCTGAGCCATCAGCCCAGAGCCTGACGCGGGGCTCGAACTCCCGGACCGCGAGATCGTGACCTGGCTGAAGTCGGACGCTTAACCGACTGCGCCACCCAGGCGCCCCTCCACCCCCTTCTTCACAGAAGCTACTTCACCACCCCCAATGCTCACAAGACTCCAGACACTCCATTGTTTCTTTTATTTTCAAGAGATGAAATCACCAAAAGATTTTCATGTTGGCAAAAACCCTGTCACCATCTAGAGCCCTTCCTCTTTCATTTTTCTAATTTCCAAACAAGATTTAAAGAGTATTGTCTCTTAAAAATCCCAGCTGTTGACCTCCAACAGCTACCACAATGCAATCTCCCCTTCAGGGCCACTTAAAAAAAAAAAAAGGGATGTGGATGGGTCCCTTACACTTCTTTACCCTCCAGGCACTGTTCAACCAGCCTCTTGAGATTTTTCCTCCAGGTTCACTGCCCTGCCTCCTTGATGCTAAATCCACTTTACAATTTATCTCTCTTGGTAATTCTTGATCCTGATAAACCCTCAGGGCTAAACCTCTGCTTATCTAAACTTCCTTCTCCTATTTCTTCACTTGCTGACTTGTGCTTTTTTTCTTTTCCTTTTAGGGGTAAAATAAGAAAATATGTAAAGGTTTGTAGAGTTTACTGTCTTATAAAAGGTGTTTTGTAACTATTAATGTGGTCATTAATTTTATGCATCAGCTTGGTTGGGCCAGGGTGTCTGGTACACAGATATATGGCCAAATATTACTCTGGATGTTTTCATGAGGGGGTTTTTGGGTGAGGTTGACATTTAAACCAGTGGGCTTTGAGTAAAGAAGCTTCTCCTAAAGAAGATCTCCCTATAACCTTCAGTTGAAAGCCTGAAGAGAACAAAAGACTGGCTTTCCCCAGCAAGAGAATTCTGCCAGCAGATGATCTTAGGAATTGAACTGCAGATCAACATTTCCTTTTCCCTGGTTTCCACTCTACTGGCCCACCCTACAGATTTTGAACTTTTCATTCTCCGTAATCACATAAGCCTATACCTTAAAGTTAATCTCCCCCGACCCCGTCCCAACACACACGCATCCTATTGTTTCTGTTGTAGAGAACCCAAATACAATTAGTTTTTCGTATACCATTGAAAAGACTTGAGAGATAATAAGCATTTTTTTATTTTTGTGGCTTACGTTTTATTTTAATTTTATACTTATGATAAAGATAGAAAATGAAAATGATTGATTAAGACTATGAAATAATGGTTGATTTTTAAAAGATTAAGAAAGTATTTTGCTCAAGTACTACTATATTTTTGGTGTTTTAAAAATAATATTTCGTTTCTTGGTGAAATGTTTCATTTAGAGTAAAATCAGTGAATTTCAGGGAAAAATACCTTATAGAGTGCTTAATTGTAACACAAGTCCTTAAGCAGTAAAAATTAATGATTTCTCATCCCTTTAGTATAAACTTCAAAATCTACTGGGACCCATAATACCTATATAATTTGAAACCTTCTTAATTCTTTGACTTCATCTGCCAACACTCCTGCTTGGTCATTAACTGAAGTCACATGGACTTCTTTGATGTCTTAGGTCATTCTAAGTCAGTTCCCGCCTTGAGCTTTTGCATTGGCTTTGCTCCTATCTAGAACATTCTTCCCCTAATATCTGCAAAGGTTAATTTTTCACCTGCTTCAGGTCATGAATATATTAATAAGCATCCCAAGTTGACATATGGTTTCCCCATAAAATGACAACTCACCCCATTCCTTTCCTCTCTGCACTTAGGTCCTGCACTTAGCTTCCCTGAAGGCATCTGTCACTATATCATGCTACATATTAAACTGTGCATTTTATGAATTGTGTCTCCTTTTATCCACCAGCAATACACTTTGCATGTTTTACTCATATTTGTATCTGTAGCAAATTGAAAAATAAGTGTTGGCGTTTAACAAATATTTGATAATTTAATTCAATAATACTCTTCTTCTTGCTCCTACTCTATTACTCAGAGACCACTGTTCTTGACGATATTAAGTGATATTTTATTGCGTACCACTTTTTGGTGTACACGTTATTTTTCTAACTGAATTTTTTATTTCGGGAGCTATGGTGAACAACGTGGTAGCCACTAGCCATATGTCGTTATTTAAATTTAAATGAACTAAAAAACACTTTAAATGCAGCTTCTCATTTCCTCTAGCCACAAGGGCTCAATAGCCTTGGTCACTATCTCACACGACACAGATACAGGACATATCCATCCAGCATCCCAGAAAGTTCTATTGGATAGTGGTGTTCTAGACAGTGTATCCTTCCCTATAGCTAGCATAATGTGAGATTTACATTTAACTAGAATGCATTCATTGTCTACTGTGTGCCAAGTCACACAAATTTAAATCTCATCTCTTAAGTGTGATCAACTTCAAAGCCTCACTTTGCTTGCGTTATACATTCTTACAAGCAAACCAATATAAAAAAAAATGCATGAGCAAAACATTCTTAAATTGTTCCTTCAGAACATCCTCCCTTAACAAATTGCCTTTTTAACCTTGAACATAACATCACAAATAAATAAAGAGGATGCACACAGAGCATTTTTTAGCACTCCATTTTTTCTTTTCTTTCTATATTGGTTTTTGTTTCAGGCACATAAATATGGTGCTGTTCCCATGTCTGGGCAATCTCCACCCTAACCCATATTGGTTTTTAGCATTAATATCTCAGGTATGAGATTGCCTCTATATTTTGTC
This sequence comes from Prionailurus bengalensis, assembly GCF_016509475.1. Classification (NCBI taxonomy): domain Eukaryota; kingdom Metazoa; phylum Chordata; class Mammalia; order Carnivora; family Felidae; genus Prionailurus; species Prionailurus bengalensis. Next base: position 130,101,851 of record NC_057354.1, on the reverse strand, counting down.
TGTAAGCAATGATCTAAATATTATAATCATTTCATCAGTATTAAAACAGAACGTCTAAAATAAGATTGTAACAACAGTAAAACATAGCTCACACACAATGGTCTTTAACTGCGGTTTGAAATCACTCGTGTGCCACAGCCTCAGTTGAAACCACTTGCCAGTTTCTATTACATTCTGTGTAATGCCTCAAAAACTTTTGTTGGCATAAACTTCTATGTCAATAGTGAAATAACAAGTCTATTATAGTGGTTAAGAGCATGGCACCAGACTGAGTTGAGTCAAATTATAATCTTGCCACTTAAGAGCTGTGTGAATGTGACCATAAAATACTTAACCTGTCTGCAAAATGGGGATTAACCTTTTGTATGGTATAACTGTTATAATAAATAAATGGGCTAAGTCATGTAGAGAAATTTCAAGGATGCATGAAGCATAGGAAACAAATGTTTGACAGTTTAATAGCAGTAATATTATTACCATTGTAACTTTAATTGTAATTTTTATCTGTTAAGGTGAATCCATTCATTGGTGCCTAGATAATTTTTCCCCCATGACACATTTTGAGATCTTCCCAGTCCCAGCAATTGCCTCCTATTCTGTGTTCCCTTAGCTCTCAGTATTTCTTATATATCACTTCTCACAGTAATATGATCATCTCCTTCTGTGAATAGTAATTCTTATTAAGTTGTTCTATACCACCTCCATTGGTTCCTGTGGGGGCAAATAAATTTTTTCCTGTTTATGTAATGCTGGATGACACTTCTGGATGTGAAGAAGAGATCATGCTCACTCAGAGACTATGCATTTTGAGTTGGATGTCGAAGACCTGTAGCTGTAAGAGACCACAGGGGTATTTTCTTAGGAAGGCAGAAAGGATGTGTTCCACTTATGAGGAGAAAGACGCGTAGAGATCTTTAATTTGTAAAAAGTGGGGACTGTGGTGAGAACAGATAGTTTACTAATAAGTATTTACTCTCCCTTTATTTTTTCAGTAACACGTACCCAAATTTGGGGGAAGAACATTGCCTTCTAGAATAATGAATGTTTTTGTCTGTCCCACTGGGAGCTAGATGCGGCCATAACTGAGTTCCATCCAATAAATTATAAGTAGAAACATTTAGTGGGTCTTTCAAGAGGGCTTGTGAAAAAGAAAGAATGAGAGCTTCTCTTCTTTCCTTCCTGGTTCCTGGAATTTGGATATAAAAGCTGGATCTTCAGCATCATTTATGCCCCATGAGGTCAACCTTGAGGATAGAAGCCAAACATTAGGAAAGAAGGATGCTAGCGTCCTGAAGACAAGGGAATCACATGTTGACCCTGGACAGCCTGCACGGAGACAGATTTTATGTGAGAGAGAATTAAATTTCCATCTTGGTCAATCCACTCTGCCTGCCACCTGTGGCTAAGTAAACCAAACCTAATCCCATTGATAGCCCCGCCTTCCAGCACCAAGCACAAATCCCATCTCTTCTTTGAATGCTTCAATGAACATTCATAAACATATATATATATACATATATATATTCATAAATATATGAATAAATATTCATAAATATATAATAAATAAATTAATAAAATGAATAAAATAATAAAATGAATGAATAAAATAATAAAATGAATAAATAAAACATTCATAAATATATATATATTTATATATATATAAATTTCCACCCCCCCACAGGAAAAGTACTGTCTACTGACAGGTACTCTCTATATATGATTTTTTCCGTAGTTCCACGCTAATCTCCAACTGTTCCAATCTCCAACTGTTCCAAGTCTGTCTTTTTGCAACAGTGAATCCCCTATGGTGGCAGACAATGGGCTCAAATATAACCTAAGGCAGTAATTGGTGTTTAAAATTACATTTTATAGCAATTTATGCTTCTTGCAAAGAAAATTGTACAAATCGTAAAAAGTAAATAAGATATTGATAATGAATGAGGTCTTTCATCATAATTATATATATTCAGTTTTATTCTCTGTGAGAATGTGCATGTGTGTACCTGGCATACGTATACATTTGTACACATATAACATACAAATATGTATAGAGTTTCATGTCCTGCCTTTAGTATTTAGTATTATTATATTGTAAGCCAGTGTTTTTCAAACTTTTTAATTAATATTACCCCTTTAAGAAGACTTTTTAAATAACTTCTTTCCCTAATGATCAACCAATGGAATTTTAATGTGATAGACACCCCATTTATCTGCTTATGTTCTATATGCAGAATTATGCTTTCCCCCAAAACCAATTTTCAACCTCTGGATGATGATATTGTACTTGCTGGAATGTGTGTTGCAAACATATGGCTATGTTCATTAATATTCTAAATATTTTAATGTGGATAAATATGCAGCATATTTAATATCTGAAACACATTGGTTTAACCTGAATGTGACATAATTTGTCTCATAATTTGTGACATATTTCTCGATTGCCGAACATGTGCATCTCCATCTTAACCTGTTCCAAAAGTAAGCTTTCATATAAAAGGATATATGGAAATTGAAGTCCTACAATATTTCATACAGAATATATGCAAAACATGCAAAACATATGGTAAAACAGAGTAGAGAATTTTAAAAGTCAAAATATATTTGGGGCAGCTGGGTGGCTCAGCTGGAAGCATCCGATTTCTGCTCAGGTCATGATCTCACGGTCTGTGAATTCAAGCCCCATGTGGGGCTCTGTGCTGACAGCTCAGAGCCTGGAGCCTATTTCGGAATCTGTCTCCCCCTCTTTCTCTCTTCCTCCCCCACTCCTGCTCTGTCTCTCTCTTTCTCAAAAATAAACATTAAAAAAATTTAAAACAATAAAAAGTCAAAATATAGTGATTTATTTATTTATTAAATGTTTATTATTTTGAAAGACAGACAGAGCATGAGCAAGGGAGAAGCAGAAAGAGAGGGAGACACAGAATCCGAAGCAGGCTTCAGGCTCTGAGGTGTCAGCACAGAGACCCATACGGGACTTGAACTCACAAGATCGCGAGATCATGACCTGAGCTGAAGTCAGACCCTCAACCAACTGAGCCACCCAGGTGCCTCAAAAGTCAAAATATATCTAAATAAGTGAACAGAAATAATGCTTGTTTGTTGTGTCTGTGTACATAAACTTGATATACTTCCGGATATTTCCTCAGAGTCTACAGTTGAAATTATTAATTTAATGATAAATAAAAATACCAAATATAGTTGGTTTTTTGGTGTATTTTGCTGAAATACAATTTAATAAATAAAATTAATTTTGGGAATGCAAGCTGGTGCAGCCACTCTGGAAAACAGTATGGAGATTCCTCAAAAAACTAAAAATAGAACTACCCTATGACCCAGCAATTGCACTACTAGGCATTTATCCAAGGGATACAGGTGTGCTGTTTCAAAGGGACACATACACCCCCATGTTTATAGCAGCACTATTGACAATAGCCACAGTATGGAAAGAGCCCAAATGTCCATCAATGGATGAAAGGATAAAGAAGGTGTGGTATACACACACACACACACACACACACACACAAAGGAGTATTACTTGGCAATCAAAAAAAAGTGAAATTAGTCAGAGAAAGACAAAAATCATATGACTTCACTCATATGAGGACTTTAAGAGACAAAACAGAGGAACATAAGGGAAGGGAAACAAAAATAATATGAAAACAGAGAGGGGGACAAAGCATGAGACTCATAAATATGGAGAACAAACAGAGGGTTACTGGAGGGGTTGGGTGAGGGGGGTTGGGCTAAATGGGTAAGGGGCATTAAGGAATCTACTCCTGAAATCATTGCTTCACTATATGCTAACTAATTTAGATGTAAATTTTAAAAAATAAAAAATAAAATTTTAAAAAAAAGAGTAAATAGAGAACTGATTGTATAAATTATGATTTTTCATAAGTGGATACTATTTTAAAAATTAGATATTTATGTACTAATATGAAAGGATTTCCAAAATAACTTATTAAATTATAAGAGCAAGGTGCAAAAAAATAAATAAATAAAAACAAATGAACAAATAAATAAATAAAATTAATTGAATTTGAAAAGCCAAAATCATGTGATATTTACCAAATCCACTAACATTAGAAATAAAAACAAAATGGATTCCTTTATGATGCATTTAGGGGAAGAGGTGATATGTCATTGTTTCTTTAATGTACATTTTTACATTGTTTTTTAATGTGCATTCTGTGAGACTGATATTTTCCATGTGTTTATACCAGTTATGAAATGTTGGTTTTTGATCCTTGCAAAATTAGGCAAGTAGAAATCCCTGGAAAGATAAATACATAGTCAAAAGCAATGAGATCACAACAAAACAAAACAAAACAAAGGGGAAGAAATCTTCTGATCATCTTAGTGACTAATAAAAGCAAGAAGAGAATTTTCAGAAAGCAAGAAATTTAAATGAAACATTTCTAGAATTACAAACACCATTTTATTTAACTTTAATTGGTTTTATTAATGTATGCTCCTCTTAACTTTAAAGTGATACTTTACCTATTTCCTCAGCTTAGTCTAAATCACTTACCATTTTAGAATTAAAAATAACAAATATCTCCTAATTGATTTCAGTCCAACCATCATGCATGGGAATCTTAGAGAGCAGACACAAACAGTAATAATTCCTTTTTATTGAGATCAAATTTCCTATATTAAGTGCAAAAACCACACTAGATCATTTATATGTTTGGTTTGTATCTACATGAGAAACTTTCAAAATGTGTATAAAATACCTCTCATTGAACAGAAAAGGCAACCATGATTCCCTAAAGCACATGCAACAGTTGACCTGAAACCCAACATGTGTGGCTGCAAAGTCATGTGTTCTTTTCACTACTGTCCGGAGCTTGTGATCATAACAGTAATTGAGTGATATACACACAATGAAGCACCTGCACTCCGATGATGAATGAACATGTTCTTCAAAAAATGAAGTCCTTCTCAAGCTGTACTACAAAGCTGTAATCATCAAGACAGTATGGTACTGGCACAAAAATAGACACTCATATCAATGGAACAGAATAGAGAACCCACAAATGGACCCACAAACATATGGACAACTAATCTTTGACAAATCAGGAAAGAATATCCAATAGAATGAAGCAGGAAAGAATATCCATTGGCAGTGGACAGTGACATGCAGAAAAATGAACCTGGACCACTTTCTTACACCATCCACAAAAATAAACTAAAAATGGATGAAAGACTTAAATGTAAGACAGGAAGCCTTCCAAATCCTCGAGGAGAAAGCAGGAAAAAACCTCTTTGACCTTGGCTGCAGCAACTTCTTACTCAACACATCTCCAGAGGCAAGGGAAACAAAAGCAAAAATAAACTATTGGGACCTCATCAAAATAAAAAGCTTCTGCACAGTGAAGGAAATAATCTGCAAAACTAAAAGGCAACTGACGGAATGGGAGAAGATATTTGCAAACGACATATCAGATAAAGGGTTAGTATCCAAAGCCTATAAAGAACTTATCAAACTCAACACGCAAAAAACAAATAATCCAGTGAAGAAATGGGCAAAAGACATGAATAGACACTTCTCCTAAGAAGACATCCAGGTGGCCAACTGACACATGAAAAAATGCTCAGCATCATTCATCATCAGGGAAATACAAATCAAAACCACAGTGAGATACCACCTTACACCTGTCAGAATGGCTAACATGAACAACTCAGGCAACAACAGATGTTGGCAAGGATGCGGAGAAAGAGGATCTCTTTTGCACTGCTGGTGGGAATGCAAGCTGGTGCAGCCACTCTGGAAAACAATATGGAGGTTCCTCAAAAAACTAAACATAGAATTACCCTACGACCCAGCAATTGCACTACTAGGTATTTATCCAGGGGACACAGGTATGCTGTTTCAAAGGGGCACATGCACCCCAATGTTTATAGCAGCACTATCAACAATAGCCAAAGTATGGAAAGAGCCCAAATGTCCATCGATGGATGAATGGATACAGAAGGTGTGGTATATGTATACAATGGAGTATTACTCAGCAGTCAAAAAGAATGTAATTGTGCCATTTGCAACTACGTGGATGGAACTAGAGGGTATTATGCTAAGTGAAATTTGTCAGTCAGAGAAAGACAAATATATGACTTAACTCATATGAGGGCTTCAAGATACAAAACAGATGAACATAAGGGAAGGGAAACGAAAATAATATGAAAACAGGGAGGGGGACAAAAACATAAGAGACTCTGAAATATGGAGAACAGAGGGTTACTGGAGGGGTTGTGGGAGGGGGATTGGGCTAAATGGGTAAGGGGTATTAAGGAATCTACTCCTGAAATCATTGTTGCCCTATATACTGCTTAACTTGGATGTAAATTAAAAAAAATAAATTAAATAAAAATTAAAAAAACAAAGAAACAAAATGAAGTCTTTCATTATGAACACAGTGTGACAGACTAAACCATAAAACTCTGGAACCAAAAGTAACTCAAGAGATCACATAGCCTACATCCTTTATTTTATTTTTTTAATTAATTAATTTATTTTGAGGAAGAGAGAGAGAGTGGAGGAGGGGCAGAGAGAGAGAATCCTAAGCAGACTCTCTACGCTGTCAGTGCAGAGCCCAACACGGGGCTCCATCTCATGATCTGTGAGACCGTGACCCGAGTCAAAATCAAGAGTCGGTCATTTAACCAACTGAGCCACCCAGGCACGCCTAAATCCTTCATTTTATAGGGAAGGAAATTAAAAATGCAAGGGAAGTATTTGCCAAAGTTCACACAAACATTGAATAACAAAATCCAGAATAGAATTCAGTTCCTTAAACTCTGTAAGTATGCTTTCATTTCATTCAATGCCTCCCTTCTAGCATTAGACTGGTTTACAAAGATGCCTTTGGAGACTCCAGAAAATTCAAAGCTACTTGTTCCCATCTGGAATGGCCTCTGTATGCCCTATTTATTTCTTTGTCCTTCTTCTCAAAGATGCTTTGTTATTTCTCTTACTATTAGGCTGCCAGAAATCACTTCTGTTTTCCCCACAACCACTTTAGTGAGCTATAGTCAAATCTACAAGATATAATCTGCTGTAAATGAAAACCAGATCACTGACACTTAGAATTCTCTATAAATAGAAAGTGAATGGGACTCCTCTTTTTCTCTTCCAGACATCCTTCCACAACCTCTTAGTTCAGCGGCGTCCTCTGCAATAGTAGAGGGAACCCAGAGAAGCAACCTTGAAGTGAACAATGCCTCTAAAGATAGGTTGACCTTAAAAAACAACTATCAGAAATAATGTCCGGAGACAATTCTGTTGTGAGAAAAGCCGTGGTCATCTCTTTAACCTTAGAAAACATGCACATATTGGCCAGAACTTTAAAACTAAATTTTATATAAGATTTCACAACTTCTAGGGCACCTGGGTGGCTCGGTCAGTTAAGCCTCTGGCTTTGGCCCAGGACATTATTTCGCGGTTCATGGGTTCAAGCCCTGTGTCAGGCTCTCTGCTGTCAGCCCGGAGCCCACTTCAGATTCTATGCACCCTCCATCTCTGCCCAATCCCTCTCTCTTTCTCAGAAATAAATATTAAAACAAATAAAAAGATTTCACAACTTCTAGAGTAATTTGTACTGATCTGTTAATCTTTTTCCTCCAACATACTAAATTTAGAATAGTGTCCAAGGATGTTTTAATAGAGTAAAATTATTTTTCTTGACAACCAAAACTGTGTTTATAAAATTTCATAAACAAATTTATTTTCAAATTGCCCACACCAATGGTATATTCAACTGGATGTGTATCCATTATCCCATCCATTATTAAGGTTATTAAGTATTTTTTGAGAACCTAGATATGCCTGACACCATGTTAGATTCAGAATATATGAAAATTAATGAGACACAATGCTTGTATTTGTGAATTATTTCATTTTATCCTTAGAACGACCCTATGAAGTAGGAATTGCATTTATTTTTAAAATAATACACATAAAACAACCAGTGTCTAGACACATTAGTAATCCAAGTGAACTGCAAAAAGTCCTACATCTCACCTCCTAAATTTCAGAACTTGATCTGAATCCTAATATCTGATTCTCAATTTGTGCTTTACTTTGACTACACCAGAAGCTGATGTTCTTCAACATTCATTAAGCTATATTTCTGAAACTGAGCCTCCATATTTCAGAACCAACTCAGAAGGATTCCTGAGCAATCAAAAACCACCAGACCATTTTCCAGCAACGGGTTACTGGCAGATCTTTCTGGGATAATAGAAATGTTCTATATGTTCATTGTCCAATACAGTTTACACAAGCCAATTATGGCTATTGAGCACCTGCAATGTGGCCAGCCTGCCTGAGAAAGTGAGGTATTTTTTTTAATGTTTTATTTATTTTGGAGACAGAGAGCATGAGCAGGGGAGAAGCAGAGAGAGGGAAACAGAGGATCCAAAGCAGGCTCTGCACTGACAGCAGTGAGCCCAATGTAAGGGTAGAACTCATAAACTGTGAGATCATGACCTGGGCTGAAGTCAGATGTTCGACCAACTGAGCTACCTAGGTGCCCCAAACTGAAGTTTTAATAGCCACCTGTGGCTAGTGGATGTTTTAATGAGTAGTACAGTCTGAGAAACATTTTTATTTAAAGAATTTTAGCACATAATTGTATACAAAACAGCTGGATAAATCATGACACAGAGGAAGCATATTGAATCAATGTTTCACTTTAAAATCAGAACTTCAGGGGTGCCTGGGTGGCTCAGTCTCTTGATTTTGGCTAAGGTCATGATCCCAGGGTTGTAGGATCCAGCCCCACGTAGGGCTCCGTGTTGAATGTGGAGTCTCCTTCTTGACTCCATGTTGAGGGTGGATATTACTTCTGTCTCTCCCTCTGCACCTGCCCGGCTCATTCTCACTCTTGCTCTCTCTCTCTCTCTCTCAAAAATTAAGTAAATAAATAAAAATAAAAATAAATAAAATCAGTACTTCCAAACACGTTCTCAGTTGCTTCCTTTGAATAGACCCTGGATCGCTGGCAATTCTCCTTTGATCATTTGGGTATTTGGATTGAAATATTTGAGAACATTTGAATGAAATGAGAATTATGTTTTTATTTATGAATTTTTATTACTGATTCTGCACAACAGAAAACAGTGAGTATATCCAGAAATCAGAATTCGAGTTTAATTAAGTCAAAATACATGGGTCCAGAGCAATATTTACATGTTTGTGTCTGTGATCTTACAGTTTGGAAGTAGATTACTGAGAAGTTACTGACTTCCTCTTGTCTAAATTGCTAGCAAGATGTAAAGTCAGTGGAGAGGTCAGGTCTCCAAGCTCTCGGCCAGGACTCTTTGTATTACCCCCAGCACTCTACTGACCTTCAGGTTTAAGCTTCTTGTCAATACTTCCTTCAAGTAAAGGAAAAGTACCTCCTTCAGCCCTTCAAAAGGAAGGCGACTCTGACATCTGCTACAACACGGATGTACTTTGAAGACATCATGTTAAGTGAAATAAGCCAATCACAAACAGACAAGTACCGCGTGATTCCGTTTATAGGAGGTGTTTAAAGTAGAGTCATAGAGACAGAAAGAATAGTGATGGCCAAGGGATGGAGGGAGAGTGGCATGGGGAGTTTTTGTCTATTGGGTACAGAGTTTTCGTTTTACAAGATGTGAAGAGTGGGGCGCCTGGGTGGCTCAGTTGGTTAAGCGTCCAGTTTCGGCTCAGGTCATGATCTCCTGGTTCGTGAGTTTGAGCCCCACTTCGGGCTTTGTGCTGACAGCTCAGAGCCCGGAGCCTGCTTCGGATTCTGTGTCTCCTTCTCTCTCTGCCCCTCCCTCTCTCCTTCTGTCTCTCTCTCTCTCTCTCTTAAAAAAAAAAAAAATGATGCGAAGCATTCTGGGGATGGATGGCTGTGACGATCACACATTATGAATATACTGAATACCACTCAGTTGTACACTTAAAAATGGTTAAGAGAGTAAATTTAATGTTATATGTCTTTCACAGTTTAAGAAACTGGAAAAAGAAAAAAAATCAGAAGCACTGTTTGGAACAGTTTGCATTGAAAACTGTAAAATGTGCATATCCTTTGACTCTGTTATTCCACATCTAGGCACATATAACAAAGAAACTACTATGCAGGCATTGTATGTATGCAGGCATACATTTAGCTTCAGTTCTGATCTTTGAGTGATGAGAGACAGTACAGTAGGAGAGTTAGGCCTGGAGATTTGAGATCCCTGTCTGCCTCGATTTTAATCAGGCTCCTCAAGTCATTTATTCTCCCTGTGCTTAATTTCCCAATTTATAAAATGAGTACATAACAGTACCAAATCATTAAAGTTTTAGTAGAGACTACGTTCAACAAATATAAAGGATTTAAACCAGTATGGAAGAAAGCACCATATAAACACTTAGCAAGAACGTGAAAGACCTAAAGATCACATATGAGGAGTTTTTCTATGGAACGTTCATAAAATGGAATACCATACAAATATTAAAAATCTCAAAAGTTTTAGAAGAATTTTCAGTGACATGGAGAGACATCCACAATATTATTAAGTGAAAAGAGAAATAAAGCTGGTTAACAAACAAACAAAAAAGGGGGAAACAAAAGACTTCCATAGACATTTCTCCAAAGGAGACATACAAATGACGCACAAGCATATGAAAAAATACTCAACATTATCAATTATCAAGGAAATGCAAATGAGACAACAATGGGGCGTGTGGGTGGCTCAGTGTCTGAACCTTGATTTCAGCTCAGGTCATGATCTCAAGGTTTGTGAGAGTGAGCCTCCTGTCAGGGTCCACACTGACAGTGCAGAACCTGCTTGGGATTCTCTCTTTCCCTCTCTCCCTGCCCCTCCCCCACTTGCTCTCGCTCTTTCCCTCTCTCAAAATAAATCAATAAACATTAAAAAAACAACAACAAAGAGCTATTACCTCACACCTGTAGGATAGCTATTATCAAAAAGAAGAAGTTATAGGTGTTAGCAAGCGTGTGGAGAAATAGGAATGCTTACCTACTGTAGGAGGAATGTAACACAGGACAGCAGCTATGGCAAACAATATGGAAGTTCCTCAAATATTAAAAATAGAACTACCGTGGGATCCTGCAATCCTACTCATGGGTATATACCCAAAAGAATGGAAATCAAATCTCAAAGAGATATCTGCATTCCATGTTCATTTTAGCATTATTCGCAATAGCCAAGATACAGAAACAACCAAGATGTCCATTAACAGAGGAATGAATAACAAAAATGCAGAGTATACATATCATGGGACATCATTTGGCCTTCAAAAAAAAGAAGGAAATCTGCCATTTTGACAACATGGATCAATGTGAAGAACATTATGCTAAGTGAAATAAGTCAGTCACAGAAGGACAAGTGATTCCAATTAGATGAGGTATCTAAAATAGTCAAATATATAGAAATTGGATAGAATGGGGCTGGGGGAGGTGAAATGGGCAGCTGCTGATCAAAGAGTATGAAGTTTTAGTTAAAGAGTTGAATAAGCTCTAGAAATCTGCTGTACAACATTGTGCCTATCGTTAACAATACTGTATTGCACACTTAAAAATTTTGTAGGGCTCACGCTAAGTGTTCCTACCAAAAGAAAAAATAAATACAATATGAAAAGTGATATTTGAAAGGTACTCCTTACTACCAAGAAGGAAGATGGACCATGCATGAGCAGGAGCTTTCCTGCCTCCATCTGTAACTGTGGAAAGTTCAGAAGTCTCATTAGGACTCAGAGAAGACTTGTAAGACTTCCTGGTAGACTATATCATGACATCTCTGTAGTCCTATGATGAAATAGAAGTGAACATCAGCAGATGTGATTTAGCTAATTTGGAAACAGCCACCACATTTTTTATGTACGCACATTGATTAACGTGAATGTCAGGAACATTGCCTTGAATCCCTGAGGTGATATTCCTCCTCAGGGTTACCACAGTAGCTGTCCCAGGAATGGAGAGCCTAAAGTTAAGAGCATAGTTCCATTGAAGATAGGCATGTTTTTAAAAATAAAACTATCATGGGGAGCCTGGGTGGCTCAGTCGGTTAAATGTCTGACTCTTAATTTTGGCTGAGTCATGATCTCACAGTCGTGGGGTCAAGCCTTGCATCAGACTCTGCGTGGGGCACGGAACCTACTTAGGATTCTCTCTTCCTCTCTCTCTTTGCACCCCCCCCAAATAAATAAATAAACTTAAAAAATAAAACTTCCATCACAACAGATGTCTATAATTTTAATCTTATAAGAAAGGGGTTATAAACACCTTGTGACACCAAATGTTATTCTCTTTTTATATATAAAATTAAGTTGGGGCACTTGGGTGTCTCAGTCACTTAAGCGTCTGACTTCGGCTCAGGTCATGATCTCACGGTTTGTGAGTTTGAGAGTTTGAGCCCCACGTTGGGCTCCGTGCTGACAGCTCAGAGCCTGGAGCCTGTTTCAGATTCTGTGTCTCCTTCTCTCTCTGCCCCTCCCCTGCTCATGCTCTGTCTCTCCCTGTCTCTCAAAAATACATAAATGTTAAAAATTATATATAAAATTAATTCTACATATAAGAAGTCAGGGAATTATGTGCTCCAATATACACAGGCTAATTGTTCCTTTGACATTTTTTAAATCATTCTAGATAATGTTGTTTATGATCTCTGGCCATTAAGATAAAATTGAATATTGCCCATTTTGCCATTTCCAACGTGACTCTTTAAAAGCCGGTAAACCACAATGCCCCAGTGCTAATTACTATCTGAGGTAACACAAATGGTAGAATTGTCAAGACAGGCTCAAGCCCATCAGAGATCTTGTCCAACATCAGATTTTACTCACAATCCCAAGGATACAGGCAATAATTAGGCTCAGACAAAGCCTAGAGAGGTCTTAATTATCAAGGTAGCTTTCCAGCTCTTTCTTCCCATATCAGACCTGCACATGCTACTCCAGAAGAGATGGGATCTCCAAGCAAGGACTTAAAGGTTATTACCTAACACAGTGAAGAGTATTTCAGTTATGAAACATTCTTCATTTTTTACCCCAGAAAGTCTCTTACATGACTTTCTCCAGAGATTTGCGCCTCATCAATTCTCAGTTTATCCACTATTAATAATCTTTTAATCAGGGAAGATCCTGCTAACGACATTTATGAGACAAAGCCTCTTCGTCCAAGCAAATATCATTAGTCTATTTAACTGGGGGTCTGATTGATGAGGACACTAGACCAGGCAGGTCACCAGCTTTCTTTTTCTTTACCTGTTATGTGGGTGGACAGCCCCTAAAGAAAGTGAGTGGATCACAGTTGTTTCAATTTCTCTCCTGTGGTCATGAAGAAAAACAAGCTGCATGAAATAAGATGGCCAATATCTTTAACCAGATGCATATTTTAGAATCACCTGGAATAATTATTTTACAATCCCCCCCAACAATACCTAACATCCAAAAATTATGACTAGATTATGACCAGATAGGTCTTTGATAGGGCCAGGGTTTTTTGTTGTTTTTTGTTTGTTTGCTTTTGTAATTTAATGTGCTCATCAACAATTGAAAACTACCATAAAATCTAGGGGGTCAATCAGGTCTCACCCATCTTTTGACTCTCAATTAGATTTTAATGTGCTCTCAGTTGACCATAATCATTATAAATCTTACCCTGGCAGGTACTGTCTTGAAAAAACTATGTGGTCATGAAAGCAATCATTTTGTCACCATGTTGTAAGGGCAGCACAAAACTGAGCCTAAGTCTGAAGACAAATATTTGGGCTTTTCTTATATAAAGACACCACCCACATTATTTAGTGATGAACTTTATTATGTCCCAGGTAGACAGAAAATGAAACTTGAAATATAGTCCAGAGGTGGGGTGCCTGGGTAGCTCAGTTAGTTAAGTGTCTGACTTCAGCTCAGGTTATGATCTCGCCATTAGTGAGTTCAAGCCTTGCATCAGGTTCTGTGCTGCCAGCAAAGACCTCACTTTGGACCTTCTGTCCCCCTCTCTTTCTGCCCCGACCCTGTTCGTTTGCTCTCTGTCTCAAAAATGAATAATATATTTACAGTTCAAATATAGTCCAGAGAGGTTGAGCTCATTGGATTTGAGAATGTGAGAATGTGCTCCAAGGATTATCAAGATGCCTAAAAGTGGTCTTTATGGGACAGCAACAGAGAGATGGGGGAGCCACCTAAGCAGAAAAATCTTCTCAGCTCTTAATTCTGATTCAACGATAAGGCAGCCATGGTTTAATTTTTACAGTGAGTGTTTATCAGTGTTTATTTAAGTAATATTCAACTACATGCTGTGACTAAAGTACTTGCTATAGACAGGCACTAGTTTAAGCACAAAATATGCTTCCTCTTGTATTAGGGTTCCCCAGAGAACCAGAAATAGAACCCAATAGTGTGTGTGTGTAGGTAGATAGGTAGGTAGGTAGGTAGGTAGTAGATGATTGATAGATAGATAGATAGGTGATAGATAGACTTATTTATCTATCTATCTATTTATTGATAGATAGATAGGTGACAGATAGACTTATTTTAAAGAACTGACTCACATGATCATGGGGGTTGGCAAATTTGACATCTACAGAGTTGGCTGGAAGTTTGGTAATTCCAGGAGGAGTAGTCTTTAAGAGAATTCCTTCCTCTTTGGGGACCTCAGTTTTTTCCCTTAAGACCTTGAGCTGATCAAATGAGCTTTTCCCACATCGTGGAAGGTGATCTGTTTTACTCAGTCTACTGACGTAAATGTTTTTCATACCTGAATCATGCCTTCACAGAAACATGTAGACTGGTGTTTGACCAATCAACTGGGCACCATGGCCTAGCCAAGTTGACACGTAAAAGTAGCCATCACACCTCCCTTAATCCTTCCAACAACCCCTAGTATCTTTATTTCGTGTCGTTATCATTTCTAATTAGAAATAGGGAAACTGATGCACACAAGTTACAATAGAAATAGGGAAACTGAGGCACATGAATTACAAATTAGAGGTAGACACAAAGTATCCTGTGAATTCATAGGACTGTAACTTAGGAGTGAGATCCTGGCAATAAATATAGGCTATAAATATATAACAGAAGAGATTGAAGATAATCAGTTTTTGAAATCTTGCTTTATAATAATGCCACGGGAAAAGAGAGAGTTAAATTCTGCATAAATGGGTCGGGAAACACCAAGTTCACTGTGGATGCACCAGGTCTGCATACCAATACCCCAGGAGCCACCACATCTGCTATGCTTTGTCTAGCAGGAGAATTAAGACTTCAGTGACAGGAAAATAGGCTAATACACTCAATTTCCCCTGGCTCGTTTTAACCTTATTTGCTAACATATTTGCACTGTCTTTTTATAGTAATACCAGAACAAAGTTACCTGAAAGAAACAGAGGGGGGGGTGGGGAGAAAGTAATTGTAATTTCTGGGGGGAAAAATACCAGCCACATATTTATAGCATAAGTAAACAACCAAGGTATCAGAATTAGAGGAATAATAATGATTATTAGGATACACTGGGAAACTTTCATGTTCCATACCACGAAACATTCTATGTTGTTTGTATGAATATTTTATGTTCTATTTCCCTAGATTAAATCACTCAAAGACAATGGGTTTATTCCCATTTCACAGATGAGGATGATGAGGCACAGAGAATTTAAGTCTACCAACTTCAGCCAACTACTAGTGAGTGGGGCAGGATGCTTCTTCATGACATTTAACTGACTCCTGGAGAAGAAACACTATTTGTGGACTAATCTCTTATTATCTCTTGATTAACATTAGAGATGGTGAAATGGAAAAATGTGAAGGGAGAAGATATTAGCTGAGTTCCATCTGGGATATGTGCTCACTAGGTGACTGGATTAATTGCCCCATTGAGTCTCCAAAGTTCTCATTTCTAAAATATATTGGTATTTCTGTGAGATGTTACATATGAAGTGGCATATGGTGTCAATGTGGTGCTAAATACACATTTATTCCTTTCCTATCTTCTTATAAAAGGGACTCTCTGGGAGTGCCTGGGTGGCTCAGTTGGTTAAGCGTCCGACTTGGGCTCAGGTCATGATCTCGTGGTCCATGGGTTCGAGTCTGAGTCAGGCACTGTGCTGACAGCTCAGAGCCTGGAGACTGCTTTGGATTCGGTGTCTCCTTTTCTCTCTGCCCCTCTCCCGCTTGCACTCTATTTCAAAAATAAATAAACAATAAAAAAAAATTTAAAAAGGGATTCTAATCTGAGATCCCTGGATATACTTTGTTTATACCATGAAACTGTATGTAAAAAATGCACGCATGTGTATGTTTTCATTTATCTGATCAGAAGGACCATTTCCAGCAAAAGAATCTTTATGTTCATAAGATTACAAAGGAAAAAAGAAAGAAAAGAAATACTATCCTGTAGCATTATATTAAAATCAAGGCATGTGATGAAGTACTCTGAGATGTTTTAAAGGGCCAGAAAAACTCTTGAAATATTTTAATTTACCTTCATGGGAAATAATTTTAGATGCAAAATTCATATTAGATAGACAATGACAATGGAGGCTAAACTATGGTTATTGATTTGGTATTTTTTTTTGTAAGTTTGTGGGTATGTGTGTCTGTGGGAGAGCAAGAGAGAGGAAAAGAGAGAGAGAAAAACCAATCAGGAATATTTTTCAAGTTTTTTGACCAAAGGAGTAGTATTCAATTTTAGACCTAATTGGTAGAGTCTTGTATTGTTCAGGGAGTTTTATGTTCTGCGTTTGATTCTGTGCACGCATGAAGAAATATATGCAATTGTCATTTCTATTATAAATCAGAAGTAATAAAAATGGTCCTGTTTTATGGGAAATGAGTGCAGTGTGTGCTGTTTCTTTATGGCCTTTATATTTCTAGCTGGCCCAAAGTACCCCTTATTTCATGCTATACAGCTGTCAGCCTAGGAAGAACCGACGGGAAGAATGACAGAATCAATGTGCATTGCATCTGGCATTCGTGTCCTTTTGCTAGAAAAGGTGAAGCTGGGTTAAGATCTCATCTCCTTTTGCGATGAAGGGATCAGAATGAGGTCTTTTTACAACAACAATACCCTAGACATCCACCTCAGAGAAGAGCCCATTCTTCCCGGGAGACTCTACCTTGAGAGAATGCACAAAGCATTGAAAAAACTACATGTGGGAAATGAGTCAGGTAAAAAGAAGTTGGAAATAAATCAGGTAAAACATTGTCCAAATTGAGAAAAATTCCAGGAAGGACAGAAGAGCCAAAGTTGGAGACCTTCTCTGCCCATACCTATCTTCTAATTCAAAGTGTCATTGGATAGTAACTTTGAAGGTCAAAAAGGCTTGAGAGTTCATCTAGTCCAGTGCTTACAAACCTAGGCTACAAACATTGTTTTACAAAATGCTTTTAAACTGTCTATATCTAAAAAAACTATTCTATGTGCATATGTGCAGCGTAAGTTATTCAGTAGTGTGTTGTGTGACACACAATAAAAAGTTGTTTCTTTAAAACAAGAAAGTATGATCCATCACGGACACACACACACACACACACACACACAAGCAGGCAACAGAAATGCCCTATAAGAACAACCAGACATTCAATGTAATAGACAAAGATTTCAAAATAGCCATTATACATATATTAAGAATGAAAGAAAACCACGGTTAAAGAAGTAAAGTGTGATGATACTGTTGAATCAAATAAAAAATAAAAATAAAGATAAATTATTAAAATGATATAAATGAAAATCCTGGAGTTGAACTATATCATAACTGAAATAAAAAATTGACTACAGGGGCCCAACAGTAGATTTGAACAACAAAGGAAGAGTTAACAACTTTAATATAGATTGACAAAGATTGTATACTCCAAAGGCAGAGAGGAAAAAGAATGAAGAAAAATGAATAGAGCCTCAGAGAAATGTCAGATACCATTACTGTGCCAACACATGCATAATGAAAGTGACAGGAAAAGATGAAAGGGAAAAATATTTAAAGAACTAATGACTGAAAACTTTCTGAATGTATTGGAAATGTATTAATTTAAACACCCAGGACACTCAACAGACTATATTAGGCAAAACACAATGGGATCCACAAAGATACCTGTCATGGCAAAAATGCTAAAGAGAAGGGAAAATCTGGAAAGCAAGAAAAAATGGACTCATCATTTTAGAAGGTTCTGGAGTAACATATTCAAAGTGCCCAAAGCGGGTGGCGGGGGGGAACAACTGCCAACAGAGTCCTACATCCAGCAACGTTATCTTTCATCCAAAAGACTTTCTGAAACAAAGAGACTTTCTCCAATAAAAATTGAGATGTAATCTCACTTGCCTATTTTTGTTTTTGTTGTCTGTGCTTCTGGGATCATATTGAAAAAAAAATCAATGACTAAAGGGATGTTAAAAGGCTGCTTCTATATTTTTTTTCTAATAATTTTACACTTCTAGGTTTTATATTAATCCAATTTTTAACAAAGTTGTTTCCTTTTTTTTTTAAGTTTATTTATTTTGAGGGGAGAGAGGCAGAGAGAAAGGGAGGGAGAGAGAATCTCAAGCATCATCCTCACTGTCAACACAGAGCCCCATGTGGGGCTCTAACTCACAAACTGTGGGATCATGACTTGAGCTGAAATCAAGAGAAGACCACCTAACTGCATGGGCCATCCAGGCGCCCCCCTTTTAATTCATTTTGAGTTGAGTTCTGTATATGGTGTGGGTATGAGATAAGCATTAATTTCATTCTTCTGTATGTGGATATCTAGTTTTTCCAACAGCATTTAATGAAGAGATTACCCTTTTCCATTGTATATTTTTGGTACCCTTTTGAAGATTAGTTGACGATATATGTGTGGACTTATTTCTGGACCCTCTATTCTGTTCTGTCAGAACTGCTTTATGCCAGGAGTGCTTTAATTTAAATTACAGCTTTGTGATATATTTTTGAAACCAGGAAATGTGACGTCTCCATCTTTTTTCTTGTTCAAGATTGCTTTGGCTCTATTGGGGTCTTTCCATATTAATTAAAAATTTTTTATAGCTTTTTATTCCTGGTTTAAGTTTCTTTCTTTTTAATTGAGGTATAGTTGACATTCAGAACAACAATGAAGTTAGAATGGCTATTATCAAAAAGACAAAAGATAACAAATGTGAAGGATGTAGAGAAATGGGAACCCTTGTTCACTGTTGATAGGAATGTAAATTTGTACAGCCAATATGGAAAACAGTATGGAGGTTTCTCAAAAAATTAAATATAGAACTACTTTAGGATTCAGCAAGCCCAGTTCTGGGTGTATATCCAAAGGAAATGAAATCTGGATCTTGAAAAGTATTTGTACTCTTGTTCCCACTGTAGCAACTATTCACAAAAGCCAAGATATGGAAACAATCTAAGTGTCCATAGACAGATGAATAGATAAAGAAATGTGGCACCTGTATGATGGAATATTTTTCAGTCTTAAACTAGAAGAAAACCCTGCCATTTTAACCACATAGATGAGCTTGGAGGACAGAATGCCAAGCAGAATAAGCTAGACACAGAAAGTTACATCCTGTAGGATCTCACCTATATATGAAACCTACAAAAGTTGAACTCTTAAAGGCAGAGAGTAGGCAGGTGGTTGCCAGGGCCTGAGGAGTGAGAGAAATGGAAAGATGCTGGTCAAAGGATACAAAATTTCAGTTACACATGGCCAATAAATTCCAGGGATCTAATAGATGGTAGGGTGACTATTGTTGATAATGCTGTATTGTATACATGAAATTTGCCAAAAGAGTAGATGTTAAGCGTTCTTATCACACACACAAAGAAATGATAAGCATGTGAGGGGATGGATATGTTCATTAGCTTGTTTGTGGTAATGATTTCACAATGTATATATATCTAGGAGACATCACACTGCACATTTTAAACATATACAATATTTATTTGTCAATTATGCCTCAATAAAGCTGGAAAAAATTGAGATAATTTGTTTCTAGGAGACCCACTTTACAAGAAATACTAAGACTAGTAAAAGTAATTATGTCATTATAAATGACAATGGAAGTGCATTTTTTTCATTTCTTCTAAACTTATTTAAAAAGCAATTCTAGAAAATAATCCATATAATGTATTGTTGGCCCTATGACATGCATAAATATAATATATGTATATAAATTTGTCACTAAGAACACAAAAGAGATGAGAAGAATTAAAGTTGTATTAGGTTAAGGAAATGACTCCAGATTTTGCCAAATCCATGGGAACAAATGAAGAAAACCAAAAATAATAAAGAAGTTAATATATTGAATCTGTAAACAAATACTTGTTCTTCTTTATTCCTTCAAACTTTTTCAAAAACATTAAATTATATAAAGTAATAAATATAACAAATATTGTGATTTGTGATATATATATAAAGTTAATATAAATAATAATAATAAAGTAAAACTAGGGAAAGGAATAGAGCTATAGAAGAGTAACATGCCTATATATAACTTGGAATACCACTACAAACCAACTTGACCTATTGGTATCTGTAGAATATTTCACTCAATAACAGCAGATTATACGCTCTTATCTCTTTCATATTTCATATTTCCTATCTCTGTCTTTATCAAAGGATGTAGGAAGCTTATGCCAGTCCCTTGTTTCATTCAGTGATCCTAGATTCACTTCCCCCACATAGTTGGTGAAGCATCAGTACTCCTCACTCCAGAGCACTGAACTTCTAGCTACCTATGACTGCCATTGGATCCAAGTTGCAGGTGTCTTCTGACATGAGCCCCATCTACTGGAGATTTTCCAGATATATGCGTCTTATCTCTGATAAGGGGTATGCTTTTTATTTGCGGATAATTTGCTCTGTTTTTACAGTGATTAAACAGTAAGTTAGAGTTCAAATCTAAATTTTGAAAACTTATACTGCCAACTTTTCCAGAACTGTCCTCCATAAGTTAATGCCCCTAAACCCACAGATTAACTCTTAGCAGATAATAGTTTACCAGTCTTTTATTTTCCTCATAAAATTCCAAGTTGAAATAAACATTACATTTTTTTTAAGTTTCACACATCAAATATATTCAACTAAGTTTCTATCCTGCTCTGATTCTATATTGAAATGGGCCATAGAAATAATACTAGTTCAGTATGGAAAACCTAGCTACAATTTGGTTGAGTAATGTAATACAAATATTTTGTAGCAGATAGCTTGCCTTCCCAGGTTTGGGATGAGTATACACTCACCTCACTTAGGTTCAATCGATCAGATGCAAGTGACCCAGACTGAATCAGAACTTGATGCAAAGGTGTAGACATTGCAGAGTACCCTTGGGGTAGTGCCAATAATATGGAGTTTCTAGGGCAGTAGGGACAATGGTGCCAGCAGTGGTGAGGTCCCAGCATCTGGTCTAAGTGGTGCTGTTGGTGCAAAGTGAAGCAGTCATCGAAATGGTGTCATAGCCCTGCTTGTGTGGCATCAGCACGAGTGACGTGCCTAATCACCTGCCCTCTGAGGCAGGCTTTCAAGCCCTCCTGGTGACCCTGTGTATGATCCAGCATCTTACATCCTTTTCATAAATTCATTGCCTAATTTAGCCAGACTAACATCCTGACTGATAACGATAGCCACCATTTCTATTTTTATAGAACTGCAATTGTCTGAATGTTTGTGTCTCCCCACATTCATATGTTGAAATCCTAACTCCCAAGATGATGGTATTAAGAGAAGGGGCCTTCAGGAGGTGATTGGGCTCCACCCTCAGAATGGGATTAGTGACCTTATGAAAGAGAGTTCAGAGAGCTCCCTCACCCATTCTGCTATGCACATGGGAAGAGGACAGCTATGAGCCGGGAAGTGGAACTCACCAGACACTGAATCAGCAGGTGCCTTGATATTGGACTTCCAGCCTCCAGCACTGTGAAAAATAACTGTGTATTGTTTATAAATCACCCCGTTTATGGTATTTTTGTTATAGCAGTCTGAATGGACTAAGATAAGCACCTTGACAAAGAAGCTCCAACTATTAGAAAGACTGTAGATGGTCTGTGGTTTATATTAATGTCCTACCATGCCCACTGAAGATATTGCTCTTCATGGAGTTCAATAAATACAATGAGCACTGTGATAATAAATTGAAGGATGTATCAATTTGAAAGATATATAAATAGTTAGGATTGGGTTTTTATTCACAACATCAAGTTGTTTGAGGAAAGGAACGATTTTTCATTTCTTAGCTGTTAGGTTTCCTTACCCTGTCTTCACCATAACTGCTTTGCTCATCCTTTCCATTCCTTTCTCAAAGCATTCACTCGGTATCACTGAGGTATTCGCTGAGGGTCACTCTGTCACTTCTTTCCTTGGTTTCTAAGTATGTTTCATCAATTTCTCCTTTGCTGTGTCTCTAATCTAACCTGCACACTGATCGTGGTGCCATGATCTATTATGTGAATTTATGCGTCTGTCTCCATTAGAATGTGAGGTCCCTGAGGATTGGGAGTATATCTTATTTGAATTCACAAAGTTAACATAACTTAGTGTTATGCTTAGTTAGACTTGTTTAAATATATGTAAATGTATCCAAAATAGAAATTGTTATATATACCAAAGTACTAGAAAAATGCTGATGGCAGAAATCTGGCCATTCTGTGAATAGACTTCTTTGGAAGGGAAGTTATTAATTGGTTAAGTATTTGGAATTTAAATTTATTTTTAACCCTCTGGAATCACCAAGACGGCCAGTGAGGCCTCCAGACTACTCAGCAAAGCCCATGGTGCTTCTGTGAATCCCATGATGATGGAAATGCCTTGGTAGCTGTCTTAACCTCCACAAAGACAGTGAGCATGCAGGCAACATCTTACATGAGAAACTTCTCTTGACCATTCACAAGTGCTTCTGTTGTGTTTCTGTAAAACCCTATGATCACTGTAACACTAATAAATTGGCCGACAATTATTTATTGAATTGAACAGAACAGTTTCTGAGACTGGCTCTTTTACATAATTTGTCCATAAGGCCATAAAGAGATACTCTTAGTATATGGGTGTGTGTAGGTGTGTGCATACACAGGGATGTATAGACATAGGGATGACACCACAAATAAATATTTGAGGCCATGAACTGTACCCCCTGTTACCTGTTTTCTTCGTTATATCATACTAGTCACATTTCATCTCACATTGGTCATTGCAACTTGACAATAACTTGATAGAATTATTTATAATCTCACAAGGAAACAATTTTGATACACAAAGCTGATTTCAATGCTTAAATTTTGATGCACTTGACAGAAAGGCAGTCCCATTACACTGAAGCCATACTTCAAAGGTATATGCTGCATCAGCCTGTCAGATGCAATTAGAAACTTTAGAAAGAACAACTGGAATAATTTTCAAGACAAAGCCGGGTAAACTCAAATTAGTCACACCAACTTTTTATGGGTTCATAGTGCCCATCTGTGAAAAATTATGGCCCATTAGAAGTAAAAGTGGGTAAGTTACAGAGTAAAGGTTTGCTAATCAAATATTCTAAAAATGAAAGCAAAATCTCTGAGCATTAATTTATTTACAGCATGAATAATTTAATATCCACCTCAGATTTAATTACAAGCCATGGTCAATTAACTAATTTAGTAACAATGTGTAAATAATGGATAATTTCTATGCACTAGATGAAACTCAAAGAATTGCTGTAATATCGAAAGGACTGTAAATAATGGGATTGTCTTCCCAAAAGTTTTGACAACGAAACAGAATATGAGTATTTAGAACAGATTTTTTTTTTAACTTTACAACTGGTTTTGAATATGAATATGATCCACGTAATTTACACATTCTGGAAAAAGTTAGAAAGATATCAATGAATCCATTGTCTAAATTACATTTTTGTGGTAACGACCTAGAAACATAATGGAAGCCAATATCTGACTTACAAGATGAAAAGCACTGTTCTGAGAGCTTTTCACTTACAAATTCATTAAATTCCTACAACAACACCTTAAGGTAGATACTATTCTAACCTTTGGTTTGCAATTCAGAAACCAAGGCACCGAAGAGTACACAAACATGCCCAGTTTCACAGAACCAACAGCAGAACTGGGGTCAGCTAAAAAATTCTGACTCTAGATCTGTCCTTAAAGGTAATGGATGTTATGTGGAGCAAACATCCCTACTAAAAGCAGAAATAATAAAGAAATGATAATACTCTGATCAACATCAAGAGATACTTAAGGTAGGCAGTTACCATAACGGGTAATTATCACTCTAATGGAAAACTCATCTGTCAATTTGGAAGCTTCATTATTTCCCAAGTGGAACACAGGGCTCCTGGGGAAGATCTCTGCTTAGCTGAGTATGAATCTCTGACCTCTAAGTAACTCAAGTGCTAATTTCCTTGCTTCTCTATGCCCAGCAGGAATTAGCAATGTGGCAATTGGAGCGAGTAATGTTTTAGAAACTTACTAAGGTCTAAGTGTGAATCCTGCCTTTGTCACTTGCTAACTTTCAGATTTAGGTAGACCTTGTTTGGTGTTCAGTATTATTTAGTTTTCTTTTCACACAGTGCAAATATTTGGAGAAGATAAACCCTGAATACTCTTGCTTTGCTCTTTAAATCTTGCAATTATGAGAGAGTTAAAAAATGCAATTATTTGCCATAATAAGACAGGGAGTTGTAGTTGACTTTTTAACACTGTTTTGATTTCCAATATGGTTTTCGTTACATAGTTCATAGAATAATGTAAAATGAGCAAAAAGAAGTTTCTTATTTGTTGAGTTAGTTTTTATCCTTTTAAAATGAATACTTAATCTCATTCAGAAAAAAAATCAATGAGTTTCTACTGAAAAAATAAAATGCTTATTAAATGCTCATTTGAATCAAAGCTTTGAAACAGAATTTAGTTAACTTGCTAGTTAATTCTTTTTATTCTTATTTTTTCATCATTGCTATTCTGCAGGGCATTTTATAACCAAGAACTCAGTATTTTGTGGAATATTTTTGTCCTTCATAAGTAAATATATATTTTATGCTCTCACTATAACCATAGCTAAGAGCAGTTTGCCTAGTCATTCCCTCTAATAACTTGTGTCTGAATAAACTAATCCCTAAATGTGTCTCTGTGGCATCACTGAACCCCAAGGGAATTCTGATCAGGATGCTTCTGACTCCTGCTAAGAATACCTGTTTCCTCCATAAAATTACAAGGCCTCCAAAGAAATGTCCTACCTGGTAGATTGAATTTCTCCATCAATGTGTAGATATTTAATTGATTTTTTTTGCTGGGATAGTAAGCAGAAAATTTAGCCATAAAAGCATTCTACCTTGGGCAAGACCATGGATAAAGACTCTCGTTCAAGTAAATTCAATTAAAAATTCACACACACACACACACACACACACACACACTAGAGATACAGAGTAACTACACAGAGAGAATTAAAATTACAGTATTTGTTCTTGCTCATAGGAAATATGTTTTGGGCTCTAACGCCTTCCCAAAGGGTATATGACTAATATCCAGGTCAATTGTTACATACAACAAGAAATATAATTAGACTCTGGCACATGCTATTAAGGTGTTTCACACCAACAGAGATTAGAAAAGGTATAATGAAGTTTAGAATAGAACTTCGTTTTGGAGTAGTAACTATTGGGTGTAAATCTCACATTGACATATAAAAAATGTTTAAACTTGGCATGGTATCCAACCTATACAAATCTCAACTTCATGAGTTGAGTACAAAATGAGCATAGTAATATCTAACAGTTTGTTGTAAAAATAAATAAGATGCTTAGACATTAGCAGAGTGGCCTTTCACACAATAAATATTTGGTATTAGATAATCAATCTTGGAAGGAAGAAGAATAATAAAACTTCTTTAGAGGTTAGAGCATTTTAACAAATTGGGCCAGGATGTGCATGCAATAGTATTAATAGGGTCTTTCAAGAGAAAGGAAAAATATTGACAAGGGCTAGAAGGAAGGTTTATGCTAAATTTATCCTATTGAGGAAGAGTTCAATCAGGCTAGATAGCAGACTACCTGAATACACACAGAAAGAAGTTAGGGTACATTGTTCCATCGGTTACCAAAATTTTTATTAAAACCTTCCTATTTTGCATTAAGAGTTTATGACTCTATGGCAGGTAGATACTCAAATAGGTAATCAAGTAAAGAGAGAAGAATAGGAAGACAAGAGCCAAAAAAGGTAGAATGAGTCCCACGAGGTTAACAAGCAAGAATATCCCATAGACCAATATCCTTAGCAAACATTAACGTTGCCACAAACCATTAAGATTCTGGATTAGCTTTCAACAATGGAATACCGTGTAACTAAACACCCAAGTTAGAAAAGGATGATGGGGGACAGCCCTATTAATTTTTGTTCCTTCATGAAATTCACTTATTTCTTGGAGGAGTCATGCTGATAACAGCAACTTTCATCAAAACAGCTGCAAGAGTGTGTGAGACAAACATTTATAAATAAATCATGATATAGAATCTCTACATTTCCAACAACTGATATGCATGGGAAAAGAAATGTTTCTGAGTGAGAAATCTACATATTTTCACCATGCTTTTCTTTCTTCTTCCTGTAGAATTGGAAGAATAAAAATTGGCAGAAGATCCCTTTAGTCTGGCATACACTTCATTAGAAATTCTAACAGGCTTATACATGATTTACTGGAAATGTTGAAAGTCAACGTGCAAAAGATTTTGACTTGGGTTAATATGACCTTTGTTGTCTCAACACGGGTTTTCAAAAAATTCCATCCATATCTGTCATGAGGATATGAACTTAACTCTTTGAAATGATTATTTATATGGATTTAGATGTCCTTTATTGATGCCAAAACATTTCTAAAAATAAATCCCACCAAAAACCAACCACCGAATTGAATCCTCCCTTTTTTTCTTGTTTGCTTTCCATAAAGTAATAAACATTTCTCCAGATATGTCTACTGAAGAATTTTATCACATGTACATCTTTTTCACTGAACATAGTCATTCAGTCTCCTTACCCAGAGAAGTTTCTAAGAAGTCCCATCTCACCAATCAGAATTTCCAACTTCACTTCATAAAAAGATCTTACTTTGAAGCAGCTTGATATTTGTGTCCAAAATGGGGTTACATTTAGAATTTTGACACAGCCATTGCTTCACTTTCTGATAAAAACATGTGTGGATCATCCTGTCATTGAATTTTTGTCTTTAGAAGATCTGTTTGATAAATATCATAATCCAATCAAATCATTTCATTAGGCTATTAAAGAATTTGGAAAATCTAGAAATAATCTAGTTTTATTGTGAAGTTGATTTGAAAGTGCATATTAGAAAAAAATAAAATAAAAGTGCATATTAAAAACAGAACACTGTATAGCAACTATTTGGTTATAGTAATGAATTTTTAAGACACAACCATTTTTAAGACGCTTACATACTAAAAGAGAAGATATGCCAATAATTTACAATAGCATTGTTTGTAGGGGTGAAAAAGTGAACAGTAGAGTCCTATTAAAACTTTTGTGTTTGACTTGCTAAAGCCAGAACACTTCAAAAACAGTCACTCTATTTACTATACACGACTACTGAATTAATCCTTTGGTTGATTATAAAAACTAGAAATATTTTTAGAATATATGCCCTCTTAGTTGAAATTTCACATGGTTTTGACAAATTTATAAATTACAAATAAAAGATGATGTGTATATGCTTCACTTACTGCCACTGTGATACTTTAAACTGTATATTTTTTTTTAACTTTTTTTTTTTTGAGACAGAGAGAGACAGAGCATGAACGGGGGAGGGGCAGAGAGAGAGGGAGACACAGAATCAGAAGCAGGCTCCAGGCTCTGAGCCATCAGCCCAGAGCCCGACGCGGGGTTCGAACTCATGGACCGCGAGATCATGACCTGAGCTGAAGTCGGATGCTCAACGGACTGAGCCACCCAGGCGCCCCTAAACTGTATCTTTATGTATAAGTGTATGTGTATGTGTATGTGTATGTGTGTGTGTAGTTTACCTCTTCCTAATTTTGAATTTTAGACGCCATGTAGAAATATAATGAATACGAAATAAATATTTAAAGATATTGAAGTAAAGGGGAAAGGTTAGTGGAAAAAACCAAAATGAAACTAAATGTAAAGATGATGTAAATCAATGGATGTCATAAAAATCTTATACAGTACAAAGGTGGGTCATAAATGACTTTAAATTCCCTAATAGCCACATCATGTGATCTTTTAAAAAAACATCAATGTCTAAAAGGAGGACAAGACAGAATAAAAGAAACAACAATTTCAGTTGTTCAGAAAAAGCCTAAATGCACTTTCGTAATGCACATAAAATTATTCGACATAAAAGCCAAATGATAAATAATTACAAAATCCATTGATATGAATATACCAATGTAAGCATTTCCTTACTCGTGACTTACGTCATAAAATATTTATTCATACACTCAACGATCTATTCAAGAAATCTTCAATGAACACCCACCATGGTGCCAGATGCTTTTCTAAGCACTGAAGATACCACTACTGCTCCCATAGCATTTCCATGCCAGTGGGGGGGAAACAGACAATAAACAATCATATCACTGTATATTACTTTTTGTATTTCTAAGATCTGCTTGATAAATATCATAACTCAATGAAATAATTTCATCATTAGGCTATATATTAGAGAGTAAGAGAACCATAGCAGAATAAATCAGATTAACTGGAAACAGAAAAACACTGTGGTACTGGATTGCTTGGGATGATCTCACTGATAAGAGAACATTTCAACCAACAGGACAATTGAAACATGCATCACATGAGAGAAAGAGGCGTATTTGGGGTAAGCTCTTTGGGTCAGAGTTAAAAGTAAATGCAAAGCAACCAGAATACAGTGTGAATTTTGGAGATGCCACGAGGAACCCAGTGTGGTGGAGGGACAGGCACAAGAGGAAAACTGGCAGGAGAAAATGTCAAAGAAGCCATTGAATTATGTGGATTCTGAAGGCCATGTAAAAAATGTGAAGTTTTACTCTGCCTGAGATGTCATGCCCTTGGGAGTTCTGACTAGAGTAGTGAATGAGGTGACTTAATCCATCTTTAAAAGAATTGGTTCAATGATTTTGTGACAGAGAAATGCAGTTAAAGAAGGAGAGAGGTTCAGTGGGGGTTACAGCACTGAACCAGAGAATAGGTGATGAGCTCAGGTGAGAGAGAAAGGTTGTTCAAATTCAGAATCTTTTTTTATTTTTTATTTTTTAAAGTTTACTTCCAAATTAGTCAGCATAGAGTGAAACAATGATTTCAGGAGTAGATTCCTTAGTGCCCCTGACCCATTTAACCCATCTACCCTCCCACAACCCCTCCAGCAACGCTCAGTTTGCTCTCCATATTTAAAAGTCTCTTCTGAAAAAAAAAATAATAAAAAAAAATAAGTCTCTTCTGTTTTGTCCCCCTCCCTGTTTTTATATTATTTTTGTTTCCCTTCCCTTATGTTCATCTGTTTTGTCTCTTAAAGTTCTCATATGAGTGAA
The DNA here is from genome assembly GCF_016509475.1 of Prionailurus bengalensis. Lineage (NCBI taxonomy): Eukaryota > Metazoa > Chordata > Mammalia > Carnivora > Felidae > Prionailurus > Prionailurus bengalensis. The sequence continues at coordinate 130,072,380 of NC_057354.1, read as the reverse complement.
GTCATATGATATTTATCTTTCTCTGGCTAATTTCATTTAGCATAATACCCTCCAGTTCCATCCACATCGTTGCAAATGGCACAAATTCATTCTTTTTGATTGCTGAGTAATACTCCATTGTACATATATACATATATATATATATATATATGTATACTATATCGTCTTTATCCATTATCCATTCATCCATCGATGGACATTTGGGCTCTTTCCATACTTTAGCTATTGTTGATAGTGCTGCTATAAACATGGGGGTGCAAGTGTCCCTTTGAAACAGCACACCTGTATCCCTTGGATAAATGCCTGGTAGTGCAATTGCTGGGTCATAGGGTAGTTCTATTTTTCGTTTTTTGAGGAACCTCCATCCTGTTTTCCAGAGTGGCTGCACCAGCTTGCGTTCCCAAAATTCAGGATCTCTTTTGAAGTTAGAGACAAGATTACTCAAGGACTGAGTGTCAAGTGTGAGAGAAAGGGAGGAGTCAAGAATGTCTCCAAGGTTTCTGAACAGAAAGATGGGCACTGTGACTAACTTCAGTTGCACACTGGGAATTAGAGAGGCCAGTGTCAGGGTCAAGGTCCACTTTGGGGCATAGTGAGTTAATGTCAATCAGCCAGTGTTCTTCAGAGACTAGATTTCAGGTAAAATTTGGTCTTGGAGGTAACAATTTGAGCATCATCAGAATATAGTGGAAATCTAAATGGACTGGATGAATGTGTGAAGAAACAGATAAGCATATGAAGGTAACTAAAAGTAGGAGAATGTTGTCCAAAAGCCAAGGGAAACAAAATCTCAAGGAGGAATAATTCAGCATTGCTAATAGTTTTAAAAAACCTGATAAGTTGTAACCATATTTTGTCATCTGGAGACAACTCACGACATTCAAAAAGGGGTCTCAATTGGAATTGTGGTGATAAAAACCTTAATTGGTGTGTGGGTCTAGGGAAGAATGAGAATATTGACCCTTTCAATGTAATTAATCCAATCAGCTCTTGTTTCATTGACTAAGCAATTCAAAACGTCTTGCCATATCTATATTAACCATTGTGTTGCATTGACTTCCATGCTTCACAATTTTAAGTGCTTTTTTGTATTTTTTTAACATTTATTTTATTCTGGTTTCTTTGAAAGGGAACACTAATCACAAAGATGCCAAGATTATCCTTGTTTTTAAACTGAACATGCTGGGTCAGCTTGTCACGACTTTCAACGTTTATTTATTTTTGGGACAGAGAGAGACAGAGCATGAACGGGGGAGGGGCAGAGAGAGAGGGAGACTCAGAATTGGAAACAGGCTCCAGGCTCTGAGCTGTCACCACAGAACATGATGCGGGGCTTGAACTCACAAACTGTGAGATCACGACCTGGGCCAAAGTCAGATGCCTAACTGACTGAGCCACCCCGGCATCCCCTTGATTTATTTTTCTATGCAAGTATATTATTTGTGTACTAAACAAGTGGAGGAATTGAGTCATCACTTCTGCCACTCCGAATTTACTGGCTTCTATTGTATTCCAAAAATGTGTGTGTGTGTGTGTGTGTGTGTATGGAAATCTTTCTGGAATCACATAAAAATACAGCGTAAAATAATAAAAACTTCAAGCCTATATGAATAATAGCAAAAATCACTAAATAGGAAGACTCATAATACATATTAACATCTATAATTTGAATCTCTTATACAGTAGATTTTATATAGCTGCTTTTTACCTCATTTTAAAAACGAGCATTCCATGTTTCTGGTTCCACATGTTAGGAAGGCCACCCAAAAGACAATTCTTATAGGATCAATAAGAGAGGTGAGGACATGGGGCTGACAAGTCATGTTGCCCCAAATTAGAGAGAGAGAGACAGAGACCTGCACATACAGGGAGTCATGGCTGACATGAGCAGAGACACATAAGCAGAAACTTCACTGGGAGCCAGTGTTGGGGTAGGAAAACCCAAGCTGTAATTGATGAGTTGCTGGAGGCTCAGTGTGGACAATTCTGAGACTTCAAATCTCCAGGGACACCCGGTCACAGGGAGTGCTCACAGTTTCGTGGAGAATTACCTTCCGGAGCTCAACCACTTTACCATAGTAAATACTGGAGTAAAATCCACTCACGCTTCCACAAGGGGAGGGGGAAAGGAACCATTTTGAAATATCCACAGTATTCTCTTCTTAACAAGGCCTGCTCTCAGGAGAAACTGTTAACCAGGCCCTTAGCTACTGGATAGGTTATCAGAGCCTTACTGTCCTAGAAGAAAGGAAATAACCAGCTCTAGCCCACTTAGCCTTCCTATCCCAACTAAGGGGGTGGAGTGGAGGGTACTGACGAATATGTAGTTCACGGTCCAGAGGCATAGACTCTCTAGAAGATGAAGACTCAATCATAGGACTATAGAAATCTTCCCCTCCCCCTAAAACTCACCATCACATTCGTAAAGGTCAATTTATACCACTTCCTTTTGAGCAGTACATCATGTCTGGCTACCCTCCCCCACCCAATAAAGAATATATATTTTCTCCTTACTAAAACTAGTTCAATATTCCCTTAATTGTTGTGAGAGATTTTCTTTTTCTTTTTCTTTTTTCACAAGTTAACTCTTGGGGAAATTTGAAATTTTACTTGATATAAAGTATGTGCTACGTTAAACTATTCATATGTTTGCTAAACAGGTAATTCCCTTTCTCAACTGATTTAATATTAAACGAGCTCCACAGTAAGGAATAGTTGATATGGAATTGTAATCTGAGTTCTCAGGTATTGCATTTGTCATAATTCATGTGTTTTCTGTACGTGTTCGCACACAACCAGATGTTATTCACCTTTTAAAAATCACACTTTTTTGTTTTCTCACAAGATGGACATTTTCCCACAAAGAGCCAACATTTAGAACATTTCCCAGTCGATGCAAAGACAGCAACAAAGCACTTTTCAAATGAGACTGGATTTCTAAATGATCAGCTGCCTCCCAAAGCTTTGTTCAAATTCATATCTCAGAATAATTGCAAATTACTACATGGCATGAACTGTCGGCATATAGGAGAGAGATCATTAGGGCATGAATTAAGACTGTGGCTGAAGAAAAGGAGAGGAGGAGCTGGACTCAAAAGATACTAGATTATTCTGAATCCTTCTCCCTCCAGAGCTCTGCATATTAAATCCCTGTGTTCTTATTCTGAGCCTTCAACAGGCCTGACAACTCTAGCATATACACCCTGTGTGTTTATATGGTGCCACTCATATCAAGTAAGGCTTCTTCTGCCATATTTCTATGTTTTAAAATGTATGGGCTTTATTTTTCTGTTTCCCTTCTCACAGGGGAAAAGATTCATGAGAGATTGTTTTCAGGGCTAACGCTCTCCCTTCATTCACCTCCAGCCATGCTGGTTACACTTCTCGTAGATGCTGAGGAATTTAGACATTAGTTTGGGAAGCATTGAAACCTTCAGAATTGCTATCCCACATTAAAGTGTGACCCTAAATCTAAATTTTTGTAATTTGTCTCAAAAATTGCCTGTCTAAATTTTTCAAGGTATCTTTATGATTTGTGATTGTTTTTGACAGTAGAAACTATTTAGTATACATTTTTTCATTGATATACATATTATTTTTTAATATTATAAAAGCAACTGATTTTCATAGCAAAATATTACAAAATACTGAAAATATATAACTATAAAAATGGCATCTTAAATAAAACCACTGAAATCACCATGAATTGAATATTTCCAATTTTAAAAATACTTACGTGGTTTCTTATTTTTAACTATTATAAATATAATATTGACCATAAAACATTTATTCAAATCAATGTCCCTATCCTTAATTACTTTCTTAATTTTAATTTCACAAAATGGAATGACTAGTTCAAAGGCATACCCATATTATAGCTCTTGGCACATATTTCCAAATTGTTAACCCCAGAGGTAGTGAGTTTCCAACTTCCTAGATCCTTACCCAAGCTGGTTATTACCGTTAAAAAAATTTTTTTGTGCCCATCCATAGTTAAAACTGATAATCATTATTCCAATTTGAATTTTGCTGGTTAATCATATTGAACATATATTTATCATATCAACTTTCCATTTATCTTTCTCATTAGTCAATTTCCAAGTTAGATGTAGAAATAGGGGAATTCATAGCTTTAAAAAAAAGCCCTCAGAGGAGAAGTTTGTGTAGCAGAAACTGAATTTATCTACAGGTAAGTGTCCTACAAGCTTTGCTGTGTAGTGCTGATATATGAAATACACCGCAATATCCATGGACCCAATGTCTTCACTCCTCCCGGGTCTTCTGAATGAGAAGCAGTGAAGCAGCCAGATACAGATACAGATAATCCAGGGACAGATGATCCGTGGGGCAGAGCTCACAGTCTCATTGTCGTTTTGACATTTTCAGGTCTGTGGGAAGGAGAAGTCTGTGCTCACAGCGATCTGGATGTGTGCTTTTCTTGAGAAGTTCCTGTGCAGATGAATTTTGCAACAAGGGTTCTATAATAGAATCTGAGGTTCTTAATTGCCAATTATGGTTTGGTCTTCATTTCACTCCTGCATGGGGGTAGGAGAGACAGGGTGGAGAATCCCAGCTTGTTCTATTTAAAAAAGTGGAAGAAATTTAATTTGTTTAAATCACATTTCTCCTAAGGAGAGGCCAGACACAACCTCATCAATGACAGAGTTCCTTCTTCAAAAAAATGCATTTCTTCAGTGGAGAAGGACTTAAGTCAAAACAGGAATGAATACACCAAAGGGGAACTTTTGAAGCTCCAAATTTTCCTTTTCATTTCATTTCCAAGTTCATTTACCAACTGCATACTGTTTAGATCAGGGAGTTTTAGCCCACAATGCTAAATGAACTTATTTCTTGACAGGAGCCCTGTTTTATCATACGGTAAGTTTTACATGCTTACGTCTTTACAGCTATGTCTGGTGACACAAATCATAATCACAACAACAAAGAATTTCATGACAGAAAGTAATTCTAGGGCTGACCGATCTCATTGCCTGAGTTTGCAGGTACCAAAAGAAATTCTGAACCAGTGTCTTCAGATGGTGGCATGCCTGTCTTAGACAATAAATACTGCTGCATCTCAGAAAGGACTGTGTCTTGTTCATCTGTAGATCCCTAAGGCCTAACAGGGCACTTGTCACCCATAGAAGAAGTTATTAAATAGCTACAGAATATGAGATTTTCTAAAAGTTGAATATAACTTCCTGGATGGTATCAGATTAGAGTAGTGTAACAGCAGGCATTTTATTACTATTACAAAAGCTATCTGTTTATTGTTAAGAAAAAAAAATATTAGATGCTGAGTGTAGTTAAACATAACAGGCAATTATAACAACCTGGATTTGCAGAACACTACTGAAATCATCTTGAAATATTGGTGTGTATAATCTCACCATGAAAATACTCCCTTATTTGGTTGATATGTTTTTTTTTAATTTTTTAATGTTTATTTGTTTTTGAGAGAGAGACAGTACAAGCCAGGGAGGAGCAGAGAGAGACAGACAGAGACAGAGACAGAGACAGAGACAGAATACGAAACAGGCTCCAGGCTCTGATCTGTCAGCCCAGAGCCCAACACGGGGCTCGAACTCATGAATTGAAATCATGACCTAAGCCACAAGTTGGACGCTTAACCCACTGAACCACACAGGAGCCCCTGGTTGATACCTTAATGGTTGTATCATCTTCCTTCTAACGGATATGAGGAAATTAAAGCGTAAATCCCTATCTTAGCCTGACTCTACTCCTTGGAAACTTATTCATATTAGAAATTTCTTTGTATATCAAAAACATGTGAAGTTTCATATGTAAAACTCCGAAGGGGGGGAGTCAGATTAAATTGATATGCAGTTTCATGCTTTTCATGTAATGATTGGCTTGTGAGATGAATTGCAGAACAATTACAGAAAAATGTTACAGATTGATCAACAGATCAAGGTCTGGTGGGGCAAAATTTCACTTTTCTCACCTTGTCTGGAAGATCTTAATGTCCTTCCTTGTTCAGTGAATAGTAATTTTTATACACGGACAGAACCATTTATTCAATCAGTGTTAGCTGAGCACTTACTAGATGCCAAAGACTGCATGGGGTACTGCAGATACAGGAGTGAATAAAGCACATTAAGCAACCTCATGAAGGCCAGAGTATTTGGGCAGCAGATGAGCATACTAAAAGATGATTATAGGGTATCTTATAAATGCTGGGATAGCACGAAGTAGCTGATGTTATGGCAGCATCTAATCCAGCTTGAGCATATTAGTAAAGTCTTTTCAGAAGAACTGATGCCTACGTAAGTCGTGCAGGAAAGAAAATGACCATCAATCGAACCATAAGTGGTTCACATATGCTCACACTCTGAGATATAGTGTGATTCAGCTGTGGAATTAAAACAAAACCAAGCAAGTTACAAAATAATCACAACTTGAGAAACCTAACAGAAGACCATGGGGGAAGGGAAGGGAAAAAAATAGTTTCAAACAGAGAGGGAGGCAAACCCATAAGAGACTCTTAAATATAGAGAACAAACTGAGGGTTGCTGGGGAGGGGGTCTGGGGAGGGGAAAATGGGTGATGGGCACTGAGGAGGGCATTTGTTGGGGTGAGCACTGGGGGCTGTATGTAAGCGGTGAATCACGGGAATCTACCCCCAAAACCAAGAGGGCACTGTATACACTATATTTTAGTCAACCGGACAATAAATTATATTTTAAAAAGATCATAAAATAAAATAAAAAATAAAATAAAAAATAATCACAACTGGATCAAAAGTGCTCAACTGTATTCAAACAGAACTCTAGAAATAGTAATGAGGCCTTGGGCTAGTCACAGACTCTCTGAGCCCTTGTTTTCTCACTGGCAAATGTAAATAACATTATATATCTCACAAGGTTGTTGTGAGGATTGAAAAAATAAGAAAAATGGGGCGCCTGGGTGGCTCAGTCAGTTGAGCGTCCAACTTCAGCCCCGGTCATGATCTCACGGTTCCTGAGCCTGAGCCCTGAGTCAGGCTCTGTGCTGACAGCTCAGAGCCTAGAGGCTGCTTTGAATTCTGTGTCTCCCTCTCTCTCTCCTTCAAAAATAAATTTTAAAAAATTAAAAAAAAAAAAGAAAAAATAGGAAAAATGAAGATGACTAGCGCTATTACTTCTCTTGGAAATATGGTACCAACTTAATAAAACTTAGACTAAGCTGAATCATGTAAGCAAACTGCAAGACACATCGTATGTGTAAGACATGGACTCTGGTGGGTACGCACAGGCTAAGTCAAGAGATATATACTGATATTATATATCATATGATATATAAATGTAACATTTAATATATACATGTGTAATGTAATTTGATACTAGGTATATACCATAATATATATTTAATACAAAAAATATACTTCATCTTCTGTAATTGAATGCTGTCATTTAATAGTGAAAATATTACTTAAAAAAAATCAACAATGTTGGGGTGCCTGGGTGGCTCAGTCAGTTAGGCGCCAGCCTTCAGTTCAGGTCATGATCTCGTGGTTCTTGGGTTCAAGCTCCGCGTTGGGCTCTGTGCCGACAGCTCAGAGCCTGGAGCTTGCTTTTTGGATTCTGTGTCTTCCTCTCTCTCGGCCCCTCCCCTGCTCCTGCTCTGTCTCTCTTTCTCAAAAATAAACCTTACAAATTTTTTTAATTAAAAAAACCAAACAACGTCAATCATATGAAAAACAAGAAAGCCAGCTGCTAACATTTATTGAGACTTTAGTGTGTATCAGAAACCGAGCTTGAGACCTTTTCACGCACTGTCTTCATCTGTTATCACACAAATGCTATGAAATAGATGTTGCCCCCATTTTATAGATAAGGATATTGAAAGTCAGGGAATTAAAAATACAACTCTAAAAGCATGTTAAATTTCAGAGCCAGGATTAGACCCCAGATCATACCCTTAACCATTCTCCTAAGTTAAAAACAAGCAGACAAACAAAAGCAAATCGAAAAAGGAAATCATAGTTGGCTGGTGGAGGAGGTAGGATTCTGCCCTCGGTTTTGGAGAAAAGCCTCTGCCTCTGTCCCTCCTTCCTTCCGTCCTTCCTTCTTCTCTCCCTCCCTCGCCGCTTCCTCCCTCCCTTCCTTCCTCCCTCCCTCCTTCCTTCCTTCCTTCCTTCCTTCTTCTCTCCCTCCCCGCCGTTTCCTCCCTCTCTCCCTCCCTCCCTCCCTTCCATCCTCCCTCCCCCACTCCCTTCTTCCTTCCTTCCTTCCTTCCGTCCTTCCTTCTTCTCTCCCTCCCTCGCCACTTCCTCCCTCCCTTCCTCCCTCCCTCCCTCCATTCCTTCCTTCCTTCCTTCCTTCCTTCCTCCCTCCCTCCCTCCATTCCTTCCTTCCTTCCTTCCTTGTTCTCTCCCTCCCTCGCCGCTTCCTCCCTCCCTTCCTCCCTCCCTCCCTCCATCCCTTCCTTCCTTCCTTCCTTCCTTCCTCCCTCCCTCCATTCCTTCCTTCCTTTCTTCCTCCCTCCCCCCTTTCTCCTTTATTCCTTCCTTCCTCCCTCCCTCCCTCCATTCCTTCCTTCCTTCCTTCCTTGTTCTCTCCCTCCCTCGCCGCTTCCTCCCTCCCTTCCTCCCTCCCTCCCTCCATTCCTTCCTTCCTTCCTCCCTCCCTCCCTCCATTTCTTCCTTCCTTCCTTCCTTCCTCCCTCCCTCCCTCCATTCCTTCCTTCCTTCCTTCCTCCCTCCCCCCTTTCTCCTTTATTCCTTCCTTCCTTCCTTCCTTCCTCCCTCCCTCCCCCCTCTCTCCCTTCTTCCCTCCTTCCTTTCTTTCTTCCTTCTTTCCTTCCTAGACACAATGTCATTGTTCATATTCAAGGGTTATGATTCACAAATTTTTTCAGCATATGTTTTGTTTAAAATTTAATCTGGAGACCAAATATCAAAAACCCAGAATTACAGTGAGGCAAGTAAAGTTCTCATTTTGGATGTGATGCCAAAAAAAACCTCAGTAATGACGATAAGTAATATTTAATGTCATATTTTAAAATATTAAAAAATAAGAAAAAACCCATAATCCATGATGAACACATTGTTTTAAAACATTTTTAATATAATATTGTCAAACTGGCTTACATATAACACCCAGTGCTCATCCCAACAAGTGCCCTCCTCAGTGCCCATCACCCACTTTCCCCTCCCTCCCACTCCCCATCAACGCTCAGTTTATTCTCAGTTTTTAAGAGTCTCTTATGCTTTGCCTCCCTCCCTCTCTGTTTGTAAGTTTTGTTTTTGTTTTTTTTTTTTTTTTTTAATAAAGGCAGGATCCAGCTCTGTATTTGTGTGATCTTCACTCATGCTAATGATGGACACAATTCAAATAAAATTTTAACAAAACAGACGGCTAGTCTGTGAGCCATAGGTAACTTACTTGATTTTTTTTAAAGATCGCATTAAATATTCCTTACGTCAATTACTGAGTTTTTCTGGCATCCCCTTCAATTTTGTGCCCAAGGCAAATGCCTCGTTTGCCTCATCCTTGTGCTGGCTTAGTAATCTCAAGAGAAAGCCCAATGATAATATTGGTCCAAATGTAATGGTTTGGGTTAAAGTGGGGGTTGGGGACCCACAAGCTTCCCCAGGGGAACATGGTTGTCCTTCTCTTTCCATCTCCCCCCATTCCCTTTGCCACCACACTGTGCTAGCAGTGTCTGAGGTCCTCAGACCCTAAGACCGAGAAACTTCAGGGAACATCTAAGTCTGGATAACATTCAATACGGGGGAAATGGAGCTCTTTCATGTAGAATTTGAATCCTAATTAAGAAAAAAAAAAGCAGATTATTGGAGTCATTTAATTCCTGCCTTATTATTCTAATATGGCAGAGATGAAATTCAAATGATAGGTAAAGAGCTCCTTTTCAGATACATCTTGAAACTCAAATTGCATTTCACTTTGCCCCTCTGGCATTTTTCTTTGTCATGGTTTTATGTGACATTTTTGTTTCAAACGCAATAACCACATGTGTGCGTGCACATGGGCGATCTGAAACTAAGATTTGTTGAATCTCCTTCAGGTTGGCATTTACTTAATTAAAGCTTAAAGAAATATCGGAATTATGAGTATATTTTCTCCTCAAAAAACTCTTCTTGAGGGGCACCTGGGTGGCTCAGTTGGTTAAGCATCTGACTTCAGCTCAGGTCCTGATCTTGTGGTGCGTGAGTTCGAACCCCATGTCGGGCTCTGTGCTGACAGCTCGGAGCCTAGGGCCTGCTTCAGATTCTGTGTCTCCCTCACTCTCTGCCCCTCCCCCACCTCTCAAAAATAAGTAAACATTAAAATAAATAAATAAGTAAATAAATAAATACTCTTCTTGAGAAGAAAGGAGCAGCAGCTCCAAGAGCAGGCCACAGGTGAGCACGCCTGAACTTCTGAGGAACCCTTGCATTTTTACCCCTGACCCTCAGCAGAGGACTGATCTTTACTTCTCTCTGGGACCGGCTGATGCTCACCTTCTTGCTGTTTAATAGGTGTTTCCACACATACAATGTATGATTCTTTTTATTACTATTATTTTTCAAGTCTATTTACTTTGCAGGGGGGGGGAGAACCCCAAGCAGGCTCCTCACTGTCCACGCAGAGCCCAGTATGGGGCTCAAACTCACAAACCATGAGATCGTGACCTGAACCGAAATCAAGAGTCAGATGCTTAACCGGCTGAGCCACCCGGGTGCCCCACAATGTGTGATTTAGTGTATCGTCACACAGAAGCCTAACTATTGAGCACGTGTAGATCTTATTCCTTTCCCACCCACAACAATCCCCATGTGCACCTAGGGATAGTGTCAAAGCTGAGATCTTTATTTGAAAGACTCTCGACACTTTTTTCTTTGCCTAAATGTGACTTTCTTGGCCAAGAGTTACCCATCACTGGTCCTACAACCTCTAAAACTCCAATCCTTGGAACCTTGTCAACATGATACCCATAATTAGGACATGTCCTCCCATCCATCTATTTAAGGGTCCTGTCACAAGAAAATGGTACCCAGACTTCTTAAATAGAACTATAATAACTTTGGGGACTTTCATTTCCAATGTACTACATCCCGCAAATGACCTCAGTCTGATAGGCAATTTGGGAACTTTTTTCCCCTTGAACCAAGATCAGCCTGCTAAATCTCTAACCTAGTGCACAAAATATGTGGATGTATCTTTTAATATCAGTAGAAGAGATACCACAGTTCAATTTTTCCGATGGTATACAGAAGGACCCAATCTATACACTGGTTTACCTCTTAAAAGCTGTGCAAACTTGGACAATTTTCTCAGGAAGAAAATAGCCACAGATGTTAATTATACTTCCACAAAAGATCATTCTAAGTATACATTGGGATCACATCCATGATTCAAAGGCTGAACCAGTATTCATTGAGAATGTTTAATTTTGTGACCCTTTGAAGACCCTGTGATCTTCAAAGAGGACAGTGGGGTGAGTTGCTGAGTGTGTGCACAATGTGGCCTTTAATTGATGAGGTCACAGCTTAATCGTTTTCCCTGTGAAGAGGGCTTATGATAGTTATGCTGAATGTACAGAGTTATCAGAAGCAAAGGTACAAGAAGAGAATAAAGTGGTCGACAACCAGGAGTAACTCCTAATCGCTGAGTGACGTGATGCTTAAGATTATTTTAGTCTTCACATTTTGAGGAGAGGTCAAGGTGATTATTTTGGAGTGGACCCACAGACTACATGTGTGAAACTGGAAAGATATGGAGCAAGAAGAAGCATGTGCAGGTGTTGATTTCCCTGATGTGCCAAGGATGTTCCTAACCTCACTGCCATGCTTAGTCTGTAAAATATGTATAGTAAACAGGATCTTCTTTTTCCAGTGGGGAGTTGGAGGAAACGTATCTTCTTGTTTATTGTCTGTATCCATGCAATAACCATTTTCTGAGCCTCTCTAACCCTCCAGCTGGTAAATAGGTAGTAGGGATATAAAAGCTGTGAGTTTCTTAGCCTCAGTGAACTAATAATGCAGTAATGACAAATGACTTGGAAACTAGCAACTACAATAGAGATAAGATCAGAGCAGGGAATGATGCATAATGAATGCATAAATTTATCTTTTTCAAAGGGCTTTCTCATCTGTTAACTTGATCATCACCCCAACCCTGTGAGGTGTGCCATGTGCATTCACTCACTCTCTGTGGTGGGCATGTGCTGTATTTTTAGCTGCCTCACAACTTGGAATATATCCTCCCTTTCTTTGGGTCACTTTTTCCCGCATAAGCCTGACCGTGCACCCTCTCCCAGCCTCCTGAAGCCAAAATGTAAACCTGGGACCAGCATACCAACAATCAGAAGCACCCAGTCTAGACCTCATTTTGGAGCAATAAACCAAAGAAGAAGTTGGTGCCAAGAGTGACAGTTACCGTGGAGTTCTTGGGAACATTGCAAAGCGTAGCAACAAATGCTCTGTGTGACGGGTGGTCTCCTCACCAGATGGGGCTGGGGTCTAGCTTTCAACTCTAACCACGGAGCTTCATCTCATGCTGTTGTGCAGATTTCCCGTTGAGTCTATGAACTATTCAGTATCTTTTAAAATAAACTTTTTTTCTGCTTAAAATTGCAAATGTGGACTCTGTTGCTTGAAAAGAACTTTGACCCTTCCACCTATATTTTACAGACAAGAAAGCTCAATTTCAAAATGCAGAGACTTATCCAAGATAGTTAGGAAATGACTGAGATGTAGTTCAAAACCAGGACTCCTGTACGACTCCAAGGCCTTTTTGTTTCCACCGGTCATGTTTTCTTACATCGCAACGCATGCCAGTCTCATGGCCTGACGAACGCAATGAACTACGGAGAGAGGAAACCTCGGAGGAAACACGGAGGAGATCAGTATCTGTATGCTCAGAATCTGCTTCAGTTATTGTGAGCGTGTGCCCTAGATAACCAGGAGTGTCCTGGTTTACAATGCCATCTTTCTGCCCAAAGGTTTGATTTAGGTGCCGTGGGGAATCTAAAATACTGACTGATTTATTTTGTGTTTATTTTGTGTTTCCAAATGCGATTTCTTAAAAATTACTTTTGTAAAGCATTTCATTTTTACTTTGTTTTTCCCCCATTAGTTTATTTTTCCAGATTTCCTGAAATATGATTGACAAATGAAAATCGTATGTATTTAAGGTATACAAGGTGATATCTGTATCTATATCTATATATATAGATATAGATATATGATCATCACAACCAAGCTAATAAAAACATCTATTATGTCACATAGTTATCTTTTTTACATTTTCATGTTTTTTTTAAGTGTATTTATTTATTTTGAGAGAGACAGAGTATAAGCAGGGAGGGACAGAGGCAGAGAGAGAGAGGGAGAATCTTAAGCAGACTCTGCACTATCAGCAATGAGCCTGAAGCAGGGCTGAGACAGACGTGGGGCTTGAACTCACTCAGATCATGATATGAGCCAAAATCAAGAGTCTGATGCTCAACCAACTGAGCCACCCGCGTGCCCTAGCAGCTATCTTTGTGTGTGTGTGCGTGTGTGTGTGTGTGTGTTGAGCACACTTAAGATATATTCTGTTAGCAAATTTCAGGTATGTAATATAATATAATAGATTATGTCTCCAGGACTTACTCATCCTATAACTGAACATTTGTACCCTTTGATTAATCTCTCTCTTCCCCACTCCCCACCTCCACACCCCTGGTAACTATCTTTCTACTCCCTGTTACTATGAGTTTGACTCCTTTTTTAAAGATTTTTTTTTAAGGTTCCATAGATAAATGAGAACCTGCTATTTGTGTCAGACTTATTTCATTTAGCATAATAATTCATTTCTCCATTAAATCATCAGAAATTTGTTGAACGCTTACTCTGTACTGAATGCTAACCTCAATGCAAAGTCTTGGAAAGACATTCAACGTGAAGGTGGCCTTCCCGTCTGCCCTTTACTATCAGTGTGACCTTGAAAAAGGTAACAAATCCCCAAATCTCATGTGTCTTAACTGTAACATCCTCCCTGCTCTCAAAAGTGTTACAGTTTAGATGATAAAGTATAAGGATGATTTCTAAGGATAGGTGCTCAACAAATTTCTATTAAATTAAGAAAGCAATAGACTGATTACGAGCATATCTGACACATAACTCAGTCCTTTGGGAAAGAAAGGCCTGGGGTTAAATAGAGGAAAATCAATAGGGAATTCCTCAGAAAACTACGTTTTCTACAAATCGGATAGTTTTCCCCACCCAGTGTTTCCTCTAGTAATGCACTTGGCAAGCCTTGCTACAGGTGCAGTTTCTAGAACTATCACAAATATACACATACACACACAGGCTTCAAAGCTAAAAATGAGGAATCTTTTGGGCATCTTCGCTCCAAAATCAGAAGCTCAAACTTTCTACTATTTATGTATCAAAAGGAAAACTTTCGTTAAAATCCTTGATGTGCACATTTATAATTGACTTTAACTTAATGACATATTTCCCACTTTGTCATCAAAGTGTGTCAGTCAAAAGTAATAGTAATTGGCCTACAGTGCAATTATGTTTTGACAAATAAATTAATAATGAGTCAACAAGCTTTCTAGAAACGGAAATTTCTTACTTTTTAAATTAATAACTGGAGTCTCTGTCTCAACATGGCTCTGTGTTTCTCTGTTAGAATGTTACAGGAGATGCCACAAAGAAGCAGCATTTTTATTTTAAGTCTGCGAATGAGCAAATGGACTAAAATAAAGGGATCTACATAAAATTAAGGCAAAATCCAAAGTGACTTCAATCTGTGTCTTTATTCAGGCTAATATGCTAAAAAAATGGCTTTCCTTGGTCATGCCAAAATACTCTCTCTAGATTCACAAGTTGCTCAGTTGCTTTGAGTTCTATGATTTATGTCTTCACTGCTTTGAAACTACACGAGACGCAGCTTGCCACAAAGATAGAAGTGTAAATGTGGTTGTAGAAACATAGAGATGTAGTTATCAATGGAGATATACACATATCCATAGGAAAGTTCAAATGAGAAAAAACGAAACAAAGAAAATTTATGAAGAAAAGAGATGAGAGCTGTGTCAGAAACAAATGTGAAATTTATTCAGGACTCCCCAGCAGCCAAGATAAAAAGGGAAAGAGAATTGATGATATACTAACAAGGTGTCTCAAATGCGTTCCATAAAGTATTTAATCATAATCTGTCCTAACAGGCTGTCCGTCATTTGCTGTCTAGAGGCAAATTTGGGGTGTCCATCTTGTGTTCAGTGCTCTCTTTAGGAGATCACAATGATCAGTACGTGCACTGTCTAAGTAAAAATAGAAGGCAAAAAATGAGAATTTATATTCCCAAAGTGATGGTAATTGGACACCAGTCAGGCCACTTTTTTGTCCTTATGACCTGGGTGTTCTTAGGACAGCCGCCCTTCATTTAAAAATGACTGGGAAATAACAACTCAACGGATTGCCATCAGGGCCATCATGACCTTGCACCAAGTAGTGCTTTATGAGCTATAAAGGTTTGTACAGACACCAGCAGCCGTTACTGCCATCACCGTGCTTAGGAAAGCATGTGGGTGGGGAAGGTCAGAGGGAGATGAACATGTGCCACAGACACAAATTTTCGGGGTCATCTGAGCCAATTTTTCTCCAGCACTTCTAATGGAACACGTGTCCTCAGCATGCTTGAAAAAGCCCAGACTCCAGCAAGGCCCATGATGACCTCAAACCCTTCAGCCACACCCTTCTGTAAGGGGATACAGGGCTTTTGGTAAGTAAGTTTTGGGGGGCAAGTAACTCCCTGTTTTTGGAGCCGTGGTCAGCCCAGAAGATGATACAGAGCAGATGAGATTCTGAACAGCGCACAAAACTTGCTCCTGGCTTCTGCTTCCCCGATCCTGTCTCACTCTGTCTTGTGTCTCACTTCCTCTCTCGTGCCTCTCAGCTTAGAAGAGGCTGATACAAATTAATTTTCAATTTTTAAAGAAGCACTGGGTTATTTCTTAATCTGGCGTTCAGTCTTTTTTTAAATACACAGCCTTACATCACAGTCCAGGTGTGCCTTTGTGAGTTCCAGCAATTTTATTTAAGAAAACACGTAGGGGCATATTCTATAAATGATATCTATTTCAATAATCATATTTATTGAGAACTGTCGGGCACTAAGCTGGGTCCTGTACCTTCATGATCTCATGTCATCCTTTCAAAAGTCCTATCAGATGGGATCTTTTATTACCCCGTTTTACATATTTGTAAACTGAGATTTTAAAGAAAGTCAGACTCAAGCTTTAGTTTTAATGTCACTTATTAAGAGAAGTGTTCCCTTATACCCTGTCTAATGTGGCACCGCTAAGTCATTCTGTATCAAATCAATCCACTTACTTGCTTTATAGCATTTATGAGAATCTGCATTTATTTATGGGCTTATTCACTGTATGTCTTCCCCACAAGGATCTAAGCTCCAGAGGCAGGAATCACACCTGCCTTGTCCACCTGTATCGTCAGTGCCTTGCAACTGTGACAATATAGGCACAAAACAAACTGTTGAATTAATGAATAAATAGACAAATGAATAAATGACTCCAAAGTGTAGATCTTTAAAAATTCTCCTTCCTCCGCAATCTGTTAGGTTGTGTGTGTATGCAGGCATGTATGTATGTATTTATTGCAGCATAAAGCAGGCATTAAGCAAATTATGAATGCCTCTTGTGTCCCACGATGAGTTTATTTCAAATTGAGAGCAAGAGCGTAAAATCATTTTCTATAGGTCACCAAAGACACTCGTAATATACTCCTGAAATGAAAAACAGCTTCGGAATTTATGTGGCCACTTCATGATATTTAGCCCTTTGATCCCTGCAGTCTTTCAGCTCTATTTGATCCGAATCACGGCTGGGAAGCGTAAGAGAAAATGAATTGTGCCAATAAATATTTACTTTCATCTCTTTTCTATATGCCTAGAGAGCTGCTTCTACCTAAACTGTTCTAAGGGTGGAAATTAAGTTCATCATTTGAATGGCTTTGTGAAAAAGCCAGTGAAAGAAAACATTGCTAAGGCAGAGTATTTGTTTTTCTGCTGTTACTGTGTACGGATTGCTTCTGAATCGCTTAAAATGCAGGCATCTGATTTTTAAGAAATTCAAAAGGCTTAAGTTACAAAATCAGCAAGCTCAACTAATGCATCCTCATACAGGCTGTGAAAGCACCTCTCTGTCCTGTTATCTCCAGGTAAAGAAAGTGCTAGGCTACCTTTTCACTACTTCCCCCACGACACGTGTAACCCTAAGGACCGGTCCCAACGCAAAGCACATGTGCGCCCGTGCACGCACACATGCCATCTTTCTCTGGCTAAATCCTTCTTCGGTTCGTGGTATCACTCCTTTGTGACCTTATCCAAGAAAGTCTTCCAAGACCAGTGCCCTCCCCCCACACTGTATAGGTTCCTCTCTCCTGACTGTTCCTCTACAGCTTTTTTCCATTGCATTCACCATAGTCTATTGATTGACTTTACCTGTTTCACTATCTTACTTACTCATGGAAGATGAGTTGTAGCAACAACTCTATGTTGCTCGCATCCATATTCCCAGGACCTAGCTCAGTGCCTGATGAATAATAGGTTTTAATAACTATTCGTGGAATAATTTAATGAATGAGAAGATTGAATCGAGTTCCTTTCTCGGAGAATGGTGAATGGCCAATGAGTCTGGATAGAAAGTATCCCATGAAATGCCTCCTGGTGGGACTTGAATGTCCTGTCTCCACCACCATCTGGACCCTGAGCTTGAAACCCTGAGTAAACTCACTGGTGAAGAGTGAGGCAGAAAGGGCAAAGTGAGGGCAGAGTTTCGGGGGTGGGGGGGAAACATTTCTTTGAGGAGAAAACATGGGAACTGAAGGGAATCAATGACTCTTGAGTGGTAAGAGAGACTTTTTAGGTAGAACTTCACCTAGGAAAAATATTTGAGCCAAATTCCAAGGCGGTTTTTGTTATGCCCCCAGGGCTACTGCAATGGGACAGCCTATTGCTTTGAAGAATATGCCTCTTATTTATTTGCTTTAAGGTTTTTTTTTTTAATTCATTTTGAGAAAGACCGAGAGAGCATGAGCAGGAGAGGAGCAGAGAGAGAGAGAGAGAGAGAGAGAGAGAGAGAGAGAGACAGGGCGAATCCCAAGCAGGCTCTACACTGTCAGTGCAGAGCCTGAGCCGAAATCAAGAGCCAATGCTTAACCGAGCCATCCAGGTGTCCCAAAGAATATGCATTCAAAAAAGAGTGAGCCTCCTTAGACTTCAATTTTCATAAAGTTCCCTGTGAAGGATAGAAAAATCAGTAACAAAGGCCTGACCATGGGGATGTTAAGGAAGTGCAGACAGAAGGAATGTGAATCCTTTGTGGTGATTTTCCAGTCCTCCACAAAGAAGTAACAATTCTAGAACATACTGACATGGGACATGGACCAGAACTGGACCCAGAATTGAAGCAGTGATTGCAAATAACCAAGGCAGTGAAAGAAAAGATAACTTTCCACTAGCATCACTTGGTTAATGATACAGCCAGTTTTCTATGGATACAGAATTAAGGTTCACAATAAACATGTGCATAAAAATTCTATGTATTTATTTAGTATGTAACTTGAATGCAATGCACTCTGCAATGTATTTGCTTTCTTGGTACTGGATCAGTCATACTTTGATTATATCAAGTTCTGAACCAAGTTCTAAGCCAATGTTTACTTATTTAAATAAATAAACCAATGATTTTTTTTTTTTTTTTTTGAGAAAGAGCACAAGCAGGGGAGGGGCAGAGAGAGGGAGACACAGAATCCAAAGCAGGCTCCAGGCTCTGAGCTGTCAGCACAGAGCCCAATGTGGGGCTCAAACCCATGAACCGCAACATCATGACCTGAGCCGAAGTTGGATGCTTAACAGACTGAGCCACCCAAGTGCCCCAGAAGCAACTCTCCTAACCTCTTTTTCCATTCGTCTGTACTCATCTCTTGCCCCAGGCTCACCAACCCATCTAGAGGTATTTTAATCAGTCTTGTTTTGGGATTATGTCTATACAACATTCTATGTGTTGTTCCCTCCCTAAAATGACTACCCTAACCCATTCTTCATATGACTAATTCCTACTCATCCTTTGAAATATAGCTCGTGCATTACTCTATCATTTTTTTCTGGGGAAATTTTCCTTGGTGTACCATTTTGGAATAATGTCTCCATTTCCTGGTTCTCATATCACCTATGTAGATGAATCTTACTTTATTTACTTGTACTTTTTCAAAGAACATATACATCATTTTTACATTTTCATTATTATAAATAAATCTGCAATGAACCTGCTTACAACTCATACATTTGCATATTTATATAGAATGCTCTGGACCAGCTTAGATGCCATTAAAATAACCTGATTCATGAAATAATTTACCTGTGAAGGTGCCTAGGACTGTTTAAATGTCATAATCACTTCTTTACTATTTGGGAGTCAATAATTTCAAGTTAATTTTAATTATTGTATTTTTATACAGAATCAAGTATTTCATGTAATCTTTACATTTTTATTAGATTCTCTGTGTCTGTGTTGATTTTCTAATTTGTTAATTTTATATGTTTTTCACTCTTCCCTTTCATTAGTTACTGTGTACTTGTTTTAGTAATTGTGGGATCATTTATCAAGTCTATTTTATTTCCTAATACATTAATTTCTACTTTTATCTTTATCAATTCCCTCATGTTTTCCTTTCATAATACCCTTTATTTTACTATAATATTCTTGTTGGATGGTCAATTAATGTATTGCTGTGATTTCGTATGATTAAATTAATATTTTTAAGTTATACATTTACCTCTGAATATAGCTTCAGCTCCACCTTGTAGTAGAATTTAGAGCATTTTTATTATTGCTATTACCCAGATATTGATCAACAGCAGTTTTTTTAATGTTTATTTTTGAGAGAGAGAGAGACAGAGCACAAGTCAGGGAGAGGCAGAGAGAGAGAGAGAGAGGGAGACACAGAATACGAAGCAGACTTCCGGCTCTGAGCTGTCAGCACAGAGCCTGACGTGGGGCTCAAAGTCACCAACAGTGAGACCATGACCTGAGGTGAAATCAGATGCTTAACCGACTGAACCCCCCAGGTGCCCCTGATCCACGGAAGTTTTAATTTCCTCTTTGACATCAGAGTTTACCATAAGATTTTTTCAGTTTGCAGTATTTTCATGTTGATATGTTTGTGCTTATGTTCATTTAATTTAATGTATCTATTAATACTATTTTAAATTTTATCATTTACTTGCACTATAGTTTTGTTTATATTTTATCTAATTGGTATTTTAAAGATCGAAGGCATATTGACATCCCGATTCTCATTTGTACACATGCACATGCGCATGTTTGGGTAAATAATTATATGTGTGTGTATATAAATAGGCAAGTCAGAAACTGAGTAGTAAGTAATGTGGCAGTGGTTCTGTTTAAGGAGTTAGAGAAAGGTAATGCTTTCTTCTAACCACATGCACTTGTGTGGAAGTATTACTATTTTATATATTACTTCTTATATACTGTATGATATAGTACTTCGTGTAATATTTAAAATATATTTTTTTTATTTTTTTTTCAACGTTTTTATTTATTTTTGGGACAGAGAGAGACAGAGCATGAACGGGGGAGGGGCAGAGAGAGAGGGAGACACAGAATCGGAAACAGGCTCCAGGCTCCGAGCCATCAGCCCAGAGCCCGACACGGGGCTCGAACTCCCGGACCGCGAGATCGTGACCTGGCTGAAGTCGGACGCTTAACCGACTGCGCCACCCAGGCGCCCCTAAAATATTTTTACGATCAGGGAATTTGCACCTATCTTCTCTTTACGTATATGATTACCAGTGTTATTTCCCATTAAATGTCTTCACTGACACATTAATTCATTCAACAAGTATTTACTGACTGCCTTTATTTATTTATTTTTGTTTATTTATTTATTTTGAGGAGCGGTAGAGGGGGAGAGAGGGAGAAAGAGGAGAGAGAATCCCAAGCAGATTTCACGCTTAGTGCAGAGTCTGACGT
Source organism: Prionailurus bengalensis (assembly GCF_016509475.1). Lineage (NCBI taxonomy): Eukaryota > Metazoa > Chordata > Mammalia > Carnivora > Felidae > Prionailurus > Prionailurus bengalensis. Next base: position 130,051,365 of record NC_057354.1, on the reverse strand, counting down.
GGGGCTCAATCTCATGATTGTGAGATCATGACCTGAACCCAAATCAAGAGGCAGATGCTTAACCAACCGAGCCACCCAGGCACCCCTTACATTGAAGTGCCTGTAATATGCCAGGTACAACGTACAGGGGATACAATAAAGGCACAGTGGACATCGTGGATCCAGTGGTCACTGATGGTCATTTAAATATACAAATTCCACGTCAGGGAGGGGTATTTGGTTTGCATGGGCTGGTTTTTTTCCGTTTATTAACTGGATATATTTATTGTCCTACAACACTCCGCACATTGGTTCCTTTGTCTTATGTCATTGCACATTCAAAAGGGGGAGGGGAGAGTGTATATCTTCTCTATAGGTGACATGTTTCAGCTCTATGGTTTTGCAATTTTTATTTGTTCTTGAATTTCAATAACCTCACTGAATTAAGTCTCAATCTTGGTATTTTTATGATTGTTTTCAAAAGCCAGTGACATCTTGCCCGATATCCCCTTGGTCCGCCTGAATTTATCTGTAGGTGAAGACGGTTCCAAGGATGCTTGCAGTTTCCCATCTCAAAACTTGGATTTGCTCTTTTCCTCCTCCTGAAGGCTTCCTCCAGTGCCAGGAGGTTGCTTGGTTGCGCACCATCACAGAATGGCAGAGTCGATGCTAACAGAACCAACCTCAACAATGGAGGGCGGAGGGTGGCTAAGTGCCCCAGCGTCCTGTTTGCTGGTGGGATCATTCTGAGCTGTGTTGCGTTCTTGCACCTCTGATCTAGGGGCCCATCATAGAAAACAGCTCATCAACATATTCTTCACTCCCTTCTTTTTCCCACTTTCCCCTCTTCCTTGGTGTCCTGAGACTACCTCTCCAATAAACTACGCGCACTCAAACTAAGGCAAATAAGGTGCACACTTAAAGATTCATACATTTCTCCACTTGAGAAAAAAATTCTATTCTACATTTCTCTATGGTTTCTTCGGTTATTGTATTCAATAACTCCGATCTTCATGCAAACACCTCACTTCCACGTAGTTCATTTCATCGCTGATTCCTTTCCCTCTTGGCCCATTTCAACTTCATTTTGTAGGCTGTTTTTCAAACTGGACCTTCCAATAACTGATTCTATTTTCTGCACCTCAATTCTATTCATTGCCGCTTCCGGGGTGGTTTTACATACTGCGGCATAATCTGTTTTAATGTCTTTCCTCAGTGCTGCCATTTTCCACTTCATCTCAGGCTCTTAACTTAGTATCTCCTGTGGGATGGCTTGCATTTTGTCTCAGGTTGGGCTCCTTGGAAAGCAGAGTCTGAGAAGGAGTCTAGCGTGAAATATGTGTATTGGGAGTGCTGTTGGATCAGCACTTGAGAGATGCGGGGGACAATAATACCCGACTGGGCAGAGGTCGAAATCAAACCCCGGTGTAGTTCCCAATGACAGCATCGGCCAACCTCAAGGGGAGCTGTCTGGAGCTACGAAGACACATTCCCGAGGTCTCCTGTGAGGCCAGAATGGCCAGGCCTTTGTAACTCTAGCTGTGTTTGTCAGTGGCTGTTGGCCACCCAGGGGAGGGTTGACTTAGGGCTAAGTGGCTCTGCTGCTGAGTCAACCCCAGGCTGACAGCTCCTCCTAGTAACACGCCTGCCAGCTCCTGGATCAAATCTCTCCCGGGTGGGGGGGGGGGGGGGCAAGAACTGGGTGGCACATCTCAGAGTCCATCATTATTCATTCTCCAACCATCATTTTTAATTCACATTTGTTTCCATCTCTTTGAGGGTGCCATTGAGGATCTCTCACACTTTCTGTATTCCTTTGAACATTTCCTTTGAAATGTTCCAGTTCCTCACTTTTCGTCTTCATTATGAATTTGGTATTCCTTTCCCGGGGGACTTGTGTGTTTGGTACACTCTTTCACTGTTACTCATTACTGTTACCGAACAGCCAACTTGTTCTGAGCCATCTCTTTTCCCTGAATGCCGTGAATGGAATTCTTTTAATTTGCTCTCCATTTGCCTGGGCACTGGTTCCATTTTATTGTCAGGACATGTATCCCAAACGGCTGGATATTGATAGTGTCGGGTGTGTGCATCATTGGATCTTGGGAGGGGGAGGGGTGCAGTGAGCGGTGGGGTAAGGCTGCTGGTGACCAGGATCCTGCTGCCACGAGTCACGGGGGCTGCAGGTTTGCACATGCCGTTCCCTGTGCCTGAAGCACGTGTCCTTCTGCAGTTTGCCCGGCACTTGGAGATGTATTCTGTAGCTCTCAGTTCAGAAGTCACTCCTCAGGAAAGTTGTCCCTAATCCCTGTAACCAGGGTAACACGCCTGTTGTAAATACCAACAGTAGGTCTTGATGAAAGGTTGGAAATAATTAAGAATTATTTGCCATTCAATTGACTGTCCTTAGGAATGGAAGGCTGACTAAAACGTGTGTTTGACACTCTCCGCCATTTCATTTTTATGTTTTTACAGCACTTAGCTCAGTTCCAATTTTATTGGTTTCAGAATGATTTTTTCTTAGTCAAATCTGTCACCAGACACGAGATGAGAAAGTAGGTATGTTTACTCGCCCCTGTATCTCAGCACCTCGCACAACGCTCGGTATCTGTAGGTGCTCAATAAATTGCAGTTGAATGTAACGTATGAGTAAACGGAAGAATGAAAAAAAAAAAAAGAAAAGAAAAAGATTGTGCTGGATACCAAAAGTTGGTTCATTAGATTTCCAAGTCCATATGACCCCTTACAAATGCTCCTGTTTTATAGGCTTTGAATGCAAATGTTTTTGAAAGTAAAAGAAAGGTTGCTGTCAAATAGTTCCCAAAGATCTGTGATCCTCAATACCACTATTGGAAAGAGATAAAATGATGAGGTGCCTGGATGCCTGGTGGCTCAGTCAGTCAAGCCTCAGACTTCAGCTCAGGTCACGATCTCGCGGTCTGTGGGTTTGAGCCCTGCGTTGGGCTCTGTGCTGATAGCTCAGAGCCTGGAGCCTACTTCGGATTCTGTGTCTCCCTCTCTCTCTCTCTCTCTGCCTCTCTCTTTCAAAAAGAAAGTTAAAAATTTTTTAAAAATAGGTAAAGAGGTAAAATACAGAGTCCTTGGCTTTGAGGGGCTTTTAACCAGAGAGGAAACACTTTCTAGAACAATGCATCCAAAGTAGGGCCCATCAGTCATGATATTAGAAAATTCATGTGTACTTGTTGTTCTGGTGAATATTTAATGTGAGTGGATGGGAAAACGTACTCATTTCTTATCAATATTTTCAGGTTAGTAAGAGAGAATCAGGATGTTTTAACGTTAAACCAGTTCATCATTAAAGCGTCAGAGTGATTTTCCAGGTGATGGGAAAAGTGTACTTCTGCCTTTTTGTTTTGTTACATCTTGTTTTGAAACATCCTAAAATCACCCCAGGGGAATTAACCTTTCAAATTTTATGTTACAAAAAGAACATTCAGCTTCTCCAGCCTTCAAAGAGTTTTTATTGAGGAAATCTGCACAAACTCATTTGTTTCGTCTAAATTTGCATGTTCTCAAAAACAATTATGTGTTTTGCGTATTATAAAATTTATGTCCAAGTTTAAGGCAGATAAGTTATCTTCACTGGTGAGTGTTTGAAATATATTTATGTTCTGGTAACCTGAGAACTATCTCATATTGCCCATAAAGGTCTGTGAATGTCAAATACTTTGAAATATTTTCCAAAAAGAAACTGATGGTCTTATAAAAGCCTTTATTCCGTTCTAAAAAAAAAAAAAATCTCGATTCTCCCTCCCCTGGAAAATAATTGAATGCTCAGTTTATATGTTCTGACTATCTGTCCTTTTTCCCCTGGAGCTCTTTTTCTTCCCAGACAACATCTCCCTCCTTTTATTATCTCTTCAGCCTGAATATTGCAATTCCCATGGAGAGTGTGATTTTTGTCCACAATGGTAAATTGCATACCCCTTTAAAAAAACTAAAACTCTTTTAAAGAACTTATAGTCTAATACTTTTTAAAACATAAATATCTTCCTTCCATGATAAGCACACTTCTTTTTTTTTTTTAATGTTTATTTATTTTGAGAGAGAGAGAGAAAGAGAGAGAGAAAGAGAACAAGGTGGGGAGGGACAGAGAGAGAAGGAGACACAGAATCCAAAGCAGGCTCCAGGCTCGGAGCTGTCAGCACAGAGCCCAATGCGGGCTCGAAATCACAAGCTGTGAGATCATGACCTGAGCTGAAGTCAGACACTGAACCAACTGAGCCACCCAGGTGCCCCTACACATTTCTAACATAAGGAGTGATTCACGATATGGAGTGAGAAGTTCACTGCCAGGTCATTAATCATTTTGGTACCAAAAAATAACTAATGAGTGTGAAATAGTTTCTGAGAGGCCTAAATGAGCCATTCTGTGATTTGTTATCTCTACTTCAAAGAACTCTTATTTTCATTACTTTAATTTTGATCATAGAATGTTTTTATGCTCTTGATAAGTCCCCTTACTATGCTAGCCCAACTTACCAAAATATATAGACTAACCAGACTATTTCACAGAGCAGGAAACTGAGTCCCAAAGAGATGAAGAGACTTATCCGGTATATTAATCAGGTCTTAGTTGCAAGCAACAGAAATGAAAAAGGGCAAATTTATGCAAAAATAAAAAGGTATTACACAGCTCTCTGGGAAAATAAAAAGCCATTTTTAGAGTAGTCAGGAGCAATACCCAAAATCATGTCACAGAATTGGTCCACTGGAGGAGTGCCTGGGTGGCTCAGTGGGTTAAGCGTCTGACTTTAGCTCAGCCAGGATCTCACGGCTGACTAGTTCGAGCCCCACATTGGGCTCAGTGCTGACAGCTCAGAGCTTGGAGCCTGCTTCAAATTCTGTGTCTCCCTCTCTCTCTGCCCCTCCCCTACTCGGCTCTGTCTCTTTCTCTCTCTCTCAAAAATAAATAAACATCAAAAAAGAAAAAAAGAATTGGTCTACTAGAAATACTACTGTCTCTATGGCTGGGCAAAATAGCTTTTGCATTGACAATCCCATCCCTGCCCCCACCTAGCTACTAGACTCTGGAGGCAGGTCTCACTAGAATCACGGCCATTACCATCCCTAGAAACCCGAAGCCTGGCAGCTGCTCCCTTCTCACTGAGAAAGATTTTCAGACTCTAGTTCTGTGCTTCTGTAGCTGGTGATTCAAAATCTGGGCCAGCCAAACCTGTTTGACGTAGTCTGGGTTGCATAGTATGGTTGCAAATACAGCTTCAAAAAAGCTGGGGAGGAAACTATCCATAATTGTCAAGTGTATAGTGAGGGGCAAATCTGGGAATTTCCTAAGCATAGAAGGAGAGTTAATATACTGCACGGGATTACATACACATTTTCTCTGTTCCTCCTTCTCTCTCTGTCTCTGTGTCTTTGTGCGTGTGTGTCTGTCTCTCTTAATGTCTACAGTTTGTAAGAATAAGACATGCCATATGCAGAGATGCTTTTCATTATATTTTTCCTAACCAAGACCACCAGTCATTTCAGAAGTCTCTTGGAGCCACAAACATTCCCACAGCCTTATGTTTCGACTGCCCTTACAACTACCTTATAGCTCCTTTCTACAGCTGGAGAAGGAAGGCCATTTTAGACCTGACAATCCCAATGTGAAAACGGTCTACAATACCAGCAGAGAGTACCAAACTGGATGGGTATGCAGGGAAGGAAAGTGAAGAATCATGTGAAGGAAGAAAGAGAACAGATTCAAGTGGGAGAATCACCTCCTTAATGTATAAAACATAAAGTTCTCTCAGGGGTGTCAGGATGAAGGAAGGCTGCCCTCTACACCAGTGACCCTGAGACCTTCCCTTGGAAGAAGTTGTTTATTTATTCAGTTTTTTTTCAATTTTTTAAGCTTATTCATTTATTTTGAGAGAGTTACTACAAGCAGGGATGGGGCAGAGAGAGAGGGAAAGAGAAACTCAAGCAGGCTCTGTGCTGCCAGTGCAGATCCTGACGCAGGGCTCAAACCCATAAACTGTGAGATCATGACCTGTGCTGAAATCAAGAGTCAGATGTTCAACCCACTGAGCCACCCAGGCGCCCTGGAATATGTTGTTTATTTAATTAAAGAGTTGACTTTTTTACAAGTGATAGCACTATGAGATAGAGCATGGGCATAGAGAAGCCATGTTCTGGCCTCCTCCTAAACCCATCTCCCACTGCCCCCTACTCCTCAATGCTGTGTTCCAGCTCTTGTGTCACTCCTTAGGTCTTTAAGTCACCACATTATTATCCCCACATAACATTCCTTACCTGGTTTCCATTGCCTTGAACTTCTCCATTATTTTCTACCTGGTTAATGCCTACTTATCACACACCTTCCAGAGAAGACTTTCCTCACACATGCCACCCCCATACCGGGTCACCCTCCTACAGGAGATCTGCAGCTCTGGGTGGTTTATGAAAGCTGTGGAGGCAAAATGATAGTGTGCTTCATTGCACTGTGCCCTCCAACTTGTCAGATCGTGTCAGAATAACCTTTGCCAAAACTATTCTGAAGTTTCGCCAACTCTGTGATTGAGTGGGAACGGCCATTTTGGCCAATGGGATCAAACAAGAAAGCGGGCCGGTTTCACCATTTGGCTGAGAAGCCAAACAGAAATATGCAAGTTCATCCAGAAACTAGCTGCAGTGGGTAAACTAATAGCTTTAGAAACGGGATTAGGTTGGCAAAATTAGGACATACATTTGGTATTTCAGGCCCGAATCTCATAAAATTACTTTTTTCTTAAATGAAATGGAACAACAACAACAAAAAAGGAAACTAGGCTGGACAACCCCAGGATACTGATGGCCACCTATTTCAAACCTGTCCAAGTATGCACCCCTCCCCCAATCCCATATGGGATTAATGAAGACAATTAAAGCAGCTTCTACAATAATAAAAGTTGTGTTGTTTTTGTTTTTACTTGGAGCATGTAATGTTTAAAGTATTCAAAACAAAATTAAATCAATAAGAATTGAGAATAAATTCTAAAACTGGATATCGGGGCACCTGGATGGCTTCATCAGTTAAGCCTCCGACTTTGGCTCAGGTCATGATCTCATAGTTGTGAGTTCGAGCCCCAAGTACGGCTCTGTGCTGACAACTCGGAGCCTGGAGCCTTCTTCTACTTCTGGGTCTCCCTTTCTCTCTGTGCCTCCCCACTCATACTCTATCTCTCTCTCTCCCCCTGAGAAATGAAACAAACATTAAACAAATAAGTAAATAAACCTGAATATAAACATACTCCTACAGACTCAGTTATAGTTCAAATAAATCATATACTCATATCCTGGGGGAAGAAGAAACTAAGCCAAGTAACTTCAGAACTCGGGACTTCGATTATGTACACTTAGTCAAAAGTAAAAGTCCAAGATCGGCAAACAAATCCTGAAATCGTATTAGTAGTCATGCTAACAAGTATGAATAATGCATACTCATGCCAGTATGAGTAAAGCAATTCTGAAATTATTACGGGTGTACTGGATGACCAAGGAATGAATATACCGCCGTTGTTGAGAATCAAGGGTTTCACTATGAAAGGAGGAACATCCAAATGTGGAATGAGGGAGAACATGGAAGAATGCTTGGGTTTGAATTAGAATAGGAGGGAAGTCTTCTAGCTCTATCCACCTGAGGGATAGATCAAAAACACTTCCAGGAATGAGGACACTTACTGCTCAGATCATGGTTTCTAAGTACCATTCGAGGAACTGGGTCCTTGACAAAATGGCCCTCTCCCAGGTTTGGGAAATGGAAAATGCAGAATGAATTTGGAATATCTTGTTTCACTGGAAAGCAAAAAAATACTCCAAAAAAAAGGAAAAGAAAAAGAAAAGATGAGAATGTATTTTTTTTTTAAGATTTATTCATTTTTGAAAGGCAGAGAGAGACAGAGCACGAACGGGGGAGGGGCAGAGAGAGAGGGAGACACAGAAACAGAAGCAGGCTCCAGGCTCCAGGCTCCGAGCTATCAGCACAGAGCCCGACGCGGGGCTGAACTCACAGACCGCGAGATCATGACCTGAGCCTAAGTCGGCCACTTAACCGACTGAGCCACCCAGGCGCCCCAAGATGAGAACGTATTAAGAAGATATAGAAGTTGCCTTGGAGCAGCTCACTCTGGCTGGTTCTGGGAAATTTGGGGCGTGAAAATAAATAAAACAGCAATGGAACAGAACTAATAAAATAAAAGAAAAAGGAAAGAAAAAAAATACGATGCTATATAGCAGAGAGATAGATGACAAGAAAAAAACTTTTTTTTAATAGTTAGAATTCCAATTAAGCAACACCCGTAAGTGTTACCATAAGTGACAAAAATTATGAATTTAGAAAATTACTATTTTTCTGCCATCATACTAGAAGCAAATCAGGAATGGATCAACAATAGATGCTAAATCTGTTCATGATATTTATGTTTACGTATAGCCTCAGTATAGCTTTCTGCAAAATACTCTACAAAAGGAAGAATATTTCAACTCTCTACTGAAGAAATGGAGAATACTTGCTACCATTAAGGGATAAAATGTCGTGTGCCTCCAGATGTGATTCTTTGAGAAGGACACAATATCACGTATGCAATATTTTCACCAAATATTCTGGAAATCCCAAATTACTCAAGAAACATCAGACAACCCAAATTGTGACACAATCTACAAAATGACTGCCCTAACGTCTTAAAACATGTCAATGTCATGAAAGAAAAGAAAGGCTAAGGCACTGTTCCATTTTCAAAAGGCTAAACCAATGTGATTACTAAATGCACTGTGTGATTTAGACCAAATATTGCAACGGAGGACAGGGGAGTGCTCCAAGAACATTAATGCAAAAAGTTTCTTAAATTGGAATGTGGACTGCAGATGAAATAAAAATTTCGTATCACTGTCAAATTTTCTGAATGTTATAACTTTATCATATTCACGTAAAAGAATAATCTGGTTCTTAGAGAACACTGCGACCTAACGTACACTGAGGTAGTAAAGTGGGAAAAGCTGTGAAGATGTATTAAGTCCAGATTCCAATGATTCAGGGAAAAAAAAATTACAAAAGAGAGAGACAAAAAGGAAGAGAATCTGAGAAAAATGTAAGTGGAACGGCATTTCTTTGTACTATATTGTAAGCTTGAAATCATTCTAAAATGAAAAATTTTTAAATATGAAAACAAGAGTGCCATGAGAGAAAGCAAAATGTTGACGCACCCTAGAATATATATTCATACAGGAAACAGTATTAACTATATATTGCTAAAAACAAAACAAAACAGAAATCTAGAGGAAACCTCAGCCCAGTTCTGCGGCTGGAGTTCAGCTCTGGATGCACGGAGACAAGACAGGGGAATGAGCAGTTTCCCGGAGTATTTTCGAAAGGGATTAATTAGGGAGCAGATCTCTGGCAGCTGGGTCGCCAGCTCTTTCCCAGAGCAAATTCGTCCTTGGCTTTTGAACTCACACGAGGACAGTGTATTTGGGCACAGGGGCCACACCCCTACACAGGTAGTAGAGGTAGTGTCCCAATTTGCTAGTGATTTTCAAAAGTGTGAGCTGTCACCAAATCCAGGTGAAAAGCAACCAGAGCCACGTTCTGGAGGATAGTGCGCAATCCTTGGAGCCCAAATATAATAGTCAAAGCAAGAGCCACCCAAAGGTCGAAAGGAAATCTCAGATAAAATGGTGAGCAACACATCAAGAATCACAAAATACTTAAGAAAGAAAAATATGAAAGAAATATACGGAACTCAACAAACAAATAACTAAAGTTCTGAGTATTTGATCTATTAGAGAAAAATAATATGGCTTTAATAGGCTTTATTTTTTGAGGGATAATGAGATATCTTCATTTTAAGTAAGACTAGGTTAATATGAAAAAGGATGAACCAGGGGCACCTGGGTGGCTCAGTCGGTTAAGCATCCGACTTAGGCTCAGGTCATGATCTCATGGTTTGTGACTTTGAGCCCCTGCATGGGGCTCTTGTGCTGACAGCTCAGAGCCTGGAACCTGCTTCAGATTCTGTGTTTCCCTCTCTCTGCCCCTCCCCCACTCACGCTCTGTCTGTCTGTCTGTCTCTCTCTCTCAAAAATAAAAATAAACATTAAAAAAAGAGAGAAAAAGAACCAACCAATTAAAGTTCTTGGAAATAATGGCTATATATTAAAGTAAATAAATATGTACAAACAGGACTGAAGAGCTGCATAGCAGAATGAAATATTTAAAATCATATTATTGACCAGGAAGATGAAACAATTAAAGATTGTCCAGAAACATAGCTTTATACGGCAAATGGAAATTATGAATGGATAGTTCAGAATATAATATAGATCCAGAAGTCCTAACGTATGCCAACAGAAGTTCTAGAAAGAGAAAATACCTCCTCCAAAAAAGAAAAAAAGATTAAAGTAAAGAAGAAAGGAAAAATAAGTCATCAGAGAATAATATTTGAATGCAGAAAATTTCCAAAAACTGTCACACAAGCTAATTTTCAGATTGAAAGGATCTACCAAATATAAAGTGGGATGAATTTAAAACAAAAACAAAAACAAAAACAGCTTCATGTTTTATAACATGTGTGTGATATTTAAGAACAATGGAGATAAATATCAATCCCTAACATTCAGGACTTTACATAGGATAATATAAATAATATGGACTTCTCATGAACAACACTGGATGCTAGGAAGACACAAAAGCAATTTTTTCCACGGCAAAGTGGGGGGGAAAGGATTTTGAACCTAGAATTCCACTCTTAGCAAATTATGAGTTAATTTTGAGGACAAAATAAAGAATCACTTCTCAGCTGTTTGGCTAAGATCAAGTGAGGACAAAATAAAGATACCATTGGACATCCAATGACTAAGAAAATTTACCATTTAAGTAACCCTACTTCTAGAAAATGTTCTCAAAAATATACCACCACAAAGTGGGGGAAAGGGAGTCAACAAGAAGGCGGTAGGCATCAAATAAAAAAAACATATATTAATGAGGAAACACTAACACAATTCATTTTAAATATAAGTATTGATACATGATGGTAAAGATTTATAACACTATAAAATACATTTTCATATAATTTTAGTGGGAAGTGTAGTTAGGGGATTCAAGGGAGAGGAGATAAATAAAAATGTATTCACATGTTTTTCATTAATAATTTTATAGGGGCATGTGGGTGGCCCATTTGGTTAAGCGTCAGACTTCGACTCAGGTCACAATCTCACGGTTTGTGGGTTGACGCCCTACATTGGGCTCTGTGCTGACAGCTCAGAGCCTGGAGCCTGCTTCAGATTCTGTGTCTTCCTCTCTCTCTCCTCCTCCCCCACTCACACTCTGTCTCTCTCTATCTCAAAACTAAACATCAAAAATTTTTTTAAATAATTATATAGATTTTTATGTGAGAACGTTTGAAGGGTGGCCAGGAGAAGTGTAGAAATATAATGTAAAATTTAAAAAAACATTCAGGGAGTATATCAGTCAGGGTTCTCCAGAGAAACAAAGAAACAAAACCTATATACACACACACACACACACACGCAATACATACATTTATATAGAATATATATAAAACATAGTATAATATATATGATATATAAACATAGCATAATATATATATTATATAAAATATATAGGACACATTATATAGGATATTTTTAGAGGTTTATTAAAACATTTTTTTGTTTTTGTTTATTTTTGAAAGACAGAGACAGAGCACGAGTGGAGGAGGGGCAGAGAGAGAGGGAGACACAGAATCCGAAGCAGGCTCCAGGCTCTGAGCTGCCAGCACAGAGCCCGACGCGGGGCTCGAACTCATGAACCACGAGATCATGACCTGAGCCGAAGTCAGACTCTTAACTGACTGAGCCACCCAGGCACCCCTTAGAGATTTATTAAAACCACATTTATTGGCCAACAATATCTCTTTACAATAAGTTTGAGCTCAGCAAAGACTATGGATCTTTGCATGGAACTTATTCTGTGTAACAGGCTGTGATGGCTCACTGCAGATTTGAAAGGCCGGGGTTATTCACATCACTGTGTGGCATCTCTATTTTTTTTTTTCCTAGAGGCTTATTTATTTATTTTGAAAGAGAAAGGTGGAGAGGGGCAGAGAGAGAGAGGGAGAGAGAGAATCCCAAGCAGGCTCCCCTCTGTCAGCATAGAGCCAGACAGGGGGCTAGATCTCACAAACCTGGAGATCATGACCTTAGTTGAAATGAAGAGCCAGACGCTTAAGGGACTGAGCCACCCAGGTGTCCCACAGTGTGGCATCTCTTAAGGTCACTCCCATGTCGCAGCCATAGAACACTTGGATCACCTCAGCTGCTAAACTTTAGATCCCTGTAGGCTACAGAAATCAACTGCAAACTCACAGTTGTAAATTATCAATAATTTACATGATGTTATGCACTTACATGGCTATGTGTTTCACATAATAAATAGACGCCTTTTTAAAGTTTATTTATTTTGAGAAAAAAAAAGAGAATGAGAGAGCATGAGCAAGGAGGGGCAGAGAGAGAGAGAGAGAGAGAGAGAGAGAGAATTCCAAGCAGGCTCCACATTCACCATGAAGCCAGATGTGGGGCTTGATCCTCCAACCATGAGATCATGACTGAGCCAAAGCCAAGAGTGGGACACCAACCGGATGAGCCACGCAGGGGCCCCAAGGCACCTTTTAATCTAGAGATTTTGAAACTGTCTTCTTATGGAGGTTCCTAGGAGTCGCTACAGCTAGGTGAAGCATTTCCGCTGATATAAAGGATTGCAATAAATATTTTTACTTTAAAAAGATTCTTCTAATAATTGAGAGGTGTGTTGACCAATGATCAAGACAGACACCTCTCTTGACAACGAAGTACAAGGAACTGGCAAGGGGACTAGTGTGTTCAAGGTCATACAAATAGCATTAGAGTCAGAAGTATATGTAGATTTCCTAGCCTAGCTCTATAGAGCAGACACTAGATGCAATTTCTATTATCATTTGTTTAATTACAAGTGTCCCCTACTGTTATTAATACATAAGTACTTAGGCTCCCAGCCTGGTTCTCTATTTGAACATTCCTTGTGCAGTCCTCCCATCGTGCTTATCACTGGGCATCAGTTGGAGAGATCTAGACCCTCTCGTTTGCAAAGGCCCAAAGTCAATGTCCCTACCCCAAGAGAGGTAATAATAACAGCTATAAGAGTTTTTGTTCATAACACGTTTAACATATATCAGCATTCTTCTAAGGACTTTGCATATATGAAGTCATTATACATCACAAATATTTTATTAAGTAGGTTCCATAATTATCATTGTAGTTTAAGATGAGGACACTGAAGCATGGAGAATTCAAGGAACTTGCAAAATGGAAGGGGTTAAGGGAGAAGAGAAGGCTTTTGATGTTTGTAGTAACAACAGCAAAGAGTTACTGGGGAAGTGCAAGGCACCTACTTGGGTCTAGTTTACATCAGGTACTAAATAAATGCTTGCCGAGTTAAATGTCATAGGATAACATTACAAGATGTTTAAGTTGTGATCCTGGATAGAAGCACCAAAAGGAAATTATGGCTTGTAGATAGGAATATGCTAAACAAAGAATTTGGGCTCAGGTCGATGGTCACGGCAGGCTCTTGAGGCTTGCTTATGAAGAACCCACCGGAAATATTTACGGTATCATCCAGCATGCCTTTCAGAACATCCTTCAGAACAAACCTTTGGTATCTTCCAAACATGTGGCACCAATGGGCGGCCATTGGATTTGCACATTTCTCGGAGCTTCAAAACCCTATGAGAATCAGGGTTCTGGTCAGATCTGTTTTGTCTTCTGATCAGCCACTGAGCTATCTCAACTTCCCTTTCCAACTTGTAAGACAAAATCTTGAAAACTCTTGTTATTTAAGGGCTTTTCTTTTAGATGAAAAAGTGGGGGGAAATGGTAAAAAGAGCAAATCAGGAACATAAAAAAAATTGGCCAAGAATGAAAAACACTCATCCTGTTACAGCTTAAAAATTATCCCACAAAAAAGCTGGAGAAAATGTTTTGATCTATCAAGCTGACCAGTTGCACTACATAGTAACGCCAGCTCAAATTGCTTTTTCATACATCAAGGCCCAGTTCGAATGGATTCTTCTCATCTCCCCTCAATCAACATTGATTTTTCTTTGCTTTGCATAGTTGACTTTTCTGCCCGCATTTTTTATGCTGCAGTAGTTTTCCCTGCTTTTTATTATATGTGTGTGTGTGTGTTTCTTTAAATCCTGAAAGCTAAAAAACCTATCACAGCTATTTGAGAATTCACTACAACGTATTCCTCCCACACTACACACATGAGACTATCAAGCTTCCAGCACCATCCATGGCAAACTATCGGTGTTTAGTAAATTTATGATGTAATGTGCCTTGGAGGAACTTTGAAATCTTGGTCCATTTCACACCTAAAATAATCATTAGCATCATTTCCACAAGGAGAGTGAAAGGTGACATTCTCCTGCTACATATCTTCAAATTACACATCATTTCCTGCTTCTGCAGATTGAGGGAGCTGCTATCACCATTGAGGGAGAAAAAAAAGGAGGAGAAAAAGGAAGAGGAAGAGGGAACAGCATCTGGAAAGTGGCAGTGGAGGCTGAGGACATGTACTGATGGGTGGCATGTCCAATCTGAGCTCTTTCCCCTTTTCACTTCCTGGAGACATAGAAAGTTGGCTTCCCTATCAGCAGGACTATAGGGGTTAAACAGGGAGGTAGCAGAGGAAAAAACAAAGACAAAACAGAAGCACTCTGAAGAAAGTATACAAATGCCAGAATTATGATGAGGTAGAAGGAACAGAGAGATCTAGATAACTTCAAATATCTCTGCATCAATTTCTTTCTTAAATATGGGTTTAAAATATTCATCTTTCAAGGTGTGCCTGGGTGACTTAGTCAGTTGGGCACCCGACTTCAGCTCAGGTCCTCACCGTTGGTGACTTCCAGCCCTGTCCGGCTCTGTGCTGACAGCTTGGAGCCTAGAGCCTGCTTCAGATTCTGTCTCCGTCTCTCTGCCCCTCCCCTACTCAAGCTCTCTCTCTCTCTCTCTCTCTCTTAAATATAAATAAACATTAAAAAATTAAAAATATATATATTCATCTTTCAAGGCTCTCAAGAGGATACCATGGACAGGTCCATGGAAGGGACAATCACAGCACCTTGCACTTAGTAGGTGTTCAGGCTGCTTTCCCTCTCCACTCTCCTGATAAGCCAGGGCTACAACATTTGTTCAAGATGTTAAGGCGTGGATTCCTCAAAATACAGAGGAAGTTTCTTTACCTTCACATTATGTTTTTATTGAGGCACGCCCGTAAGGAGCATCTTCAGCCGTCCATGCAAACAATGCTAAAATTAACAGTCACTTAACCCACAACTTGTTTGTGTCCACTAAATTCTGCTTCTGTCGTGTACTCTCACTTATCCATCATCACGGAACCTTGCTGTTGGAAGGAAGGGCTCTAGTGACTCCTGTTTGCATATTGGTAAGCTGGCTTCCAGCCTTTAGATCCTTGATAAGAATCATTTTGGCTCGTCCCAGAAGTGTCTCTATTTTCACCTCCTCTCAAGAAAGGTCTCATGGGCTCATTTCTAGCCTCTTCAGAACGTAAACTCTGGAAGGCAGTGAATTGTTCTTTAACGTATTTCCTAATGTGCCAGTTGCCTGCTCGGCCCGGGATGTAATAACTCATTAAGAAGTGCAGCTGGCAGTGCAACTGGGGAAAAACACAGCTACAGTCTCTGAATCCACACAGAGAGAGCCCGTAAGCCCACACCAGCACCTTTATCACCCTCCTGGCCCTCAACAGCCCACCTCCCACCTTCCTAATCAGATGTGGTATTCTTCGGCTACTGCAAGTATTTATATTTTATTAACCTAACTGCGAGTTTGCTGCAGGGACTGCTAATGCTATAATTCATTTTTTTATTTGTGTGCCCCGGAGCTTTGACCAATGGAGACATTTTTTTTCCATCTCCAAAAGCAAATAAAATCACAATGGACCAGATTCCCCTCCTGTCTACTAACCCACTGGAAAAAAATCTTACTTGGGGAGCTCTGGATTTATAGCGTCATATTCATCCAACACACTCTAAAGAATGATACTTTCCATCGGAGATACATGAATATTTTGTGTTCAATAGCACATCAGTATATTTCAGAAACTTGCATTTAATGAAGCTTGGGGGCTTGCTATCCTCAAGATCATATTTTTTACACTGCTATATACACCCACACATAAGGATAGATACACACACACGACACACACACAGAGTACAACTGTTGTGTTTAAAAAGACATCCATCTCAGTAAGTGTCCCATTTCTTCATCGGCTATGTACTGCAAACCCAGGCTTCCCTTCACTTTATGCAACTTACACACATTACAAATCTTATTCGGCATCATGACTTTTTATTCTTTCCACAACACTGCCTGCAGCTTAGCGAAGTGGTTAGTAATGAGGGTAACAAGCCAGGCTACAATGCTGTGGAGGATGAGAATTAGCCACGACTTGTTTTCTTTTATGCGGCAGCTGTTTCCAGAAGAAAAGGTTGTTAGGTTGGTCTTAAAATCCGGAAAACATAGCGCAGGCTCTGCTATATCACCCTCGTTGTGCGAGGAATGTTGAAGGACTGACTTCTCTCTCGATGGTCACGTCTGTACAATGGGGACGATACCCACTATACAGCCTTCCTCATGGATTGTCATGAGGACCAAATTATGACGTCCCTGGAACTGTTTTCTGACCGTAAAGTACTTGGTTAACATTAATATCTTTATGTTAATATATTATGTAAACATTATATACATCACAAAAATATGTTTATTGTATCAAATTATATTAGTTACTGTCTTTGTGTTATAGACCATCATTTTTCTCACCACCATCTATTGCTTAATAGATTAAGCAGATGCATGATAATATAGCTTTTATAATTTATGTGAAGATAAATGAAAACTTACAAGATCTGATCACAGCTTTGTCACCAATGCTTGGATCTAGCAGATAGGCTTAATTTCTTAATAGCACCTTCAGCCCAGTAAAGAATTAAATCCCACCCTTTCATATATATATATACATATATACATATATACACACACACACACACATATACATATATGTATATGTACGTATAATATGTATATATATGTGTATATATATATGAAATTATTTATATATATAAATATATATATCTATCTTATGGAGCCACTTACTTGTCTGGATTAAAGGGACATATGATCAAAGCATCAAGGGACATCAAGACATATGATCAGAGAGACATTAAGTTCTAGTCGGTCAAAACACTCTTTATTTTCTGTGGACAACAGATATTCCTTTGCCCAGTCGTGGGGAATATGACTTTATGTAGGAAACCCAAAAGGACTTCTACTCCTGACCAATGCACCACTAGCATCAATTTCTTTCCTACCAACAAAGGGGGAATGCCATCATCCAATTCTAACATGAGACAAGGCTCTTTTTTCCCATTATTCACTGCCAAAAAGATGGAAAGGAAACTATAGAACTCCTATCTCCAAAGTAGAAATAAAGATTGATTTTGGCTCTTGCAATGCTTCAGAGTAAGTTAATGACTACCCTTCACCATTCATTACACCTTGCGTCTCATTAACCACGTCTAGGTAAGCTGAAAAGTTAATTTCTACAGAAAGAGAATTAGAGAATTAATAAGAATAAGTTCAACCCATAGTTTATAATTGAAGAGATTGCTCTTCTAAGACCCACAAGGGTAAAATAGTGCTTTACTCAGCCAAGCCAATGGTGTATGCAACCCAGAATTTTGTTTCTAATAATTTCAGAGAGATTTTCTAGGAGACTTAGGGTGCCGGGATCACCCACTGAGACAAGAAAGCCATTTGGTTCCAAACAAAGTTGTTGGAGTGAATCATTTAGGTCTTGGATGACAGAGTTGTCAATGAAAAGGGCTAGAAGGAAATCTGAAGAATTTGTTGAGAAAGGGGAATAGTTTTAGATCAAAATCCTGTAGTCTTAAGACATGAAAGAAAATATGGAAAGAGAGCAAAGGAAGAATCAAAGTAATGATTTTATTCTCATGTAGAATTTTCTTGAATTAGCCTGTAGATCAATTTAAAATCAAATTTTACCTATTCACCCAAACCTTCCATCTGGTCAGGCCCATTGTCTCAGTGAAGAGTTTAAAGTCGTTCTTCACAAGCAGTTCACGTTCCTACCTCCACTCTTACCAGTCTGGATCTTTCTGAAGAGTGAAACTTCAGTCGCATTATGCTCTTAAGGATAACTGGTGTGGTTTATCTATCTTATTCTTAGGAATAGTGGAGTCCCCGTGTACTTCATAACATAGAAACAAGCCTTATGGTTAGTATTTACAACTACTAAAATACTTTACAAAATACTCCCCCCACCGTTATTTTATTTAATCTTGAATCCTATGAGAGAGACATTTCAATCTCCATCTTGAAGGAGAAGATATTGGGACTCAGAAATAAAAGGAAGGAGGAAGTGAAGGAAGAAATGCCATCAGCCAAGCTTAACCTATGACAAGACTCTTTTTCCCATTATTCACTGCCAGCATGGCCAGGCGAGAGCCGAACAACAACAAAAGACCTTATTCTAAGTCCTACAGTAAGAAGAGAAGGAAATCAAACTCATGTCCACTGATCATCACACCCATGATCTTCTGAGCACTAAGCGAGTGCTGGGGCACCCAATGGAGGGGCAGGATAAATAGCTGAACAATGTAGCCCCCCCACCTTTGAAAACCCCAATACTACCTGTTCTTAATGTTCTCTGCTGTATTATACCATGTAATAAGCTGGGATGGGAGTCATATCTGACTCCTCTAAACCTCCATGCACTCCTCTAGTACTTTATTGGGCCCTTTATGTCAGTATCACAGGTTACTTTAAAATAGTAATCGTTAACATTTATCTGGTACTTACTATGAGCCATAATGGCCCTTCGAGATAGTCACATCCCAATATCTGGAACCTGTGAAAGTAACCTTATTGGTGAATGGACTTGGCAGATATGATAGGTTAAGGACCCAGAGATAGGGAGATTCTCCTGGCTTATCCAGTGAGCACTGACTGTAGTTAGTGTCTTTGTGAGAGCCAGGCACAGAGAAATCTAACACAGAGAGACACATCAGTGAAGACGGTTGCAAGATGCTAACATATTGACTTTGAAGATACAGAAAGGGTTCCTGAGCCAAGGAATGCAGGAATGTGGTTCTAGAAGCTGGAAAAGGCAAGGAAACTGATTCTCCCCAGGGCCCCCAGAGGGAGCACTGCCCAACTGATACCTTGATTTCAGCCCAGTGATACTGTTTCCAGACTTCTAACCTCCATAATTGTGAGAGAATGCATTTGTGCTGTTTTGAGCCACCCAGTTTGTGATCATTTGTTACAGTAGCCACAAAGTATTCATACGTGTACATTGATTTCATCCTCACAGCAATTTTATGAGGTGGGTACCATCGTTGTTTCCATTATACAGATGAGAAAGCAGAGGCATTGAGAAAATGAATAAAACTGCTTGAGGTATACAACCAGTTAGTGCAGAGCTGGAATGAGAACCACAGATAACCTGCCTCCAAAGTCAATGTTCCTAACTACTGCACAGTATAAACCTTTTGATAAATTGTGACTTCTGTTCATGAACGTGTCAATCATCTGCCTTACCTCCTATTCTTACAGTACTTGTCACAGCACTTCAGGTGCTAAGACCCCCCAAAATCATATGTTGAAGTTCTAACCTCCCCAAATGATGGTATTAGATGGGGCCTTTGGGAGGTGCTTAAATTATGAGGGTAGAGTCTTCTTGATTGGGATTAGTGCTTTACAAAAGAGGCTCCAGAGAGATCCCTTGCCCCCACCTCATATGAGGATACAGGAGAAGTCTATGATGAAGAGGGCTCTCACCTGACCATGCCGGCACCCTGATCTCAGTCTTCCAGCCTCCACAACTGAGACCAGGAAGTTTCTACTGTTTATAAACCATCCAATCTGTGGTGTTTTGTTGCAGCAGTCAAAACAGACTAAGACATCCTACAAATTAAATAAATGCTTTACAAACACCGTTTTAAGTTCTTTTTTACCACCATGGATGGATGGATGGCATATGGATGCTGGCTCATTATACAATATTTGGGAAGTACAGAAAGAAAAACCACCCGTGATTTTGAACATTCATGTCCCAGAAATAAGCAAGTTGGTACTCATGTATATATCCTTGCATTCATTTTATGCTTATAGCTTTGTTAATTTTAAATAGTTCCAGTCTTAAGACAATGTTGAATGGTATATTTTTCTATATGTACTGCACAATTGTATATTCTTCTCTATGCTTAATGATATAACCTTTAACAATTATATTATTAATTTCTCTTTAGAATATGGTTATTTTTCTTTTTGTTATCTTTGGTAAAATTATATGTGTAAAAATAGGTATAGATTTGTCATGTGAAATCCCTACCTCTTATCCTCCCTGATTGTTAGTGTATGTTCCCAGATAGAGATGGATAGATGATCGATGACTAATGATAAGTAGATAGATACATAGATAGATAGATGATAGAGAGATAGAAAGAGAAACAGAGAAAGCACAAATACAGAATCATGCTCTATATATCAACTTGCAATGTACTTTTTGTTTCATCAGCATATCATGGGTAGCCTTACATGTTAGCAGGTAAAACTCAGCTTATTTTAACAATAACTGAACAAAATTCCCACAAGTAGTTGTATCATAATGGATGTGCTTAATGGACATTTAAATTATCTCCAGTATTTGGCTGTTTCAAGGCTGCAATCAGCAACCTTGTCAACTCTTCCATGTTTTTCTGTATGAGAGTTAACTTAAAAGAAAATTTTGCTGGTCAGCAATTTTATGTATTTTCTATTTGATTGGTACTGACGTGTTGCTCTCCAAAAAATGCTGTACCAATTTACACTGTGATATATAATATATTGGAGTACCGTATCCCCTACAGCCTCAGTAACAATAGATATTATGCTCAGTTTCTTGGTCTTTGAAAATAGGATAGTTTAAAAAATAGTAGCCCATATTTTTATTTTATTTATTGAATTATAAAGAGTTTGAACCACTTTTCATATATGTATTATTCATTTCTGGGTACACTGTCATTCAAATCTTTTGACCATTTTTCTCATTTTTTTGAATTCACCACTTTGAATCATGGCATAACATTCCAAACAATAGATACACTATTGAATTCTATCATTTTCCAATACTGGCCAAAATGATAGGATAAACATCTCTGTGCAAAACCTTTTGTACAAGGATAGATTATATGCTTCTTTTAACCTCATTTGGAAATAAAAAAAAAGGTACACATTTTTTAAAGTTCTTGATATTTTCCAAACAATCTCCAACAAAGAAGTAATACATAATAGGGCCCATTTCATGGAAGACCAGAAAAAAGTGACATTAACTTTATCAAAACTGTTGCTGATTAAGCAGATGAAAAATCTCACATTCAAAAAGAAAAAGTATTTAGCTAATTACAGTACAGTTGAGTATTTTTTGTTTATTTATTTATTTCCCTTTTCCTCTTGTGAATTACATTTTATGATCCTTTGCTCATCATTCCATTGAATTCCATTGCTACTGCAAGGAGTTCAACTGTCGAATGGTCTTGTGACTTTTTGGTTACTGGGGCATTAAAAAGGAAAAGCAGTCGCTCCTGATACGGCTTGGTGTAAGAGACTTTTACACAAATGCCCAATGCAAGTTTTCTTTTTCCAGTTTTCCCTTACGTTACGATATGCATAGGTAATCTACATTTCGCTATTAATGGAGTCAGTTCCTTTAAGAGGGATTTAGTCAACGGCCGGGGCGTCCAGAGTGAGTTATTTGGAACAGAGGAAAGAGCAAAAGCTTGTTTGCAAACATCTAGTCCTTCAGAATTAGCAGCTCTGAAGAGGCTATGTCAGATAAGTAGCTAAAAAATTTCCCAAGTCCTCCGTGTTGCACTCCAATTTCTTTTAAGGATTAAGATCAAAATTACTTTACTGAGGCTTTATGGCCTGACATCAATTGTTCTTAATAGATTTATAGGCTTACTAATACTAACCTAACAATAATAACATTAACTCTCTGTTTCTCCTATTGGCTGGGAACACTAAGCCAATTCTTTATTTGCTCTATACTCTTGTGTTTTATGTATCTTGAAGTCTTTAATATTTCATAGTAAAACATATTTTTTTTCACTTTCTTCCACCAGCTTTTCTTTCTTTTTTTTTTCCTTTAACGTTTATTTATTTTTTGAGAGAGAGAGAGAGAGAGCGCGCGCAGCGTAGGAACAGGGAGAGGGAGACAGAGGATCCAAGGCAGGCTCTGTGCTGAGAGCAGCAAGCCTGATGCAGGGTTCAAGCTCGTGAACCATGAGTGAGATCATGACCTGAAGTCAGACACTTAACCAACTGAGCCACCCAGGCTCCTCCTTCTACCAGCTTTTCAAGCAAAGAAATTCTCCCCATATAAACTTCCACATGCTTGCCAGACTTTACATCAATTTATTTTTTTTCTAAATTGTTTATTGTTTGATTTTTTTTTATATTTAACCCTTCATCATGAATTTGTTTCGGTATATGTTGTTATGTGAGGCTTTAAATTTATTTATTTTTCCAAAGACTAGTCATTGCATCACTAGCATTTATTGAGTATTATTATTTATTAAGATTGATCCAACTTCTTTACCTTTCTGCTGAGTTACAATTAAACTGCTATCTGTTGCAGAGTTAGCACTGATTTTCTTTTTCCTTTTTATACCAATATCCTATCATTTTAATCATTGTAGTAATGTAATGTATTTTAATGTTTGTTAGAACGGGTCTCCCTCATCGTTCTTTTTCAGTATGTTAGCTGACTGAACAATAAATTACATATATAAAAAATTCTATTTTCTAGTTTTAGCTATTCGATAAACACTTCAAGAACAGGCAAAGAGAGGAATGGATTGAGCATGTCAGTAAGCGAATCAAGCCCACTTGATAGCTCTTTCGTCGACAAGGCAGTGGCCCTGGAGGAGAGAACTGACCTCCCAGAAGCCACTGGGCACCTATCACAACAGCACCAGAGCATCTGTGTGAATTGGTTTATGACTTCCAGTCTTGCATCATAAGCCTGGAAATTACACAAAAAAATTATAAAGAATCAGTCATAAACCATACAAGTTGGAGTAAAGACAATGATACAATCACAAAGTGAAACCACATCTTGAGATAAAGGCTCACTTTATTCAGTTTCATTGAATACTTATTTGTACAGCAACTCGTTTGGCTATCTCAGCATGAATCTACTGAAGTAACGGAAAATGTCAGATAAAACTGCTAAACAAACAAATTTAAGCTAATTGTTTCACGTGATAAATATGTCTATCATCTTATTAAAAAAACTAGACGACAAATCCTCATAAAAACAATTACAAGAAAGTTGCTCTGCTCCTAGGACCTCTTTTCCTTATATAGTATATAGAGGAAATAGTAGTTTCTTTCAAATTTTCAAAACTTAAATAAGGAGTCATGTTTTTCAAATGCTGCAAAAACAAAACAAAAACAAACTCGTGAAATTGTCAAGAACTATAACAATTTCGATAACTTTTTTTAAAGTTTATTTATATATTTTGAGAAAGAGAGAGCATGAGCAGGGGAGGGGCAGAGAGAGAAGGAGAGAGAGAGAGAATCCCAAGCAGGCTTTGTACTGTCAGCATGGAGCCCAATGCAGGGCTCAAACTCACAAACCATGAGATCATGACCCGAGCTTGAAAGTAAGAGTTGGACGCTTGGGGCGCCTGGGTGGCTCAGTCGGTTGAGTGCCCGACTTCGGCTCAGCTCAGGATCTTGCAGTTTGTGAATTCGAGTCCCGCATCGGGCTCTGGGCTGACAGCTCAGGGCCTGGAGCCTGTTTCAGATTCTGTGTCTCCCTCTCTCTGCCCCTTCCCCACTCATGCTCTGTCTCTCTCTGTCTCTCAAAAATGAATAAATGTTAAAAAAAAAAAAAAAGAGTTGGACGCTTAAACAACTGAGCCACCCAGGCATCCCACAATTTCGATAGCTTAATTGAAGTTCTAACTGTCACCAGGGCATAAATGTGTGAATAAAAATAGAAGTTTTAAGCCAATACTAAAAGGCTATTTACAAGTTGAAGTAATGACATCTTCTTGAAGCAAAAATACTCTGTGGCCTGGCTCTGTGATACTAATCCCAATCATCTGAAGCATAGTAATGGAAAACACTGGATATTTCCCCTCAAAACAGAAATTGAGTTTATATCATATATTTCATTAGCCCCATGGCCTATCCACTAAAGCTAAGAGCCAACCATGCAATTTTCAAAGGTTTTTAGTAGAGAAACGACGCGCACTTACAAACAGAAACACACAATGAATCTAACAGATAAAACGCAGAGGGATCTTAGATTTGGATGATCTGGGTTTAAATCAGTTTCACATTTTTTTTTAACCTATAAAATCTTGGACAAGGCATTTAAATTCAGACTCAAGTTTCCCTCTCTGTAAAAAGTGAATAATAACAAGTAATGATTATTCAGTACAATATCACTGGAGTTTCTAAGCATTAAATAATACATAAAAAGATATTTGGTAAAATATAAAGCACTTTGTGAAAAATAAGCTATTATTACGAAAGTCAATGCTATAATTACTGATATCTATGAAAAATTCTTCCCTTAAATTGAAATCATTTATGATGAGAAGTATATTTTCCAACTCGATTTACTTTCCTTTCAAACATACATAGTTTATTTCATCAACTTTTTGGGATTACCTCAAATTTATAGTAAATTTGAAAGAATTATTCAGTGAATTTTCATGGATCCTTCACTAATCTTGTTATATTCAGCAATTGTTAACATTTGCCACATTTTCTTCATTTATCCCTCTCTGCTTGTATGGGTGTTTCTACGTATCTTATAAGTTTGGGAAAGTAAGTTGCAAACATCATTCCACTTCGCCTCTAAATACTATCTCCTAGGAATAAAAATTTTCTCATGTAACCATAATACCAAAATCATAATCACAAAATCTAACATTGAGAGGTTCCTGGGTAGCTCAGTCAGTTAAGCATCCGACTCTTGATCTCAGCTCAGGTCACGATCTCACAGTTCATGAGGTTGAGCCCCAAGTCGAGCTCCGTACTAACATTGCTGAGCCTGCCTGGGATTCTCCCTCTCCCTCTCTCTCCGCCCCTGCCCCCACTCATGCTCTTTCTCTCTTTTTCTCAAAATAAATAAGTAAACATTAAAAAAAATAAATCTTACATTGATACAATATTATTAATAGACGATTTATATGAAAATATTTCTATCTAGAAACTAATAACTGTTCACAAATTACCTTTTGGGTTTTCTTCAGTTTCTTTTAATCTTAAATAATCTCCCACACTCCCTGCCCCCTTTTTTGGTCTTTTATATCAGAGACTTTTTTTAAAGAGACAGGACACATGTGTTATGTTGTAGACATCCCTCAGTGTAGACTGGTCTGATGGTTCCTTATGTTTAGATTTTAAATATTTCCAGCAAGGATGCTCCCCCGGGGGATGCTGTATGCTTTCCAGAGTGTTTCATCAGGAGGGAACCAATGTCAGTTTGCCCACTATTAATAATATGAAGTTTCACATCCTCACTTATATACTATGTGCCAGATGTCTTCATTGTGAAAGTATTTTTTCTCTCCATAATTAATTATTTGGGGGGCAATTACTGGAGGATGTGGATATTCTTTTCCCCAATATATTTTCACTAGTGTCAGTTGTTTTCTTTTGGTTGTGATATGCACAACCACATACAAATGTACTACTCGGATTCTTGGTAACTGAGAAGTCTAAATAATGTTGATATTTTAAATTATCCGATGAGACTATCTTATGAATTGGAAGGTTTCTGGTTAGATTTCTGAAATGCTAAAATAGGTTGAGTGCTTTTAAGTGTTTTATGAACATATATTCATTTTGAAATAAACAATAATAATATCTTGAGGATCTCTCTTATGCCAGGGAGCACACAGAAAGCATGAAGGCCAGGATGTAAGTAGAGGCAGTTTGTCTTTGTACAGACAGAAAGAAGAAGAAATCCCAAAATGTTTCTTCATTTTCACTCACTGCATTTTAAAGGCAGGGTTAACTTAGGAATGACCTTATCTTCAAAAAATATCAAATATTTCAAGTAATCCTGGGAGGTCTTGCAATCCTTTTAAATAACTCAGATTGACCACTTGAGCAGGAAGTATTGAAAAGTATGCAAATGAGTCTATATGTACCCATAAAAGGTAGCTATCCACCACACATGTTTCTGAACATTCTCTCGGCTGAGTGTCTGTGGACTTATTATGTTGAAAACCTTTGCTCCTAAGCATTCATGTAGGCTGACTTTTCAATTTCAAGGGATTTCAGTACAGTTCCCAGCAATTTATCATGTGAAAAGAATTAACAAGAAAGAAAATAGAAGCACATTCACACTTGCCAAGGCATTTCCCTTCAGATGGAGAAAAAGCTACTGAATGAATAATGTAAGAA
This sequence comes from Prionailurus bengalensis, assembly GCF_016509475.1. NCBI lineage: Eukaryota > Metazoa > Chordata > Mammalia > Carnivora > Felidae > Prionailurus > Prionailurus bengalensis. Next base: position 130,024,830 of record NC_057354.1, on the reverse strand, counting down.
AGATGATTTTGGTGCTTCAAAAACAGAAAAATTACTTAAAGTCTCAGTTAGTGAAGCCAGCCTTCATTTTCCCATAGAATATGAATAAGCACCAGATATTCAGTAGAAACCTGTTCTAATCCAGCTCATTATCACATGGGTTCAGGCGCTAAGGGCTCACTCCAGTATCCCACCCCCTGCACAAAACACTCTAAGAAGGTAAGCATTACCACATGTCTCCGCATATGCAGCAAATCCAAAGAAAGTTAATCCTCTATTTTCTCATTTTTCCAATACAATACCCCCAAGTAAGGGTTTCAGCCAATGTGAATATACAAACTTATATAGGTTTATAATACACAATGCATTAACGTAGTTACACATATTTAGAATCTCACATGCTATCGTTGGCCAGAGCTAACTTTTGGTTCTCCTATCGATATTCACTCCCTTGCTGTTCTCATCCAGTTTTATGGCTTTAATCTTCAAATATCTATATTCCAGTGATTCCAAATCCACCCAGAAATGTTCTCTAATCGCCAGACTCAGATATCTAATTTTTATTCAGCACCTCCAGTTGGATATCCAATAGCTCAGACATTCCACAAAATGAACTCCGTGTCTGTCTCTCCCAGGTGTTCTTATTTGTCAAAGTTGGCCACTCTACCCCTCGGCCCCCACAGAGCATCCCACGACTCAGGTGAGGACAGCTAAGGAGGTAAGCAGAAAGGAAAGGGCTTAGGGAAGATAAAGAGGAGCCATACAGGGAGTACTTAGAAGATTATATTTTTTTCTGCATATAGTACCACGGGAATGTTACATTCCAGTGCAGAGAATCTTTACGGTAATTCAGCTGTATTGGAAGAGATTTATTTCAAGTCTTACTGCAGCGGAAGTTCAGAACTGAATCAAAGAGATCCAGAGCGGAAGTTCATCAGAAGCAGAACACCGCCATATGCTAATTACTGAACCCTAAGCAATCACAGAGTCAGGGGACCCTCTTGGCAATTAGTATGTAACACCCATAGCAGTACTCATTTGGCATGCAGCAAAATGTGACGAGAGAATAGAGTGTGTGGATCAGAGTCAAGGATAATCTGAACAATACGGCAAAAGTGCAAGATCTAGACCAAATCCAGACAAGAAACACTCCTCTGCCCACTGCTAATTAGGCTAGAAAAGAAGAATAAAAATTTAGAACTACATTTCTGGGATTCCTGCATAAGTATTTTGTCCTATGAATCTCTGCTTAAATTAGTGTTTCAAAACATATGTGTCACTGTTTTATGATGTGGTTTAGCACTCCTCAACATTTTTTTTTTATAAACAAAGACTTGCTATTTTACACAACTGGCTTTAAGATTATCCAAATAACATCACACGGTTCTTTCTGTAAGAAACACATAATCAGGCCTGAAAAAACAAAGATATTATACACAGAGAGAACATAGACCAACCTCATCCATAAACATAGAGGCTGCTTTTAGTTATTTCTGAGTGTCCTTACAGTTTTCCAAATAGAAGAATCCTGCCCAGTGTTGCTACAAAAACATACATGTCCAGGATTATGACAATTAGCATGTTAATGGCGCCCAAACATGTGAACGGCACCCAAGAATTAGATAGACACCCCAGTTAAGTAACATCCTTTAATAAATCCAATGACCCATGTCAATGCTCAAGTTAAACACTAGGCTTTAAAACCAAGAAGTTTTATTTATACAAAGTGGAGTTCTTGAGATTAAATTTTTTTTAATTGTGCATGTGTGTTGGGGGGAAAGGATTAAAAAGCAAATAAGTCAATCTTTGGCTTAGTTTCTGTTTCATATTTATGCACCCATCTGCCATAGCCTAGGGTTAAACAGTACTCATTTTAATCATGAAAAACATATCTATCACAAGTTATCCTGAAATAAATCACTCCCCACAGCAAAAACAACATAAACGTGGATGGCTCTACAAGCAAAGTGAGGGGGAAAAAAAGAGAGAGAGAGAGATGATAGCTTTTTGTCCTACCTAAGAACTTCTCCAATTTAATGAAGGCTAAATCTCAAATCAGCCTTCTTCAAAGTCAACTTCTCCAAACATTTCAAGAACAAAACAATTAAATTTGATATGCTCAAAGAGATCTTCCAAATTATAGAATTGACATAATAGTGCAATGCCTTGTAAATTGCAAGCAGCATTTACATTTGGTAAGGAAGCCAAAGCCTACAGTAAACTCACTGAAATTCCTTTCCTTCAGCCTAACAATTTTTGTCAGTTTCTGAAATAGACCCATAGATAATGTAAACATTTTGACAGAAAATTGGTGGTGGTGACTATGGCGTAAAACTATCTCAGGACAAATGTACTGTGACTTGGAACATAAGATACAATTTTCTTTGCATAGAGGCAAAATGAAGTGATGACAGAGTTCACAAAACCTATTCTCCTCTTGAAATTGCATTCTGACTTTTCCTTTCATTGGGCATCTTTCAAAAAGAAAAACTCAACACTCCAAGCAATTCCATTGACATTGGTTTGCAAGTAATCACTATTCCAGAACTTGCTTGTTTTCTTTTTATACTCTTTCCACCTGCAAGAGTATTAAAAAGACATCCCTGTTTTCCTGTGTTTTATTAAGAAGCTTGCTCCGGGGGAAAATTGAGGTAGCCCAAACGGTATGTCTTGCCTGTGTTGCCCATTTCCTCTCTGCTTCTGCACGTGCTGTCTCCTCCCCACTGTTCTGACAAATAAATATTTCCAATTGGATAATGGCAAGCCTAGCATCCGTGGTGTGAGAATAAAATTTGGGTTATAGCTCTTTCTTTCCAAACATTTGGTTCCTGGGTACCGCCTCCCACATACTCACTTAACCTTTTCTCCCCAGAATTCCCCTTTAGATCTGTGTTTTAATAAAACCGAACTATCTCCAAATTTCAAGCCAGACTTTGTGTTTGTCTCTTTCTAAGCTACCCATTAGCCCTCAAGTGTTCTTACCCTGGGTGTTTCTGAATACATATCTGATATATTTTTTAAGGTCCAGCTCAATTATTAACCCGCTTGCAAAGCTTTTTCCGATCTGCTACCTAGAAACAATTTTATCTTCTCCTAAAATCTTAAAATTCTCTATGAACTTCTTAAGTCACATAACATAGTCTACTTTGTGTTCAGTTAACTTCTCCTCCCCCTAGCTGGATGACAGCAAGATGGGTACATGGCGACTGCCTGCCCTTTGAACCTTTCCCTCGCTCCCCCCTGGGGCCTGGACCTAATAGAACACCCTGGGCAGGGAGTAAGACATCAGTGATTCTGTGTTGAAAAGTGAGAATTTATATTCTTCACCACATCAAGGCACCCGGCCTTGGAAAGTCTATTATTGACTAGGTCCCAGTTCATAAAAATATCACTGAAATTTTTCATTAACTAAAGAAAGCAGCAAGTTTAACATATGGAAGAAAATTCATCTCAGTTTAGATTTCTACCAGGGCATTTTCTTAGAATAAAACTCAACTTCAAACACATATGAAAGGCTAATTGTTTGGACTCTTTACCATGCTAATTTGCTAAAGAATATAACGATAGGCCAATGCATTCACATGTCATAATCAGTTCACCTTATCTGAAATCTTGGTCTTATTACTTTGAACTTGCATTCAAGCTATTACAACTGTTGCAACCCCAAAGGTTGGGGTATTCAGTCACATGTTCTCATCAGTCCTAAACTGGCTCCAACACCCCCCCATATGAAAATGTGTGACATGTGGTGGAAAAGTTCATAGTGAATGCATTCTTCCTGAGGTCTTTAGAATACCTTTGCATATAAAAAAAATCAAAATAAAAACCGGTGCTTTACTAAACACTTATGTGAGTTTCTTGTGCCCTTTGATATGGTAGGCAAAAGTTAACAGTATGTTAAAAGCACAGAGTTCCTATGGACATACTTTCATCTATGGTAAACAAGGTTGGCACAGGGTCATTTATGACTTTGCAGATGACTTGAATATTTTAGCAAGCGGCTGGATGAAACCTGAGTATGCACAATGCAATAAGAAATCAGCCAAATGACAAGTGAGCACAAGGAAAGCAAGTTTAAAACACCAGACTCTTGGTCCAAAACTCTAATTTATGAAATGCATGAATATTTAACACCGTACTAAGCACAAAATTAATTATTAGTTGATTGATTTCTAAAATGCCTGCTCTAAAAACGAAGCTAATGGAAAAATTAATAATCAAGCATTTCAGAATATCTAAAGCTTTAATGGATGTTAGAATTTTTCTTAAAAGTTTCCCCAACTTCCTCACTTAGTGACTATGGAAACTGAGGCCCAGGGACTAGAAGTAACTTGTGTAAGGCCACTAGTTACTTCTAGTTATGAGACCGTTGCTAATCTCTAACCATAGTGTGGAGTGTTGAGTCTTGCCACTTTCTTAAGAGGGGATGCTGATTTCTGAGCTCCCCAGAGAGTGGGGTGGTTGGTGACTGATCAACCAGGCGTCACCTCTTCCAGAAGCGAGGCTGGAAAAGTGTGCTCCACTGCTCCTGGAACCAAAGGGTTTCTATTGCTTCTTTAGTAAGTGGATGCTGTGACTGATCTCTAATGAGTTTATGGGTAAATTATGTCTTTAATTTATACCTTTGGCTACAGTACATCATTACGATAGGATCTTCCCTTGATTTTTAGTGTAATGATCACTTTCCATGAGAGGTAGCACATAATGGAAAGAAGCACAAAATGAGTAGTTTAAGACTTTAATCTACATCTCTTCATGATGTTAGCTTGGATAATTACTTCTCTCTCTCCTCCTCCTACCCCCCACTCCAATGAAATCAAGGTTCAATAAATACTATGGGATCATGAAACTAACATTTATATATGCCTATCATGAGTCATAAATTTTAATGCATCTTTTAGTGAAATCACAGATATGCGTATCACAGGTGTGATTATTACATCCATTTTCCAGATGAGAAAACTGTGGTTAGCAATTTTAGAGAAGCAGTGGAATGTGGTAGTGATGAACATAGGACCTGGATACAGAAGAAGCTCGAATTTGGCTCTGATACTTCCTGAGCTGTGTGATCTTAAGGGGGTCACTTAACCTCTTTGGACTATAGTCATCTCATCTATAAAGTAGAAATAACATCTGTATAAAATACATATGGTTGTTATAAGGGTTAAATGGAATAATCTATATCTCTGGAAACAACACCTGCAGCATACTAATTCTCAATAAATGTTGACTCACCATTATTATTATCATTACTCTCTTGCCCATGATCACAGAGCCTCTATGTAGCAGAGACCAGATCAGCAAGTACGGTCTGACCAGAACCCTGGCTCTGACCCATGATGCTGTGCTTCTTCAATAGATTCCATTTTTTTCTCTCTAAGATTTTATGATCCTGACAGGTAGGTCATTTTACAGGAGCATTCACTCTTTCAACTTTTTACATGATGTACTAGACATTTAAAGCCACATAAAATCGCTAGTTGGTGTCCTGCTTAATAGTACGGATTTTTTTTTGTAATTTGCAAACTTTTTATTTAGACTTATACAGAATTGGAAGACAACAAAAGAATTTTCAAAACGACTCACCCAAATTCCTTACATGAGATAAATTGAAAACACGTGCAGTCTGATACAAGGCACTGAGAAAGACGCAGTGTCCATGGGATTCCTGCCAAAAATGCATAACCTGAGTGGGATCACGAGGAAACCTCAGTCAACTCAATCTGAGGGACAGAGTACAAAACAATCAGGCAGGATCCTTTAAAAGTGCCATGCAATGACAAAACAAAGAAATGCTGAGGTACTCTTCTGGATTAAAAGACACTAGTGAGACATGGAAACTGAACGCAATGTATATTCCTGAATTGGATTCTAATTCAGAAAAAAAAAATACAATAATGAGGAGATCTAGCCTGCTCTGAACACATTCTCTCATGTCCTATTCCTGGTCCAGAAACTAATTCAGGAATATATGTATGTATCAATGTTATTTTCCTGATTCGATCTTTCCTGACTGATCTTTGGATATTTGCAATATGTAGAAGCCTAAATGTAGAAATTTTCTTTAGGTAGATAACATCAGAAGACGGGGGAGTTGTATCTCACCATGTACAGACAGGGCACCTGGGCTTCGGAAGAAGAAGGTGGTTGTCTTCGGTCCAGAGTTAGTGAGTATGTAGAAGTTCTGGGATTGGATCTCTGATCTCTCAGACCAGTGTTCTTTCTGCTGCATCTAACTGCAGAAAACATTCAGAGCCTATAAACATCATATTAGTTTCCCATGGCTGCTTAAAAAACAACAACAACAAAAATTGGGTGGCTTAAAACGATACATGCTTATTCCCATACAGTTATGAAGATCAAAATCAATTTCACTGAACCGAAGTAAAGTAAAGCCCTGTCTGCAGGTCTGTACTCCACCAGCTCTAGGGAAGCATCTCTTTTCTTGCCTTACCTAGCTTTAAGAGCTGAATTCCTTGTTCTCTTTGGGTTTTGACCTCCATCTCCAAAGCCAGCTGCTGAGCATTTTAAAATCTTTTTCTGCTTCCATTGGCACTTCGCCTTCTTCTCAGCTGTTTTTAAATCTCCCTCTGCCTCCTTCGGATAAGAACCTATGTGACTACATTTAGGGTCCACTCAAATGATCCAGGATAATCTCCCCATTTCAAAACCCTTAGTTTAATCACCTCCGCAGAGTCTCCATGACCATATAAAGTAGCTTACAGAAGATCCAAGGATTAGGACCTGGATACCTTTGTAGTCAAATGCTCTATCACTGACCTATACTCCCTGGAGCTAGATACCTTTGGGTGCATATTTGGCCTACTGCAGGAATGAGGGGACGTGACCATTTGCATTGGGCTTTAGTATTTTATTCGTATAATCAAGCAGGCATTAATTCGTATTCAGGGCTGAAACTGAAATTAATAGTTGGGAAGTAGTTGGGAAGATGAATTCTTCATCATTTTCTTAGCAAAGAAAACACTATACTCTCAGAGTCAATGTCTAATGTTACACTTTCTAAGATTTTGGTAATCTCTTTACATGATTCTCATGTGAGTTTTTTTGAGGACAGGTGCATGTCATATATTTATATGTTTCCATCATGGGAGGCTGAGTATTAGCCCCCAAATGTATCCAGTTCCTAACTTCTGAAACCAATGAAAGTTACCTTCAATGCAAAAAGGGACTTAGTGGGTGTGATGAAGTTAAGGATCTTGAGACTGGAAAATTACTGAATTATCAGGGCAGGCCCTAAAGGCAATCCCAACTGTCCTTATAAGAGAGAGGTGGCAGGAAAATAGACACAGAAGAAGAAAATGTGGTACGACAACAGGAGTGGAGACTGGAGTGACATGGCCACAAACCAAGGAATGTGAGCAGCCCTCAGAAGCTAGAGGAGGCAACAGGAAACAGATTCTCCCCTGGGAGCTTCCCAAGGGAGCATAGCCCTGCAGACACCCTAATTCAGCGATGTAAGACTCAGTCTGGATCGTTGGATACTACAACTGGTAGAGAAAAAAAAAATTTAAGCCACAAAATTTGCAGTGATTTGTTATGGCAGTAATAGCAACTAGTTTAGCAGTTACTGCTGGTTACTAGCAGTAACTAGTTTAGGACCCAACACAACTAGGAACTCTAAAAATGCTCGGTAGTTGTCAGAGGGAAGAAAGGAAGAGAGGGAGGAAGGTTGGGAAGGAGGGAGGGAAGGAAGGAAGGAAGGAAGGAAGGAAAGAAGGAAGGAAAGAAGGAAAACCAGATGGCTGGGAAGAAGGAAGGAGGGAAGAAAGGAAGAATTAAAATTATGAGAAACATTTTGGATTTTAAGTGAATCAATATTTGACCTATTCTTTTCTCAGCTGGAGACGTATTACCGGCCTCCCAACTGAGAAGGGAGAATAAACTGTTTTTTTTATTTTGTCTTTGTTTTTGTTTTTAGTTAAATGTCTTCTATCCAAATCTGAGGAACTGTGCTTTTAAAATCTCCATCTGGGACTGGAAGACTACCTGACGTGTTTCACCTTGAGAGGATTTTTGCAGTTCAGTTGTGAACTTCTGCAGGAAGGGGTTACAGGGAAAGCCAGACAGGTCTTTTTCTAAGGGAGAGCTTGCAGGTCTGTTCCAATAATTGAAAACCGGGTGGAATTGAGGTGAAGGTACGTACTCTCGCTGCCTTAAGAGATCATTCATTTCCGTATGAAATTTTTAGGCTAAAGGCACATCAGTACAGGAAGAGTCACTTAAAAAAATGTTCTCATGTCTATTAGCTCTGGGGAAGCAATTTTTACTTGATAGATTTAGTGATACAGGGAATATCAGAGTCCATATAGATGGTTTCAGAAATAATACACCGTGACCCATGTTGAACCCCTTAATTTGTGATATTTAGTGAAAACCTAAAAGGAGCTAGATGTGTCCAAGGCATTGTGTTACCACTGGGTAGTTCACTGAAGTGTTAAATTAAACAAAACTAAAGATGGAAAGGTTGAAGCAATTAAACTCTTACCCTGTAGACCTTTTCTGTGCGTCCTATGCTAGAATTCAATTAAAATACTTTTTTCTCCCCTGAAATTTACCATTGACTTATTGAGTTTGACAATACTCAACAATGCCTTAATGTTTGTCCAAGTGAAAGAAATCACTTTCCTCTGTCATAGAGATAAATGAGGTAAATTCATCAAGAGACTCAACTCAATAAGAATATTGATGACGTTCTGCTTGGGTGCATAAACCCTTCAGTCATAAGTGACTTGTCAGATTCCCATCGTGAGGTTTTTGTTATTGCTTATAAAAAAATAATTATAAAAAATTCATCTAAATTCCCACATCCTCTAATTTTCTCTATTATTTTTCAAATTGTTATATTTTTCATTGCATGTTGCATTAAATCAGACCTGGAATGAGAATGGATGTAGATAAATAAAGAAACAAGCAAATACACCATTGAGCTGAACCCAGCTCTATTATTTGCTGACTTTTCCCCCGGATAGTATTCATCATTTAAATTTTAAAACTAGGCTAATAAACTATGTATATAGAATTTTCCCCATCTCTTGAGAAAAGATGTCATACATTTTTCTTCATGCATATACAATTTTACACAATGCACAATTATGGAAACATGCATACTATTTACTTAATGCAGACTTGCATTTCTTTTATTTATTAATTTGCCTCTTTCCCTCCTCATCCCCCTGTCTCTGTACCCACATCAATATCCTTTTAGGTAAAACATGTTAACATCCACATCTTTCACACTTGTTCGATAATTAGGTATACCAAAACACAACACACACACACACACACACACACACACACTATACACGTATGTATATAAACACATATAAAAATAGATATAGAGACATAAATTGATTTTAAAATATGCTTGAATCATGTCTTTAAAAACTAAAACATGGCATATACATTTTCCTAATCGTGTTTTTTTAATACCTAGTAAACATTCCTCACAGTAAGCAGACGTAATTCTAATTCATCCTTCCTAATGGCTTCATTTCATGATGTTGATGCACTATAAATAGTATAACCAGTTCGCCACTGGTGAGCATTTTTCCTTACATTTTCTTATATGGATAATAATGCAAGAGATTCCCTTGTACATAGACCTTTACCTATTGATCCTTTGCTTTCTAGGTGATACATTTCAAGGAATACAGTATTGCTGGATCACAGAGTATGTGCATGTTACATTTCAATAGTGTCTTTAAGATTACTTAATAAAAGAAAAAAAACAACATGTATTTATACCCGAAGGCATAAGAGTACTATTTTCTCTACATCCAGAACAAAAATAAATATAACTGTTGAAGGTCTGGCCAATGTTTCCATTTTGAAGTGTGAGTGTTACCTGATGATTAGTTTCATCTGACCTACATGACTGTACTACCACAGAAACTAATTTGTACCCCTAACTTGATTTCATTTCTGGAAATCATACTCCCTGCATGAAATTAGAAAAAGACACAACAAATAGAAAAAGAAAAGGCAGCCCTATGTAGTAGGCTGTGTTTGGGGACGTAAGTGGGGGGATGCTATTCTGTTTGGGGAAGGTCCACCGTCTTGCTGTCTTTAAGGAAGCATATGTGGTGAGGCAGCAAGAATGACCTGTGGGCTTTGTATCGCTTCATCTTGCCAGTTGGTCGGCTGGTCAACGTTTGCAAATCCCCGGGGAACTTGGATCTCATTCATTTGAGGCAGTTCACCTGCAGCAACTCCATTAGCAATCCCCTTCTCTGAAGAGTCTACTCATCACTACTACTCATTCATCCTCAGTTGTTCTCTTGAAAATAAACGGAAAGAAAAGAAAACTAACCTCTCTTCAATAGGAGTGCATTTAAATATATTTGGTGGCAAATAGCATTTGTTCAGAATCCTTGTATTTAATCACAGTAAAATCGGTATATGACATTATATTGGTTTTAGGTGTCCGATAATAATTCGATATTTGTATACTCTATAATTAATTTGTATACACTACAATAAGCCTAGTCACTGTCCTTCACCATACAGTTGACCCCTTTATCCTTCTCACTAACCACCCCCAACTTCCTTCCCCTCTGATAATCACCAATCTGTTCTCCTATGAGTCTCCATGCATCTTTTCTTTAATTTTTATTTTTCTATTTAAAAAAAATTATTGTTTAGGGTACCTGAGTGGCTCAGTTGGTTAAGCTTCTAACTTTGGCTCAGGTCATGATCTCGCAATTTGTGGGTTCGAGCTCCGCTTTCGGGCTCTGTGCTGACAGCTCAGAGCCTGGAACTGCTTTGGATTCTGTGTCTCCCTCTGCCTGCCTCTCTCTCTCTCTCTCTCTCTCTTTCTCTCTCTCTCTCAAAAATAAATAAATGAATCCATGAACCATGAGATCATGACCTGAGCTGAAGTTGGACACTGAACCAACTGAGCCACCCAGGTGTCCCGAGTCTCCATGCACCTTAATCCAACTGTTGCTCAGGAAAAACTGTAGTTCTCTCACCACAAACACTGTTTGTTGCCATGTCTGTCTTCTTTGGGCAAATATTTAAGTTATCACAACATACTAAGTGGGAAAAAAATAACAATAAAAACATCATATTGACTCCACTGTAAGGAGTCCTTATGGGAATACTGGCCTATATTAAAATAGTATTTCACCAATTGTGGGGTTTTTAAAATTTTTTTAATGTTTATTTTTATTTTTGAGAGAGAGAGGGAGAGAGAGAGAGCGAGAGAGCAAGGGAGGGGCAGAGAGAGAAGGACACACAGAATCCCAAGCAGGCTCCAGGCTCTGGTCAGCACAGAGCCCAACGCGGAGCTAGAACTCACCAACTGTGAGATCATGACCTGAGCCGAAGCCGATGCTTAATGGACTGAGCCACCCAGGCGCCCCTCACCAATTGTGGTTTTTAAATATGCTTTTTGTGGAAGCATAGTTGACATGCCATGTTAGATTAGTTCAGGCGTACAACACAGTGATTCAACATCTCTGTTCATCATGCGAGGCTCACCACAAATATAGCTGCCATCTGTCACCATCCAGTGCTACTCCAATGCCACCGACTATATTCCCTTTGCAGTATCTTTCATATCCACAACCTATTCATTCCATAACTGGAAGCCTGCACCGACTGTGTCCTTTGATGTGAGGAACACAGGAACAGAATCCATACATGCTGCAAATGCAGATTCCTGGGTACTGGCCCACCCAGAGAAAACAGAACTTGGAGACAGAGGGCCCAAGAGTCAATATTAGAAACCAGCTTCCCCAGGTAATTGTTCTTGCTCTTAAGAGTAGAGTTAATGCTTTTACAGACTTTATCTTCTTAATACCTGAGCTGATTAGGAAGTCAGTCAGCTGTCAGTTGCAAAGGAGAAGAAAAGTGTTAATTACCTATTCCATACCTCTGGGTCATTCTAAGAATAACTTCCCTTCGGGCTGAGATGGTTGCATTTCCTGCTGGACCCTCAGTCCCTTGGGGTGCTTAACTCCTGCTGTGAGAAGCTAGTTAAAAAAAAGTTCCCTGGAACCTTAAGTGCTCCCACTCTTCTCTTGTGAATATTTCTTGAATTTTGCAAATTGGCTTGTTAAAAGTGTCAGTTTTGCTTCAGAAAAGCTGATGTTCAGTAACAAAACTATGTGGAGACCAAACAAAATCTTAATGCTTTTGTCATGAAAGAGAAAGCCAAATGGTCTTCTTCAAAAGATGATGAATGAGTCTCAACTTAAACATGAAAATATGTTAAATGTTGTGTTTTTTTTTTTTTGTAAAAATATGGCTCTCATGTTCTTTATATTACATATAGGGTATGATTTTAGAAGAACTTGGGTAAAGATCTCATTCAGTGTCATTTCAGCTTCTGATTCCTTTGAATGTTAAGCCTTTGGATATTTTAAAGCACCCTCCTAAATTATCAATGCTCCCTGATATCTTAGCTATCATTTGGAAAGCTTTTAGAATTAAACATGATATTGAGGTTTCAGTGAAGGCAGTGCTAAGCAGAGGGTAAGCCAGGAATCCAGAGGTTTTAAGGACAACATTTACCCACAGCCTTGTTGGGAGCACAGAGGGCTTTGAGCCCAGAAATGGGACCCTTGGGTTCCAGGGATGCAACCAACTTCTCTAGACATACACACCAGTGATGTGTCCCTTATTATTTTTGTGTGTGTGCGGCAACAACAGATAATATGAGATTTATTCTCAACACAATTTTAAGTGTGCACTATAGTATCGTTACCTGAAGACACAACGTGGTCCAGGAGATCTCTAGAATGGATTCATCTTACCTAACTGAAACTTCATACCCATTAAACAGTACATATCCCCTTCCCTCTCCCTTCAGACCCTGTCTTCTGCCATTCCATTTTCTGCTTCTGTGAGTTTGACTCTTTTAGGTACCATAAGAAAATGTATTATATACATAAATACGATGGAATATTATCCAGCCAACAAAAGAAAGAAAGAAAGAAAGAAAGAAAGAAAGAAAGAAAGAAAGAAAAGAGAAAGAAAAAAGAAAGAAGGAAAAGAAAGAAAGAGAAAAGAAAGAAAGAAAGAAAGAAAGAAAGAAAGAAGATGAAAGAAAGAAAGAAAGACAGATGCGGGAGCCTGAGTGGCTCAGTTGGTTGAGCCTCCAACTTCAGCTCAGGTCATGTTCTCATGGTTTGTGAGTTCGAGCCCCGCCCATGTCGAGCTCTGTGCTGACAGCTCAGAGCCTGGAGCCTGCTTCAGATTCTGTGCTGCCTCTCTCTCTGTCCCTCCCCCATTCGTACTCTGTCTCTGTGTCTCTCAAAAATAAACATTAAAAAAAAAGAAAACATTTGAAAGAAAAAGAAAGAAAGGGAGAAAAGGAAAAAGGAAACCCTACAATGACATGGATGAATCTTGGGAACATTATACTCAATAAGCCAATCACAGAAGGACGAACACTACATGTTTCCACTTATGATGTGTCCTGTCTGAGCTTCCACTTTCTTTTCTATAAAATACAATAATACTTCTTTCCTACTACAAATTATTGCTATAGTGAAAGAAGTGAGTATTGTAAAGTGAAATACTAATATTTTTCACTTGTATTTGGACCTTAAAGGGCCAAAATACCCACCTCATGGACACAGGTACGTGGGCTGAAGATCTATATACTGTCATCACATGGACTGACTTAGGCCATTACAGCACTATAAAAAGACTAGAAGGACAAGATGTCTGTGTTGATCAAGTATTTATTTAACCATCAACAGCTGGTTCAATGAGGTCAGTGGGGTTCTGATGAAGCAGATCCTCACATGCGAGTTCGTGTGCAAATGGCTTTTAAGAAAGTGCTTCCTAAGGAAATAAGCAAGAGAGTAAGGTAAGAAGGACAGGAAAGGGGAGCTATCAGGCAAGGTTGAGATTCCGGGTACAGTCCCAGCCATAGCCTAGGGAGCACTGGGGAGCACTGGAAGGCATGTTACAGTCTCAGCACGTGTTCACCCTGAAGGCAAGGCAGCCGAACTTTCACACTGAAAGTGTGGCTCAGCCTGTTGCTGGGTCAAGGCTAGGCTAGGGGTGCCTGCTGGGCAACACAGAAACTCCCTATTGCTCCAAAGGGCAAAGGCAGTCCTCTGAAGAAAGCCACAGGTCCCTGTCAGCAGGTGCAGAACTTGCAGAAGGAGGGAACTGGCGTCCACAAGGGTGAAATGCACCTGAAGAGATTTGGGCAGGGCACCGATATTATACCCGGTGCTGGCAAATGCCGATAAGGGCTCAGCAACATCAAGCAGCTTGCCCGAGGTCACACAGCATATGAAGGGCAGACTTGATTGTCCAATCCAAGACGCCCCCCTAAGTGGTACATTTCCAGAATACTGCTAGGTCTGTTATACGAAAAGTCCTGATATGATTATACATACTCTGTATCCTGAATCTGTTTTTTTTAATTCGTGTCTAAGAAGATACCCCACCCTCAGACTAACTGATGTGTGCCAATGACAGCAACAGATTTTTGGAAGGCAATACATAACTTTAAAAAAAAAATACTGTTTATTTTTTTGAGGGAGAGAGAGAGAGAAACAGAGTGAGAACAGGGGAAGGGCAGAGAGGGAGAGGGAGACACAGAATCCTACGAAGGCTCCAGGCTCTGAGCTGTCAGCACAGAGCCTGATGTCGGACTTGAACTCATGAACTGCGAGATCATGACCTGAGCCACCCAGGCGCCCCGCCAGAAGCCAAGACATAACTTAAGAAACAGTTGCGGCTAGCATAGCTGCTAGCACTGCAGTGGGTAGAAATGTTGTTTTCATTTTTAAGTGACAAAAAGGAGGGGGAAATGAACCTCGCTCTCTTGATTACAAGGATTTTAGAGAAATCGGTATTTCCAAAATGCTTACAAGAGTCCGTTTCCTCAGCACCCATAAACACAGACCAAAATAACTACACTGAAAATAAGGAATCCCTCTATGATGAAGAGGATGAACATGAACAAATAGCCTGATCATCTTATAATTTGAGGAAGTCAAATCCTGCTGTCTCATATTCAAAAAGAGGATGCAATGCACCCATCAGTCTCAAAAATGGTAAGTTACAGAATTTCATTTTTATGATCACATCAAGAAATCAGTGACTTACACTGGTCGGAGAGGGCAGAAAGCCCATTTTCAAAGGCTTGCAGAGGATTTTCTTCGTGTCCATGAGACCCTGCACGTGAGCTGCTGTCACAACATGGCTGCTAAGGAGCCGTCCTCTGGGGGAGCCTGGGTGGCGCAGTCGGTTAAGCGTCCGACTTCAGCCAGGTCACGATCTCGCGGTCCGGGAGTTCGATCCCCGCGTCGGGCTCTGGGCTGATGGCTCAGAGCCTGGAGCCTGTTTCCGATTCTGTGTCTCCCTCTCTCTCTGCCCCTCCCCCGTTCATGCTCTGTCTCTCTCTGTCCCAAAAATAAATAAACGTTGAAAAAAAAAAATTTAAAAAAAAAAAAAAAAAAAAAAAAGGAGCCGTCCTCTGGAGGATGCCTGCCTCATTGTCTTCTCCCCCACCCCCCACCCCGATGCGTCCAGCAAATATGTGAGCTCCTCTCGGTTTAGGCAAAACGATAATTAGGTAATTATAAATGACAAATGATTATCACTCTGTATCCTGGGAGTCCATCACCAAATCTCTCAGAAAAACCTCAATCAAAAGAAGCCCAGCTAGGGGGCACCTGGGTGGCTCAGTCAGTTAAGCGTCCGACTTCTGCTCAGGTCATGATCTCGCGGTTTGTGAGTTCGAGCCCCGCGTCCGGCTCTGTGCTGACAGCTCAGAGCCTGGAGCCAGCTTCAGATTCTGTGTCTCCCTCTCCCTCTCTGCCCCTCCCATGCTCAAGCTCTGTCTCTCTCTATCTCTCAATAATAAATAAACGTAAAAAAAAAAAAAAAAAAAAAAGAAGTTCCGTTGGGAAACATGGGCCATTATGGGCCATTTTCCAATAAAGGAATGGTACCATCACTGTTCCCTTATTTTCCTCTTCTTGGCCTTTGTCCATGGACAATCTGAAACGGGGGAGACTGGAAAACAGCTCTCCTCAAAGATGCAAAAGATCCCTACAACAAAGAGGAATGAGATGTACCTTCCCCGCCCCCCCTACCAGAAGACACAAGAACCGATAGATGGAGGTAAAAGAAGAAAGAGAGAAGCTCCACACTACCACGCTCCACAATTAAGACCCATTCAGTTACGAAATGGAAGTCCCGTTCCCAAGACTGTTGAACGTATTCTGTGCTGTGTGCTTTAAATATCATTGCTCAACAGTTCTGCAAGTTTTAGATCATGCCCACTTTGTATAGCAGTAAAAAATATATAGCTTGTAAAAATTACAGCCAAGATTTTCTTGGACATTAATGCCCCTAATCTGGCCCTGATCTCCAGACCCCAAAATACACACACACACACACACACACACACACACACACACCAGGTCTCAATACTATGCCTCTTACTGCGGGACTGCCTTCCCAAAAAGAGACCTGATAGTAAGAAGAAGAAAGAAAAGAAGGGCAAGCTTACAAGAACAAACTAAGAGTCCCTAAGTTGAAATGTAAGAATACTATTGTCCATAACTGAGCGGGAACTTACTACAGGGAGAAAACCGTCAGAGGAAGGAGGATGTGGAAATACGGGAGGAAGTGACTAGGCAAACATCCTCACAGACTGTCCCCTCAGAAGCTATTTGTTCGTACCTTAACAATGTTTAAAAAAAGTGATCGAGTGCTTTAAATGGGTTGTAACACAGCTCTGAAACAAAGAGAAGGTCAAGTCTCCCCAGTTTTCCCTGCCTGTTCGCATAAGCACATCACTTTTCTGGGTGACATTTCCTTCCTGGTTCTACCTCAAATCAGGAATTAGAAAGGCTAATGGAAGCTAAGTCTCTCTAACATAACACACTCAGGTTAATAACAAAATACCTAAGGGATTTTAAGCAGTCAGACAAGTCTGTGGTAGTACTGAATTCATCGCAAACACTTAATCCTTCCTGGTAGGCGTCTTTTTTGTACACATTCCAGTGGACTCTCTCAGTTATTGCCCCAATTCGGCCTCAAAATAGGTTTGTGGGGTAGCAAAAGTTAGTATTGTTTCCGTCCTGGGAAGGGAAACAAATGAAGCTTCAAACTGTAAAATGGGAAAGCTCTGATCTTCACGGTTGACCAGAGGTGGGAATAGTGAATGTCTCATCCCTGGAGGAAAACAAATGGACAACTGAAGAGTAAAGACCATTTCCGGTGCTCATGGTGATTATTTGGCGTAGTGTTTTAGTGGCAGGGTGAAATCAGTTTGAGTGTCATATGTATAATGTCCTAATTCATCAGCCCATGGGTCTCCTTCTCTCTCCTCAATTGCTTTGTGGGTTATCATGATTCTGCCTATGTAACACTCCTGTTCCCTAACAACACTGAACTTAATTAACAAACTAAAAATGGGAAATGTTGAGGAAAAGCCACTGTATATCTTAGATTAATAATCCATTGTTATAAGGGAACGCCATATATAAGACAAGTGTGCTAACTTCAACTTCCTTCAGGAATTTTCAGGACAGTTATCCTTGTATAGATGACTTTGATGGGAATATCAGCTTGCTTTTAGCATCCATTGATTTTCAAAACAAATCAAATACATAAAATTGTTGAAACATGAATGAATGAAAATGAGTATTAATGAAAATTATATTTTAAAATGTTTTTTTCAACGTTTATTTATTTTTGGGACAGAGAGAGACAGAGCATGAACGGGGGAGGGTCAGAGAGAGAGGGAGACACAGAATCCGAAACAGGCTCCAGGCTCTGGGCCATCAGCCCAGAGCCTGACGCGGGGCTCGAACTCACGGACCGCGAGATCGTGACCTGGCTGAAGTCGGACGCTTAACCGACTGCGCCACCCAGGCGCCCCATGAAAATTATATTTTAAAAAATACTTGATTAGGGTTCATTATATTAAGATGTACAAAGACCTATATTTTAATTAAATGTGCTTTCTTCATTGGTGTTTAATCTTGCTGCATTTGTCCCTGGGGTTTCCTCTAGCTTCAAGAAGTGCAATACTTTGGAACACAGCTGAAGCTTTATCTTGGAATCAGATATATTACAAGTACCTTCAGGAATTTAGGTCAAGGAGTTTCCTAAGATGAACTAATTACCATGATTATTCTCCCATTATAATGATACATTTTAATTCTTTACTATTCATTGTTTTTACAGCCTCATTTTTATTTCTTGGCATATATTAAGGGAAAAGAGGGGGGATTAATGGTAAAAAAAATACCTATATTGAAAAAGAAGAAAGACTTCCAATCTATGATCTCAATTTCTACTTTAAGTAACTGAATAAAAGTGAACTAAAACAAAGTAAGGAAGGAAATAATAAAGATCAAAATGGAAATGAGCTAGAAAAGAGAGTAACAGAGAAAAATAAACAAAACCAAAAGCAGAATTTTTGAGATCAATGAGATTATAGACCAGATTGATCAAGAAAAAGAGGAATTTCTCATCCAGCAAAATAAGAAAAAAGATAAAACAAATTTTAAAACATCCAGATTGAAAAGAAAAATATGAAATCGCCTTTGCTCACAGTTGTCTAAAAAGTGAAGCATGTATCTCTCATAGAATCCAGCCAGCCCACTGCTGGGCATTTACCTAAGACACATGAACACATCTGTCCATACAAAAATATATGCGCAAATGCTGACAGTAGTTTAATTTGTAATAGACAAAACGTGGAGGAGGGTCACATGTCCATCAACAGATAAAGGGTCAAGCAAATCACGAGTATGTCCATACAATGAACTACTACTCTGTAATGAAAAGCAATGAACGACTGATACACACAAAAACAGATTAAATCTCAAAATAATTATGCTGAGAGAAAGAAGCTGGACAAAAAGAATACAGACCATATGATCCCATTTCCATAAAACTAGAAAAATGCAAAGTAATCCATAGTGCCAGAGAGCAGATCCATCATACTGGGTGGAAGAAGCAGGGGGCTGAGAGAGGGAAGATTTCAAAGGTTTATGTATATGTTCACTTTTGTGGTTGTGGTGATGATTTTGCAGGTTTATACATTCATCAAAACTGATCGAATTACATACTCTAGTATGTATAATTGATTATGCATTAATTATGCCTCAGTAAAGCTATGTATATTGTTTTTATTAAAGTAAGAGAAATCAGGGTGCCTGGGTGTCTCAGTCAGTTAAGCATCAAATTTTTGATCTCAGCTCAGGTCATGGTCTCAGGGTTTGTGAGTTCAAGCCTCACGATAGGCTCTGTGCTGACAGTGAGGAGCCTGCTTGGGATTCTGTGTCTCCCTCTCTCTCTGCCTGCCCCCCTGCATATTCTCTCTCTCTCTCTCTCTCTCTCTCTCTCTCTCCCTCTCAAAATAAATAAAGAAACTTTAAAAATAAGTAAAGAAAAAAGAGAAATCAAAGGAAAGGAAAAGGTGAACTACAAGGGATAAATACAACAGAGTATTCCTTAACAATACTTGATTATCTACCTCTCCATCAAAATAATGGTTTTTCAGGTAAACAAACAGATTTTTAAGATTTTAAGGGCAGCTATGTATTCATTTGCAAAGCAATATATCATTTTGCTTTAATATTACAAACATATTCCTGGGACTGAGCTCTTACAACATTAATTTATCTAGAAAACAGCCCTCAGAAGGCCTTATATTGATCAACAGGAACATACGGTTAATTTTGCAAAGTTAGGATTTCTCTGGAAATGCTCTAGCATGGAAAGGTCTGTTACTCTTTGGCATAAAAAAAATGATTTCATAACAATTTTAGACTTGACCTGAAATACCAAGATTGCTCTCCAAATGAAACTGTTTTCTGGACTCAGATTTTAAATGAGAGTAGCAATAGCCAAAGAATCCCCCAACCTTTTTAATGTTTATTTATTTATCTTGAGAGATAGAGAGAGAGCAAGCAAGCACACAGGCGGGGAAAGGACAGAAAGAGAATCCCAAGCGGGCACTGTGATCTCAGGGCAGAGCCTGACGTGGGGCTCCATCTCGGGAACCAGGAGATCATGACCTGAGCTGAAATCAACAGTCAGATGCTTAACTGACTGAGCCACCCAGGCACCCCTCAAAACATCCTTATATTTGTTTAAAATGTAACTTAAGGAATCAGAAATCTACAATGATATCTAAAACAGTTCTAGCCTTTGTATATGCGTTAAAGGCGTTCTCTTGACTCTTCACCACTGAGTATAGTCACAGGACTTTCAAGTTGGAAGGGATCACAGGAGTCAATCTGCTCAAGACTTCCATTTTAGAGATGAGAAAAAAATGTAAAAAAGGGAAGTGACTGTTTCAAGGTTACAAGGGTGAGTGGGGGGCAGGTTATGATCTGGAATTTAGATTTCCTTATTCTCAGTTCAAAGCTTTTCCCACAGCTGTGGATCTTTTACCATCCCCCTCCCCCCATCTCTCTCTCTCTCTCTCTCTCTCTCTCTCTCTCTCACACACACACACACACACACACACACACACACTGCAAAATTCTCAAGGTAGGAATCTTGATCTGAAAATAACAACACTATTTCGCATTCAGTCCTTCGAGAGCATACTCTCACTACCTCACTCTTTTTTTTTAATGCAAGTAATTCTACCAAGGTAAGGGAAGCTGAGGTCTGCTGCAGACTAACCTAAGAATTAATGTTCTTGTCATCCCCAACATGCTATTTTGCAGTTTTCTTCTCTATGTGGGAACCGATATCTGACACTTACCACGTCTACTGTGTGACTTCAGGTATATGTAACCCAAATTAAAGAGGCTATAAATATGAAGACATATAAAGTATCAACAAGCCATGGTACATCTCCTATATAGATTTCACTGAACTGGGATATGCAAGGTGATTATAATCTCAAGACTGTCCTCATTCAATATGATCACAATTTATTTGAAATCACACCTGGATGAGATCTGTGGAATTTCTCTGAAGACCACAGCCAAGACACCATCTCATTAAGATTATATTTCTGAGATTTAATTTATTTGAAAACCTACCTTTATTCAAGATATGAAATAAATATGGGAAAACTGTCACTGGCTTCAACCCAATACCCTTAAACCATGCAGACTGAATTCTGTCTTCTCCAGTGACTTCTAGTCAAGAGATTGAACCTTTTCCACTGTGGTCCCTATAAGTGGTTTTCTCGGATTTTTTGGCTTTCCCCTGATTTTGCTCCCATATTTTGCCTATTTCAGAATTTCCATGGAAAAAGAATTCTGGGGTGTTGTCTCATATCTGTTCATTTTCCTTGATCATAATGAATTACATTAATGCCATGTGTTTCCAAGCACATGGTGTATGTGCAACATCTAGCTCTGAACTTTGACAGCTTTGGAAAACGACTCTACCCGACACCAGCACCAGCCATCATGGCCCCGCTACTGTGTCTGGGGCCCTATTGAGTTGCCTTGAGGCCATCCAAGGTTTCTAGTTGTGATCTCAAAGTGTATAAATACAAGAGTCCTTGAGAGCCCCCAAGTTTAAACGTTTTGTTGTATTTTTATACTGGCTAATTATACCTTAGTATAAAAACCATATAACTGAGTGATGCAGGGCGTGTGAATAACAGAGGACTTGTCTCCTGTGGAAAGGATCATTAAGCCAGAGTGTTCTAACAGAACATTCCCTAAACTAGAAATCAAGAGCCCTGGGTCCTAGGCCCAGCTCTTCCAATAACTGATTTGTATCTCAACAAGTTGGCCTATAAAATAAGGGCCAGACAGATTACACTGGCTGGTGGGTGACCTGAATGCAAGTGTAGGAGTAAATGAGAGTTAACACGTAAAAGAATTGGCAAGGAAGGTGGTGCAGTGTTAGGGAGAAAGACCTAGGTTCAAACTGTAACTGCTTAGTTTGTCTCCTTGGACAGTTGTTGGATATTTTGTATTCTTTTATAAAATGGGCAAATGACTACCACATCAGGGTTTGTTGGGAAGGAAAAATGAGAAATTGATGGTTTTTGCCTTTGCTCTTTCTAAAAGGTAATAGACGCCATGTACCTGAGTCTGATGTGAGACAAACATATGAGATGCGCAAACGGCATCGTGTGGGGAGGAGATGGCAGTGTGTTGCCCTTCAGTGACCACCCATGCCCAGCCTCTGTAGAAGGTTTGAGAAGCTGAGAGCAGGAAAATACTCCTTTAGAGAGATTAGCATTGAAGGGAAGGGTGGGAGGGCCTGACCCACTTCAAGCCTAGGGAAAGGAGCTTTGAAGGCACGACTTGGAACCACATGCTTGTCCGCTGAAGTTTGGGAACCCGAATGGATGGTATTTGACCTACAGATAGAGGTAAAGAAATCCAAATGAGGAGAGTGCATCCGGCTAGCTAGGCTTACAACAGATCAAGTGGCCACAGTGCAACTGTCCTAAGCTCTGAGTTTGTCAAATCAAAGGATGTGAGAACGTTTGACACAAGCCGGTTGTGTTCCGTCCAAGGAGTAGATGCCCCTGGATGGCTGAGGAGGCCTCAGCATGAAGAATATGCTAAATGTTGAGAAGCTACAGAAGGAGATGTAAGTGGACAAGCAGAAGGAAATGTATCTCCCAGCACCAAGACACGTGTGATTCGCAGGGAAGGGGGGCAGGTTTCAGAATACCCCCAAAACCCATGCTCCTGTGTGAGAAAGGGTAACTCAGTACATGCCAAGCGCAGGGAGACTGAAACAGCTCACAACACCTATCAGAAAGGATCTTCCCTTCTCTCTTCCGTCGTTCTCCCATCAGCCCCACCGGGTATGCCACATTCAGAACAAGTTCAAATTTTTGATTCAACCAGAGGGGACTGTTGTATTACCCGAAAATGACCTGAAAAGTAATTCCACCTTCCATAATTTGTACTCAGAAAGAATCTTTCGGCCCGAAAACATTCTGTTTCTTTGCCACAGTTACACTGGTAAGTCACTGAATTTTGCATTCACCCTTTGTCTCCTTTTTCTCTGTGGATTTTATACGTTGCAATGGAAAATACTAGGAGAATCGTTTTCCTTAACGAAGTGGTTGCCACTGATAAAAATTCTCATCTGCGCTTGCTTTTGCACTTTATGAATTAATATCTCATTTACGAAATAGTAATGATCGTGCTTAGTGAGTATCTACTACTTGTCATGTGCTGTGCTGGATAATTTTTAATAGATTGTCTTAGTGATGCCTTGTAATCATCTTATAACATACACATTGTCATTTTGCCCATTGTACAATAATATCATGCAGACGGATAAGTGGCCCAGCTAGATCTCAAACCTAGATTGAGCTGATGTTAGAGCCTATGCATTAAATAAGTTCACTAAAGTACCCCTGGGTTAGAGGGGAACTTTGTTCTATATAGGTCGAGAATGAAAAATTTCATGTAAATATATGTATAAAATTACATATAAGTCATATATGCAATTATATATATAAAACTTTTGTAAGATAATTGGAAATTTACATTCCGCATTTAAGCATTTTCTGAGAGTATAAGTTCTTCAGTGGGCATAAATATATTTACGTCCTTAAACAATAAAAATGAAACATTCTTTTACTTTTTATTGACCGTGGCTCAATAGTAAAATAAATCATTGCCAACTACACAGATTATTTAGTTCAGCCCTCTAGCTGGATGTCTTTTGCTTGAATCCTCTGATGAAAAGGTGATCCCTGCCTCAGGAGATCAGTGGCTTATTGTATTTTCAGGTCACTCTAATATTTATACTTTTCCTTACAAACAATATTGTGGTGGCAATGTTACAAAGGGCTCTTGGGACAAAACACTTGAATAAAATCCTGGTTCCACAACTTAAATAGGTAAATTCCAGAGCAAGTTCTTTAGATCCTTGTGATTTGATTTTCTTAAATGGAAAATGGGGATAATAGTGTCTCACTTCCAAGGGCTATGTAAGGACTGAGTGAATTAATAGATGTAAAAAGAAAAAAAACAGAAGTGTGCCTGGTTTGTAGGTAAGTGTTGCCAACACACTTGTTTTTATTATTATTAAGTAGCACTTGTTGGAACTTATCTGTGTATCAGACACTGTTTCATGTGCTTTACCCATTTTATTGTATCTTATCTTCACAATAACCTATGATAAAGGTATTCTTGTCCTCTTCTTTTCGGATGAAGAAACAAAGACACAGACAGGTTAAAAACTGGTCCAAGTTTGCAACTGGAGAAGCTGGGACTTCAACCTCAAGTGGTAGGACTCTTGAGCCCATCCTCGTAAACCACTATGCTACATCACTGCTACTACTGAATTGATTTTCTTTGTGCCCTGTTAACACTAGCTGGCCAATATCTCTATGTGAATTTTATGGTGACATCTTGGAAAACAACTGAGGTGCCATATTGCTTCTCTACGTAAGAGAACAGCATGACTTCATATAGCCATGCTGTGTTAGTTGTATCTGTCTCGTTTTAATTTTTCATTTTCTATTTTACTCTTCAATTTCAGACTTTGACTCTGTCATCTTCTGAAACCTAGAAACAATCTTCTGTAACTCTTTTTTGATATTCTGAGTGTTATATTTGGTACTGTTATCGATATCGCTATCTATGGCAAGTTTCCCAACTTTATGCTGATACTTGAAGACAAGATCATGTGTTCTACATTTTTGTAGCCTCAGAGCTTACTACAGGGCTCCATTTGTATTGACTAATCAATATTACTCAGTGAAGATGACAAAATTATCAATCCCCTTCACGTTCTATAATATGCCTTAGGAAACCTAGAAACTAAGGTTAGTAGAATTTGTGCCACAACGAATCAATAATTTCTGAACGAGAGTTCATTTTATATATTAAACTTACATGGACTTTCAGAGTATAATTTTCTTTTTTCTGAATTTACACTTTTCTTATCAAAGCTTCAGATTGCTCTAAATCAAATTCTCAATAAATAGAGTCTTTAGTGTACAAACAGCTCACAATATGACCCATCTCTGGAGAGGCAATGTTATGAAATGATAATACCAAGTTAGGTCAACATGAACAAAGGGAAACAAACAAACAAATCCATCTTTTCCTTGCTATAAATGTAATGCTATACACACACATGCACAAAAGTAAAGAGGGGACATGTATAATGAGAGTGATTAAGGTTTTGATGTGACAATAAAGTGGATCCATAAGTAAAAGATGGGTTTCCCCTACAACAGAAAATACTGATGTTTTATAGTTCGTTGAGAGACAAAGTGATAAAGTGTGTGAACAACATGACTGCCTCTTGTACAGTAAGGCAATGTTACACATTTTTTCAAAGAAGTGTTTACACTATTTTAAAAGGCACATCTGAAACAAAAATGGTACCTGATTAAGGTAAAATGCTATATGCAGGTACATATTATCCATCAACAAGCCTGCTATGACTTTAGTCAATATATTTTCTAAAGCAAAAGCATGAACATAATGGAAATATATAAAAAAGAACCAAATGAAACTTTAAGAAATAAAAATACAATATCTGAAACTAAAAGGTTAACAGGAAAGGATCTACAGGAGATTCTTCTTTCAGAAGAAGAGACCAGGAAACTTGAAAATGTGGTAATAATAATTATTAAAAATGAAGTACTAAGAGAAAAAAGAGCACAAAAAATAAATTTAGCTTCAAGAAGCCATGGGAAAATGTCAAGCAGTCTATAATGTCTACTTGAGTCCCAGTCCCCGGAAAGGGGCAGAAAAACATATGAAGAAATAAGGGATGAAAGTTACGAATATTTGATGAAAATTATGTAACCACAGATCTAAGTGTAATGAATTCCACAGAAGAAACACAAAGAAAATTATACCAAAATGCATCATAATGAACTTAGTGAAAACCAACAATAAGGATACAATGTTAAAAACAGCTTTGTTTCTGTACAGAAAAAGGAAGATAAGAATGACCCCAAAATTATTCAACAAGAGGAAAGTGAAATGACATTTGAAAATGCTGAAAGAAAATAAGTGATCAAACTATAACTCTATGCCTAGACAAAACTGTTTAAAAAATGGATGTAGATCACAGGCTCTGTGCTGACAGCTCGGAGCCTGGAGCCCATTTAAAGATTCTGTGTCTCCCTCTCTCTCTGCCCTTCCCCTGCTTGCACTCTGTCTCCCTCAAAAACAAATAAACATTAAAAAATATTTAAGGGGCACCTGGGTGGCTCAGTCGGTTAAGTGTCCGACTTCGGCTCAGGTCATGATCTCACAGTCCGTGGGTTCAAGCCCTGCGTCGGGCTCTGTGCTGACAGCTCCGAGCCTGGAGCCTGTTTCAGATTCTGTGTCTCCCTCTCTCTCTGACCCTCCCCCATTCATGCCCTGTCTCTCTCTGTCTCAAAAATAAATGAACATTAAAAATTTAAAAAAATATATTTAAAAATGGATGTAGACCAAAGACTTTTTCAGAAAACGTCACCTGTTCTGAATGTTCTGACACCCTGGTGAACCCAGGATATTGGGTGAATATCATCCTGGAGTTCAAGGCTTCCATAATATGATTATTGCAATAAAGTGCTATTGTTTGAACTAGCTTTTACACATTGGAAAATGAGTATCTTATTCATTGAAAAATCCATTCAAAGGTGCTTTCAATGTGCCAGTTGCTTGGTAAAATATTAGGGAATAAAATTTATAAAGCACAGTCCCTGTCCTTAAAGAGCTTATAGGTCAGCATGGAAGACAGAAGTATCGGTAGAGGATTATAATATGGAGCGAGGGATGCAATTATGTAGGTGTGCTCAAGGACTTAAGGAAACCAAGTAGAAAACATCCAAATTACATTAAAAAAGCATGTGAAAGGATACTTTCTTTTAGGATCCATAGGTTTTAGGTAAGGAAAAAGGGGAGTAAAGATTTTCAAGTAGATGGGATACAATATACGTAAACACAGAAACCTGAAGCTACTGGAATGTTTGAGCACTATTTCAGTATGGTTAGATTGAGGGTGTTAAAAGGGACTTGGAGAAAGAAAGAAGCCGGAGAGTTCATTAGGATATAAAACATAAAGACTATAAAACGTATAGACTATAGAAGGTGTTTGAACTCTATCATGAAGGTAATAACCATTCAATGGCTTTAAGAAGGTGAGAGAATCATTAGGACTGTAATTCAAAATATTTGATAGCAACAGGGAAATTAAATGGAGGAGCGGAAGTAATCGGTACATTCCACCAATCTAAGGGAGAAAGGAGAAGACTTCAGTGAAGACAATGACAGGGAGGATGGAATAAAGAGGGCAAATTCAGCAAACCTTTGCAGTAGGCGTGGCCTTCTGTAGTCATGGCACCTGTGATGCTCGTGGTATGGAATATCAGGGTGGATTTTCATTTCACTCACTTCTAGATAAGACAAGCACTTCTTTTGTGGATCCCCAGACCTTTCACTACAGAAGCCCCTAAGCTTTAAAATATATCATTCCATGCCTCATTCCTGCCAGGTCTTAATAGGTAATAAAGGAGGACCTGTGCAATTTAGGGGATTCAATTTAGAGTGCTTAGGTCCCCAGATTGCAAGCCTTAAATCATCTGACCTTTCCTTCTGCCTGCTGAATTGTATTATGAACAAGCTGTGGATGCAGTATTTCAGAACACTAATTCCTACCTGCAGTCCAGTTGTGAAAATGCCAAATTGAGAAGGAGATTGGGGAGGGGTGAGTAGAAGAAATCCTCAGTTAGAGAGGTGGAAGCAATTGAAGGAACCAAAACCCTTGCGATTTTAATTCCATCAAGAAATAACAGAACTACTTGTAACTTTTAAAAATAAAATATCGTGTATTAAGTCCCAAATACAATCGTCTACTCACCAACCGTATCATATTCGGTACTAACTTTAGAAATAGTCATCAATTAGGAAACCTATTAGATATTGAGAGCTGATATTAAAATAATGTTGCCATTTCTTTATTCTTCTTAAAGGAAATTGGGACTCTGAAGTAAATTTACACTCCTATATTATATACGTACCTTTATATAATACATTCCTATATTTCACCACTTCAGTTGTGCAAAACCCAGAATGAGGTTTAGGACTGGAGTTTTCTGACTTTAGAGCAAGGAATTCAAGAGTGGGCTTCTGAGTTGTCAACTACAAAATTGAGATTTAAGAGAAGTTATGAGCTTCAAGAGCTATTTTGTAGCCTGCTCATGCTGGATGTGTAATTTTACTTCTCTTTTTTTAAAAAAAAAGTATTTATTTTGAGAGAGAGAGAGAGAGAGAGAGAGAGAGAAAGCATACACATGAGGGAGGGGCAGAGAGAGGGCAAAGGAGAATCCCAAGTAGGCTCTGCTTCAGTCAGTGTGGGAGTCCAATGCAGGGCTCGAACTCATAAACTGTGAGATCATGACCTGAGCCAAAATCAAGAGTCAGACCCTTAACCAACTGAACCACCCAGGCACCCCAATTTCACTTTGAGTAACAAAACTTACTTCCTCCATATTTTCTTGTCACTGAAGTTTCTCTAGATACAAGTAAATTTGATAGCTGAAATATGTGGCCAAGAGATCAAAGATCTGGTCTAGAACCTTCTGTGATTGACGGTAGGGTTGTTGGATAAGTCCATGAGTGCTATAGCCAGACCAGGGCTAGGACACTTATATACTAATATTCATTATACTTCTGGAATGAGGACAAAAGGAATGTTCCTCAACTTCTAGAGAGATCTATGAAAACGGTACAGGTCTCGGAGAGGCTATTTTCTCTATCCTTCCAAAGCCCCAGAGTCATTTCTCATTCACTTCTACCCACAGTATCCTATCCAGACCATTTCATTTTGTCTGATACCTCTGACACTTCAAATTTTTAGATACTTACCTTGACTTAAAAA
The DNA here is from genome assembly GCF_016509475.1 of Prionailurus bengalensis. Taxonomy (NCBI): domain Eukaryota; kingdom Metazoa; phylum Chordata; class Mammalia; order Carnivora; family Felidae; genus Prionailurus; species Prionailurus bengalensis. The sequence continues at coordinate 129,996,057 of NC_057354.1, read as the reverse complement.
AATCAGAATCAGATATAAGGCTGTTAAATTCCCTGGGCTTAGCAAACTTCTGCCCAGCTTCCCCTTCCACCGATACTAACCACATAGACTTTTAGAATAGAAAAGTTTTTTCATTTCATTTTTTAAATTAATGTATGTTTTACATAGATGTATAAATTAATAAATTAACTAGCTAAACATTGATTTGGGGGGTGTGGGAGTATAAACAATGAAAGTGACGTAAAATAAAAAGATAACTTATTTCATCCTGAAAAGACCCAAAGGCCAATAGTTAGATGTAACAGAGAGAAACATATTGGCTCATTATAGTATTTTGTCCCCATTTCTAAAACTTTAAGTATACCTAAGAACACTTTACTGGGCACTTAGCTCCTGTACATTAAAAGACCTCAAGCAGAGAATGTTTGAATCACCAGCATGCTTCCTCCAAAGCTGTATGAGGTTAACTGGAAGGTCCATTTGTCTAAGTGTCATGATCTTTACTGCTCATAGGAATATCATGGGATCTGGAGTATCTCAAATTCATCTGAAAGTACAAATGCAGCATACTGGTCACTTTTGCTTTTTGGCACCTTTGACAAGTCCCACTGGGGATGAGCTTCTTTCACAGACACTTTCTCTCCAATTTTGGTACAATCATTTCACTTGAGGACTTCCTCAGCCTTCAAGCCTCCATGATCTAGAACTAATCTGTCATCACAGAGGTGCAGCCATTCACAGTAGAGGTAATGTGGCTAAAGGAGAAATGTTTTTGGATCCTCCTGATCTTTTGGAGTCTACTCATAATTCTCCTCCTTTATGAGGCATTCCCATGAGGCACAGTGCTCTGGATTTGGGGTCTTTGTGATGGTATAAACATGCCTTTTTGTTACACTTTTAATTTTCTACTATGATTGTAATTTTTCTTTCTACCATTGTAGATTGTGTGCACCACGAGAAACATCAAGATGTTGTATTCATTTCTCTCTTCCCGACTGGTAACTAAGAGAATCAGTGCTCACTATCTGTTGAATTAATGGATAAACCTACTTATTTAGAAAGATCCACATTGGATACTGTGATAGCATCTAGTCCAAAAGCAGCATGTTCTTAAGGAAATGGTCTATTTAAAAGGTGATCTAATCTACATCAGCTTTGAGCAAAGAAGCAGAAAAAGGAGAGGACAGATGTTGTTTTCATGGAAAGATTCTGCTTTGGGCTTCAAGATCAGGGGTGGTCTTGAGGAGTAGTATCAAGATTGTGATTCTGAGGCAATCTGCCTGGATTCAAATCCTGACTCCCCACCAAATGACTCTGCTCCTTCAGCAAGTTCCTTAACTTCTCTATGCGTCTGCTCCCTCAGTTATAAATGAGATCCTAAGTAGCACCTGCCTCATAGGAGTAGCAGGTAAAACACTTTAACCAGTGCCTGGCACATAGTTAGGCGGCATATAAGTACTTGCCATTGTTCCTCTTCTAATTTCAGTTATAAAGTTAAGGCACCCCAAGAATGTAAGAGCTAGGAGGGCCTCAAAGGTCATCCAAACTTGACCCCAAATGGTAACAGGTTCTTTCTACCTTTGGGATCACAGTAAAACTTCAGCCTCCACAAATTCTGTAGCACCTCTCAGACCCTAACTTCCAGCTCAATGGCTGTTGCGGGATGGTGGTCAGAATTACTCTGGGAGCCTGCACAGTGAGTACTTCCTTTTGTTTCTACTTCTCCGGCAAAGGTCAGGATACCTTAGTTCATATGCTATCTCTGTGGCCATGGCTCTGATGTCATTGTGACAGAAAGTTTCAATTGAAAACTGACAACCTTCCATCACACTCTGTCCCCAAACTTGGAGATGATCTAACTTATAGGCAACTCAGTGAAGAATGGGTAATATGTTTTCTGCTTTCTATTGTCGTTCTTTCTATCATATTGCTGTTTCCTAATACATCAGTTACCTGTGTTACCAAGCATTGTTATCAATTTTGAAATTTACCAAAGCTTTTACTATTTTCAAGGTGAATCTATATATTGATCACATTTGATACTCAAAGCCTGACTGCAAACTCATGACATGAACTCCTGGTCTTAGGAGGAAATGAAGCCCTGAAAAGGTCAGGATCAAAGACTTAATGGCCATGTCTGCTGGATCCCTGTCCAGCGCTCTTTCACGACAGCATATTTACTTCACGATCGCCCACGAAAGGAAAGAAACTAATCGCCTGCATGTTCCTTGGGCATCTGGGAGTTTGAAAGCAGTAATGAAAGCCTGGGAAATACACAGCATATGCTCCAACTAAAGATAGAATACAAGCTCATGTCCACAGCAGGGAAGATCCATTGCAAATCCCCTAATTGATCATTTGTACACATTTTCCTCAAGGACAGTTTGCTGTTTATATGCAGGCTTCCTATCAGGGTCAGAGGTGGTCCAAAATGAACACATTTGACGAGTCTAACACCCTGGTGGGAAAGTCCAGACTCAATAAAAGAAATTAGGAAAATATCAAGCATTATTCCAAGCACTTAAATATGTGGACTCTTTTTTTTCTCATAGCATCCTTACATGGCAGCGCTGTTATGTTCTCATTTTATAGATGAGGAAACTGAAGCCAAAATAATTAAGCACTTTCCCTAAATCATAGCCTATGTAATGGGCAGAACCTTGTAGAATTCTGTATCTAATTATTTCTATTTCTAGAAATAAAAATTGAAATAGAAGTGTAGCGGCAATAGGCTATCTGTTGGCATTGTGGTTTAAATTTAGCCATAATAGATTCTTCAGGCTATGTTTTGTTTGTTTGTTCATTTTTTAATTTTTCATTTTTCAAAAGCATGGACAGCCTGCTGATGTAGTATAGAGAAAAGGAAAATTCCCAGAGTGTTCTCACATTCAATAAGTATTATAACTAAATACTTAATTTTTTATAATTAAAATCTCTACTTATAAAACCAAGTAAAATACTAGAAAAGAGAGTCTTTCAAAGACTGAGCTCCTCAAACATATGGATCATGATATATATATGTATATATATATATATATATATGTGTGTGTGTGTGTGTGTGTGTGTATGTGTGTGTGTGTGTGTGTGTGTATTTGATATCTATCTAATCCTGATATATATTCTTTTAATATACCCTGTATTTCATTTTATCTCAAAGTCAGAAAAACCATCATCCTTGGTTACAGATCCAATTATTTTGGTCCACCATGACAACTGAAATAAAAAATATGCAAATTGTTAAGGTCACAATGTATATTTAGAATAATATTTCTCTTTGATTTTTAATAAATGTTATTCAATAAAATATGAGGTATCTCCCCACCCCACCCCCCAAAACGCTGAGCTCCTCTTAAGGGTTTTGTCATTGGTCATTACTAACATCAACATCAACTCACGTGTTTCTCAGTCACTGACTGAGCTCTGGAAACTCTGGGATGTTCATGCCAGTCCCAAGAGCCTCATCTTAAGTAGATATGTAATGTCTATGGGCTGAGTGGGCGAAATTTGGGCCTATGGGACTGGACTCCCAATTGGGTCTGAGATTGTGCTTTGGAGGAAGGTGTGAGGTCAGCAGTGCTGCAAGGAAACAGGGAACTTGCCCCAAGATCAGGGACAGGCAGGGGCCAGACTCTGAATCGAGGCAGACAGGGAAGCCACATGTGTGTCCCACATGCAAGTCCTTCAGAATTCTGGCAACAAGTGCCTCAAAGAAGAGAAAATGTGACTTTGAAGGTGAGAAAGAGCCTTTATCTTGATAGGAACTGCAACAAATGATGTGGATCAGAAAATCCAACTTTAAGCAGAAGGACTGGATTCACCAACAGAGGAGAAACCAAGTAACAGAGGCAACTAAACTAACTAATTTAGGGACCGGTGAAAGCCAGATAAGCCAGCACACCTTGAAGAAAGTCTTCAAGAAGACCCAGAGAAAGGCAGAGATATCAACAAATAGGCACATAGATAGTCCCTCTCTGAATACCTACTAGATTACCAGATATAATGATAAGTAAACACACCACAGCCATTGACCTCTTCAAGCAAATGGTCTGGTGGGGGAGACAGAATCGTAACATCTTACACCCTAAATATAAAACTGCAGTTCTGACAAGGGTTATAAATGAGAGTTTCAAGATACTATGAGAATGGTTGATAGAGTATTTGACCTTGTCAGGAAGGTCATGGAAGCATTCCCAGACAGAGGGATACTTGTGCTGAAATCAGAAGGAAGACTAAAAATTAGACAAAAGGGGAAAAGAAGATGGGGCACCTGGGTGGCTCAGTGGGTTAAGTGTCTAACTTCAGCTCAGGTCATGCTCTCACAGTCTGTGAGTTCGAGCCCCGTGTCAGGCTCGGGGCTGACAGCTCAGAGCTTGGAACCTGCTTCGGATTCTGTGTCTCCCTCTCTCTCTCTGCCCCTCCCCAGCTCACACTCTTTCTCTCTCTGCCTCAAAAATAATCATAAACATTACACTTTTTTTAAAAGGAGGAAAGAAGAATTTTCAAGTGGAGGAAGTTTTAAATGCCAACCTCCTACGGCACGGGTGGGGTACGGGGAGAAAGAAGCCCAGGTAGAGAAAGCAGTCCAGTCAATGGTGCTGATAAAGTCCCACAGAGGCAGTATGTCCTCTGCAATAACTGCAAATGTACAAGTAAAGACCTGGAAGTAACCTGAGGTGGGAGAAAAGGGGAAGTAAATATGATCCACCCTCTCTGATGTGAAGTTCTTGACTTCAAGAATCATATTCCAGCCTTGCACTTCAGGGGGAGCACAGGCTCTGAAGGCTGACAGAGCTTTTGGTGCACCTGTCAATTGATGTCTTTACTTCTTCTCCTTTGCTCTCAAAGCAACAAGAAAGGTGCCTTATATGAGTCTACAAAAAGACGTTTCTTGGTTACTAGACTATGATAGGTTCTCATGGGGCAAAATGGAATGAGTGAGGCTAAGGCTTTTATTACTTTCAGAAAATCAGATCTTTGCTGAAATTGTTTCCAGCTACTGTATTTTATTTTATTTTATTAATTTACATCCAAATTAGCGTATAGTGCAACAATGATTTCAGGAGTAGATTCCTTAGTGCCCCTGACCCATTTAGCCCATCCCCCCTCCCCCACTCCCTCCAGTAACCCTCTGCTTGTTCTCCATATTTAAGAGTCTCTTATGCTTTGTCCCCCTCTCTGTTTTTATATTATTTTTGTTTCTCTTCCCTTATGTTTATCTGTTTTGCCTCTTGAAGTCCTCATATGAGTGAAGTCATATGATAATTTGTCTTTCTCTGACTAATTTCACTTAGCATAATACCCTCCAGTTCCATCCATGTAGTTGCAAATGGCAAGATTTCATTCTTTTTGATTGCCAAGTAATACTCCATTGTGTGTGTGTGTGTGTGTGTGTGTGTGTGTGTGTGTATGCCAAATCTTCTTCATCCATTAATCCATCGATGGACATTTGGGCTCTTTCCATACTTTGGCTATTGTTGATAGTGCTGTTATAAACATTGGGGCGCATGTGTCCCGTCGAAGCAGGACACCTGTATCCCTTGGATAAATACCTAGTAGTGCAATTGCTGGGTCGTAGGGTAGTTCTATTGTTAGTTTTTTGAGGAACCTCCATACTGTTTTCCAGAGTGGCTGCACCAGCTTGCATTCCCATGTTTCCAACTATTTTAAATGAATGAAGTCAACACTCTTCATAGGTGATCTTTTTTTTTTTGTTTCTTGCTCTTTTTTCTAATTAGTAACAATTCACAAAATGGTTCACAGTGAAACAAGAAAGAGGATTTGGATGGTGCTTACTCATTCTAGCACCTGTGGAAAGTATAATTTAAAGAATGGAACTATTTAACAAAAAGTATAATGGGATATGGGGGGTGAACTGTCAAGATGGAAAGCTTCCCTTTGAGTTTCAGTGGCTTCCTGTGGGTAGATTTCTAGGGAACTTTGCATGCATCCCAGCAGTTGGCTTCCACACCTTGGCCTACCTCACCCAGGGGGGGTGTTTTCCACCTGCCTTGTGACTGTTGACCAGTTAGGACTCAGAGCAACCCAGTCTGCACTATGCAGGGAACTGCAGATACCTTCCCCTGTGAGGTCTGCATCCTACTCTTGGAGAGTAACTTCTCATCCCCTTCCAAGTTTATCCCTTCCATGATTTTTTCCTCTTCAACTCTGAAATACTTTTCAAAGTTGTTTTCATCTCTTTATTCTTATGCTCCTTGTGGTTATCAATAATGATTCTTTATATTAAATTTATCTGTTCCAATTACTGTGTAGTTTCTTTCTCTTGATTGGCCCTGACTGACAGAGAGCCATAGAACTGAGATTAGCCAACCAGTCTTGATTAAAGCTAGTGACTGTCAGGCTATTTATAGAAGAATGTTATAGGAAAAAATCAGAGTGCAAAATTAATTCAAGAGGGGAAGCAAAACAGACAAAACTGGAGGCTCTTAGGATCTAGTCCAAGACTGTATCATGAGCAAGGAGATGCCTCAATCAAGCCCACATGAGTTGAAGTTGATGTAGAAAAGTCTCAGCAAATTGAAGATGTTTTCCCAATTACAAGGTTCCTCCCACTGACAATTAGATTTCCTGTATCTGCAAAATACAGGCATAAATGACATAGAAATTAATAATTAGGAAATAATTCCCTGGTGTGAAAAAAATAAAATTAATTGATATGGACTATACTACAAAGAAAAGTATACAGTGCTATAGAGATCATCAACAACAAAGAAGATCCCAACCAAAGAAGGAATGAAGTACTTAAGCAGATAAATCATGGGACTTGGTGATACAAAGCACCTGCTGTATGTTGTTTTTGTTATTTTGGCAGTTTTAATCATACGGCACATGGCTCTTCATAGAGAAGAGCTCCATACCAGACCTTTGGTGATACTGAAGCACTCTGGTGACTTCAGAAAGACCAAGGGTGGGAAATTCAGTAAAAGATAGGACCTCTGCAGAAAATAGCACCTCAGATGGCACAATTAGATATTAAGTAAGAACGTAACCACTAAAGACTGGGAATTTGAGGACATTCAGAATCATAAATAGTGTGTCTACCTCTCAGAGAAACTCCTAGTACTTGCTTCAATGTCAGTTGAAGGAAAGAAGTCTAAAGATTCCAGTGTATGGATTTGTAAAGTGGCAACTTTCTGAATTTCATTTGAAACTGAATAAATGAACACTAGCACATCAGGCATGCTGAGAAAACAAGGAAATAGATTTTTAATGGATTCTTTCTATGCTGAGTAAAATGTACTTCCATCTTCTTTTCAAAGCTTTATTGTCCTTTTTTTTTAAATTTGCAAAGCTATGTCCTTTAGTGTCATCAATTTTTACAAATATTCAGAAGGGACTTCCAAAATACCAGCTTTCACATATGATTTCTTAGAGTCTTTCATGTGTGTGGCTGATGTAGGTAAATGCTGAAAATGTTCGAAGCTGTGATTTGTGTCAGAAGAGACGCCGTTCTACTAACCAGTTTCATTCTGAACTCTTCAAATCCTTGTCACTGGGGCCATCAAGTGATCAAAAATAACCCAGGTGTTGAGCTTCCTGTTAATAATTCCACAGGGTATAAGCCTTGTCAAAAACTCAACTGAGATGATTCCTTTTACTATTTCTTTGCTTCCCCCCACCCCTTTCTTTTTAATCAACAGAGATGTGATGGGAAGAACATTAAACTAAATGTCAAGAGACCTGGGGTCATACTTTAGCTGTTGTTACTTTGTTCTGTGACTTTGGAGCCACCTTATCTCTCCAGGCTTGAGTTTCCTCAACTAAAAATATGAATAGTAATGCCTTTTCTTTTTTTATACATGGTGGTATAGAGGTGGAAGATTAACTGTTTTCCTGGGAGTAAAACATAGTAAAAAATGTCATTTATTTAAGAAGACCTCCATTTTTTTTTTTTTGCCAAGAAAAAAAAACTAAGACCAGTCTTGCATAATTCCATTATACAAGGGGGAAAATGATTTTCCGAGAGAGAGGGAGAGTCTACACAAGCTTATAGGCTGAATTGTTACCATTTTCTCCCCCTGCCCAGGTAGTGGAAGGATAGTTGACTAGGGGTCCATGAATAGGGTTATAGGTTGCTTTTTTCACTGGCCAATAGAATACTGTCTATCTTAGGGTTTTGGCTTTCTACGAGCACCTTGGATGATTGGCTTCACCTGTGTGGTAGCTACAGACACCATCCTATCTACCCAGTGCCTGGTCTCATTCAGATGTAGGCTGGAACATGCATGTCCTCCCCTTGGCTCTCTGCACGCAGGTACTGCAGTGGCCACTCATTATATTGCCTGGGCACTCAGACCATCATGTCGACCCCTGTAGTGCTCAGCATTCCTCGTGGCGAATCCCTATTGTGACCCCTCAGACACTCACATGTATGGTACAGTCTTTCAAAAGTCTCCAGGAAATAGAAATAACTGGAAGACATAGAGAGGGAAACACACTCAGAAAGAGAGAAGGAAACAACAATCCAGAGGCAGCATCCAAAAAGTATAAAGTCCAGGCACAAAAATAAAGAAACTCTGAATCACGACCTCAATACTCATCAACAGAGTGAAAAGGGCAGATGCTCTGCGCTAGAAAAGACTCAGTTTATATCTTTCCCAGCCAGCAGTGTCTCTTTGGAGGAGTTAATTAACTTACTGGGCTGGTTAACTTATTTGTAAAGTGGAGATGATAATAGATGCTATAGGATTATTTGAAGATTAAATAAGATGCTCTGCAAGGCATTTAGAATAGTTACTGGCCCTGAGGAAGTGCTTGTGGCTGTTGAACCCTCCCCCACATTTCTTGATCCTAAGACACCTATGATCTATGAGGATAAGCAGAAACACCCTGTTATACTGCCAAGGGGCAAGTTCCTTCATTGAAGTAAGAACAAAGCATTACAAGAATAGAAAAATGAGAGTCTTTTCTTCTCTTTAAAAAAAAAAATTTTTAATGTTTTTATTTATTTTTGAGACAGAGAGACACAGAGCATGAGCAGGGGAGGGGTGGAGAGAGAGAGAGGGAGACACAGAATCTGGAGCAGGTTCCAGGCTCTGAGCCATCAGCACAGAGCCCGATGCGGGGCTCAAACTCATGGACTGTGAGATCAGGACCTGAGCTGAAGTCGGACGCTTAACCCACTGAGCCATCCAGGTGCCCCAAGAGTCTTACAAAATGAAAAACAAAAACAAAAACAAAAACACCTGGTGAAGAGGATAGCATAAGTCAAACGGCCCTGGGTTGGGCATGGCTGAAAGCAAGAGCTTCCAGGAGAACAGAAATGAAGATTTTGCTATGTTATCTTGGAGTGGACGGGGTGGAGGGTTGGGAGTGGGATTAGGAAGGAGATTAGCTCGCCATTAGAGGACACTGCAAAGCTGCAACCCAGCTACCCCAGCTCGCCCACCCCATAAAGGACCTGACACGCAGCATGAAGATATGGAAGGAAGAAGATGAAAAGGTGGGTTGTCCTGAGTGTTTGAAGCAAGATGTGTTAAAGGTAAATAGTTTCAAATGCTCCATCTTTCTCAGTGTTCTAATCACTGCATCTTTGGCTTGTGACCTCTATGGATTAATCTTTAATACAGTTTTGGTGAGTCACACATGAATTATGCATGGCCTTTTTTATTCCAACATAATCACTTGAATAAAATACAGGTTTCAACTTTTACCATAATGATATATGCTCAAGGATTTATCATCCTTTTTCATGTTCCCCCCCACCCCAGTTCAAACCAGCTCCACAGTTTGATATTTAAAAATTCTTCTATTATTAGGAATTGGAAAACGGATGATTGGTAGGATATAATAAATGAACAACTATATTTTGTTTCCTACTTTTCCCATAAAATATATTCAGTAAGGCATTTTTTTCAGTTACTATTTTATAAAAACTCAGGAAGCTCCACAGATTTTACAATTCCTCATGGAAAACAGCTTCCATGGTCATTTTAAATTGTCACCATATTCTCTGTAATGTTTAAAAAATCATTGTCTTCCAGGTATTAATTACAACTTGGAAAAATTAATTGCCACTAATGCAAAGCCTCTCTTCTCCTTAACTTGAACTAGATAAAGATGACTTACTATAATAAGTGCCTTGTTATTTTTCCCCCCTTTTTTTCCTTCCCCACTCATTAGCTGCCGTGACTGATCCCTCCAGGACTAAAAAATGGGAAACAAGCAGGACAAAGGCGGGCAGACAGGTTTGTACATCACCATATGTCTCATGATCTCTAGGACTGGTCATCACTGACAGCAGACTCTTTCTTCGGCTGATTCTTAAGTGGACACTTTGAAGCATCTCCTCCTGGGCCCCTCTCACTGCTACTCTTGAAATGTGAGTCCTGAAATTGACTCTTCCAGCTACTGCTTCTTCCTCAGCCTCCGCAGTGATGGAAATCTACTAGGAGTTCACTAGGTAAATTATGTGGATGGGGACACTGCAGGAAAGGGCTGCATTATGTGGAGCATATTCCAAGTAGGTAGTATGTTGGAGCCCAAGGTGAAAGTCACTAAAGATTAGGTTAGAGGAGACACAAATGTGTAGCTAAACAAAGGCCATAATCTATGGAGGACTATCAAATCTCAAGCCCTTCAATTAGATTTGACACATATGATCCATTCAGTTCATATTAACGTGCATGGGCACACACACACACACACACACACACGAAAAAATAGTAGAACAGACTTTAAACAAGAGAGTTACTAGGCAGGCTAATTTTACTTGTTACACAAAAACAGAATGGTCTTTCTAAAATGTTAATCTGATCATTCTATATCCTGGTTTGGAACACTATGCTCAAGTTTAAAACTCAAACTTCTTGTGGCTATGGAAATTCATGATCCAGTTACTCCAACACCTAGAACCACCTCATTTATGATAGCTAAGCCCACTCATAAGTTTCTTAAAAGGACTGAAGAAATAAATGACTTTACGAAAGTGGTCAATAAAATATTAACCCTAATTATGATTCTCTTGCCTTGCTGCTCTTGACCCCAGCCCTTTGCATGTTACTCTCTTCATCTAGAATGTTCTTCACCCACCCCATTCCATCTGTCCTGCCTAATTCCTGATTTTCCTTTAAGTATTAAACTAGACCACTTCCAGGAGCCTGCACTAAGCTCCAAGAAGATGATGATATGTTTGTTATGAATTTAGTGGGCTGGCCTCTACAATATTTACACATGTGATCATAATTGCTTATTTACTTGTCTTCCTCCCATAGGACACTAAGTTTTCTAAGTAGAGAGATAGCATAATGTTAACCATTTTCTTCAGCATCCAGGATATCTTCTTGCATGCTACGCATCCAAGAAACATTTGTTGAAAGAAAGGATCATAGATAGGTGTGTGTCAAAAAAGATCTTGGCTCTGCCACTTGCAGTATAATCTTGGAAAGGTTTCTGAAATATATTTTTTTGAGCCTTCTTTCACTACTGTAAAACAAGAATACAGAATGTCACTTTCAAAGCTGTGATAATGATTCAACTTTGTGAACAGTATGCTTGTGTGAAGTGTATCTTAATTCCTTCCATGTTCACTCCTGTTCACTCTCCCCCTTACGGAGTGCTGGTGACAAATCACCTATAATAACGGCCTAACAACTCGTCTGGCACACTGTTGATGTTTACTAAATGCCAGTTCTCCTGCCCTTCAATGAGAGGTGACTCACAATAGCAGAATGTTGTTGAATACCCACCAAGTCTGTAACTCAAGACTACGAAAGGTAAATTGGGCCAAATATTTTGTATCAACCCTATCTAAATAAAAGGTGGGAGATGCACCTTACACTGAAACCTCAGGCATTCTGGATTTATAAAGCTACTTGCGTTTATACATCTCTGATTTTTATTGGCAAAGACAGTAGCCGTCTTCATAACAAAGCCTATCAGAAACATCCACCAGCTTTGGCCAATGTATTTTCATTACATTCAGAGTATGCAATACCTGATACACACTCTCTCCTAGCTGGCAAGGCATGTGTTGAACCTAATTATGGTACTGGGCCCAAAGCATAGAATGTTTCTCTTGGTTACCTTTTAATTATCTTGCCAGTTACCTTTTAATTATGAGTCCGCACTAGCATATAAAGTGCTGTTTCTACGTCTTTGCCTGTGCTGACACGTGAACACTGGATTTCCCCAAATGCTGTGGCTACTTTTCAACTCTGCCTTTATGTATTGCCTGGAAGCAGTGGCTCGAGTGATAAGTATTTATCAACAGGCCAGGGGAGGAGGGGAGAGGGCTCATCTGTAGCATTTGCTGATTTTTTTGTAGTGTAAATATTCCCACTTTGACCAATTCCAAGTTACCAGCACGATAGCAACGAATGCAGATTTGAGAAGAGATGGCCGGCACCATCCATGCCTATATATGTATATGTGTATATATATATATATATATATATACACTATATTAACTATACTACTTGTTAATACAGGCCATGTTGAGGCTCCTGAGTGGCTCAGTCAGTTAAGTGTCCGACTTCAGCTCAGGTCATGATCTCACGGCTGGTGGATTCAAACCTTGCGTTGGGCTCTGTGCTGACAGCTCATAGCCTGGAGCCTACTTTGGACTCTGTGCCTCCCTCTCTCTGCTCTTCTCCCACTGACACTCTGTGTCTCAAAAAAAAAACATATATATATATATATATATACACATATATATATACATATACATATATATATATGTGTATATATGTATATACATATATATATATATATATATATGCCATGTTTAACAGCCAGATCACAAAATTCCTGAAAATTTCACAACTGGATCTCAGTTCCAGCATACCACACTGCCTACAACTGCACTCTCTTACAGAGACTCATGGCAAATACAGCAAATATAAGTGGTTTGCTTAGAGCAGTGGAGAAAAATACACAGAAAGTTGGCTCTATTCTCTTTTCTATAACATAGAATACAGTTCAAACAAAACCAAGTGATATGACTGAAGATCACCCAAAGGGGTACTTTAAGCTTCCACAGGGGGAAAGAGACTGAGAATGCTCTATAACTTTTTTTAAGCTTTTTGATACAAAAAATAAATCAATTTGACACCGAACTACTAAGACATGAAAAAAAATGACATACGGGTTTGTTTTTTTTTTTATAGAAAACATCCTGACAGGACTCAGATGGCCCTGCTCTTTATCTTTACCTGAAAAAGAACACCTGCAAATACCTAAAGCAGAGTTATTAAAAGTTATTATAAGTTATCAATACACCGTCTATTATAATTTGTATTTAAATGGATAAGATTATATTTTTAGGGAGTAAGTTTTGATAAACTGCTTATAATTCAATAAACTTCCTGTACATTTAAACAAAAGACAACTTTATATTATTTAAAAACCTCTGAGCTGAAAGAAACTTAGGAGGTCATCTAATTCACCTTCATTTTATTTATGTGAAAACCAAAATCCCAGAAAATTGCCCAAGCCCAGAAATTGAGCTGCACTCACTGTAATAAGTCTCTTGACTTACAGGGAGTAGAACTGCCTCTAACTGCACACATGCCAGATTCAAGGAGTCCAAGTGGCTTGTCTGAGATGACATAGTAGATTATGGCTTGAGTCAAAGTTAAGGTTGGAAGTAAGTGCCTTGTGAGAGCAAAGGCATTGTGTAGCTCATATCTCACCCTCCTGTGAGTTGATGTTGCTGTTTAGCACATGTATGGGTTCATCCATTGAACCAATTTGTATTCTTCAACTATCAAGAGCCAAGGATAGAAGGTTGAACAGAAGCAGAATCTGTTCCTGTTCTTCATAATGTCGTGTGAGCTGGTAATAGGGACAATATACATGGTCAACAAGGCCTGAAAAGCCTCCGTCTCCTCTTTGGAGCCCCCCCACCCCCACCCCCTGTCTGAAAACAAACAGATCCTATCAGTGAGACACTAATTGTCAGCATCTCTCCTTTTAACCAAGCTCCAAATTGAAGTGTGTGGCCCTTGTCACTAAAGCTGATCAGCAGGTCTGGGGACTGAGAGGGAAGAAAACATTGCAATATATTTTTAGACGAGGTTCTCATGTCACCCTCCAAGGACATAGACCATTGTGAGCCATTAGTTGTCTTCTCTCCTGAAAGAGACTCCTGGGAATCTGTACCTTGTGTCCAGGCTTTTACTAATCCACTAATCCTCCCTCTCTTGTTAATCTCCTCAGAGTTCCTTTCCAAGTTTTATCTCAGAAGGCAAGGAAGCAACTTTTCAAACTCCCCTGGCACAGGCAGAGTATTCTAGACTCAGGAAGAAGAAAATTAAGGAGAGAATCTCTCAGGATATGGCAGTCAACCTTAGCTCACCCCAATGCCCACAACCCCTCTGCCTCTTGTTCTAAAGTGTTGGTCAGCCTGATATACTCAAGTAGAATAGCTCCCTGAAGATATCATGAAGGCACTGCTAGAATGGAACCAAGAGCATCCATTGAAATCAATGAAGAAAATTCTGTACTATGATGAAAAAGAGTAGCTGAAGCCAAACAAATGTCAGCCTCAGAATGAGGTGAAATCTATTGACTAGAGAGTAACAACAGGTGGGAAAGAAGTCCATGCCCTCAATTGTTTAATTAATATTTATTGCTGGTAGCCCATGTTTCAGGAACTGTGCTAGGTTAGGAAAATGTCCTCCCTTCATTGGAGCCACAGTCACAACCTGCGTGCTGCCATCCACTGAAACTCATCTACCTGTACTTCAGTCTTGTTTGCTCAACCAGTTCCCCTGCACTCCAGCCAGGTTAAGCCACCTGATATATTCGTTCACATACCTGTAATTTATTTGTAATACAAGACTTATATTACTAGTTCATTGCCTCCTTTCCCTAATGCAGTATAAAGTATAATGAAGTTAAGAAACATAACTGTTCTTAGGGCACCTGGGTGGCTCTCGGTTGAGCATCCGGCTTCGGCTTAGGTCATGATTTCTCAGTTTGTGAGTTCAAGCCCTACATCTTGCTTGCTGCCATCAGTGAGAAGCCCACTTCAGATCCTCTGTTCCCCTCTTTGCCCCTCCCCCCACTCACACACTCTCAAAAATGAAAGCAAAACGAAAGAAACATACCTGTCTTTCTTACTAATGCACACTTAGCACAATGGCTGACAAACACTAAATGTTCCATTTATATATATTAGATGAATAAATGTATACATGCATTATATACTCTTCCGTCCTTCAAGAGCCTATGGTCTTGCAGTAGGATACAAATGGACAGATATAACTTCTCCAAGACGTAGTAGATCTAAGGTAGAAGCTCAGGCAAACTATAATATGAGTACAAAATTCACACAGAACAAAGAGAGCTAATTCAACCTCAGTGGGAGGGATCAGTTAAAGTGCCATAAATAAGTTGATCCTTGAATCTACAAAGAGTCTTTGATGTCCTTCGGAGGGATAAAGGGTGAAGGGACACTCTTCCAGGCAGAAGGAGCACGAGGAATACAGCCATCAAAGTCCCGGAGAACTGACACATCAAGGGGGATACAAACAGGTTGGCAGGAGCCATCGAAGTTCATTAGCAAGTAGAGAGACAAGGACTGTGTGGATAAAAAGAATGAACTACCAATTATAATGAATTATCAGAGCAGGTTTCGTCCTGGAGGTTATCTTTGAGATGAGTTTTAAAAAAGAAACCTCTTAGATAAATACAGGTAAAGGCATTCTAGAGGACACGAGGAGCGTATATAAAGAAACAAGGCATATGAACAATTATGGGGCAGAGTGTGAGCCAATCAGGGAATGCTGAAGAGAACGGTGTCGTAACTAAGGGTCCTGGCTGGGGTGGATTTGTGAATGAAAACTGATCCCGGATTTGCCAGAGGGGATGCACTGTGTAAACATCTGGATAGAGGGGCTAAGGCATCTGGGCTCCACCCAATGGGCACTGACAGGGATCAGAAGCTTTAACTCATGGACTATTTGTGGATTCCCTCAAAAACTGTATGTGAGGTGAGTATTATGAAAATGTAGGGAAGAGAGATAGGAAAATACAATCAAGGATAGAGTGAAGATGAAGGAATTTCCCTTTCCAAGGAGACGGCCGGAGGCTTAGGTTGAAGCAGAAGAGAAACTCTAGGAGGAGAAGTACAGGGCAACATGGAGAAGAGGAAAGAAAGCTGAAATTTTTGCAGATGGGTAGGTTTGAGAGTCACACAAAAATAATTCCACATTTGTTTTGGGAAAGATAATTTATTCGGTAAATACTTTCTGCATGTTTACTATTTGCAAGCCTATCGTCTCCCTGTTTATTGTATATACTGAAAATCCTATTTGAGATGAGTATTAACTCGTTTGTGCCTTCCACCTTTGTTTCTCTTGGCATTTTCACATTAACCGTTGTCATAAGCAAAGGCCCCTGTATTAACATCTGAAGTCAGAGACTAAGGCAGTGCTCTCTTATCTGGAGGGGGGCGGGTATCCTCAGGGCTGCAAGGAAGTATCTTTCACATGATAACTGATCAATAAACAATTAATGAACTAATGAACAAGGGGATGTAAGCAGCTGATGAAATGGGCTCTAAATCCATGCTTTGTTTTCAAAACCCTGCAGGAATGTGTAGTTTGAATTCATGTTCCAACTGAAATTATTGATGCGTAGTGAATAAATAGAGCATTACTCCCAACTAAATTTTAGGGTCCAAGTGAAGTAAAAATTCAAGTGCAAAAGTTCCTACCACTGAAAGTCCAGATGTTGACAATGAAGGCTCCAGAGAAAGAGATAATTAGACTCACCTCTCCGTCCTCAAGTCACTGGATAGACAGGGACCTCTTTGTTTCCAAGACTGCATGAGAGAGGTGGCCATGATCCAGAAAGAATACCCCAAACTGCATTAAATGGAAAAGAATGAAACATATATTTGAGACAATTTGGGGTGGCAGGAAAAAGCAGTTACCAGAAAAAGCAATAAAAAACCCAGGGTTCAAATTCCTTTTATACTTGTGTATAGAGAATCTCTAAATATGTGTTAAATACAATCACTACACGGAAAGAAAATAAAGTTTCTCCTATTCATTTCATAGGGTCCTAACCAGACAAATTATAGCAGCTGAGTATGCCCAGTTCCACACCAGGACCCATAACCATTCTCTTTTTGTACAACACCTTTGTTTGGGAGGAAACAAATGTATGTGTGAACATTACCGCATTTATCATCACTATGCCCTGTGGTTATTACAACCCACCCTCTGTTGCTTAGAAGTACAAGAGGAAGAAGTTATCAATAATGGAAAGAAAAAGAAAAGAAGACCCTTGAAAAGAGAGCTCGCCACTGATTTTTGACAGCCAGGGCATTTGATCCCAGGAACACTCAGTTTCACAAGCAAGAGTGTGATTAATCAGAAGCTCTGCGTTTTAATTCTCAGGGCACCTCCAAGTGCACCATAATGTTAAATTACCATTTCACCAGGATGCGTTGCATGGATTAAGCATGCAGGCTCCTGAGGTCTTTGGGAAGATTAACCGAGGAGTTTTAACTGAAAATATCTCCTGTTTTAAAAGCATTTGTCTTTTCATGAAAGTTTGTCCCCAGTTATTTAGAAGTGAATAACATGTAGAAGCTTCCAAGTTTCCCCAGACCACTAACCGTACGTGTTCTCCTCACCCACAAAGTGCTCTCTTTAATGTCTGTCTGTCGGTCTGCATGTATTCCATTTATGTTTTTATGGAAATAATAAATAATGTCTGTGATACTATTAATTTCTTAAATGCAATCAGGTCGTATGAAAGGGATCATCATGGTTTGGGCACCCCTCCCCTTAGGCCAGATCAACAGGGCTCTGCCTCAAGTTATAACCCTCTCATTATTGCATGTGTGACTTTCCTTGTGTTCTTGAAATAAGCATCTGTATACCACTCATCCCATTAGATCTCACTCGTACATCACTTCTTGATCCTTTCTCCAAGGATAGTCTACTTGACTATTATAATTTATAATTTATAACCTTCCCTTGTCCTACTTTAAGCTGTGATGAGCCTCTGACACTAATTAATTTTTCTCCACAGGACTTTATCTATCTCTTCATTGATTGATTGACTGATTGATTCAACAAAAGTGAGTGGATGTCTATACATTTGTCACTGAGAAGGGAGAAGATAAATGGGATATCGTTCCTCTCTTCAAGTTTCTAACTGTTGAGTAGAGAAGATCTACATGTAAATATAATTATGCTACTGTGTTATTGGCAATGGAATTGGGTCCAAATATTCCCTCACAATAGTGAATTTCAGATTATTTCCTCCTCAAGGAGAGAACAGTGAAAAGTCTTCATCTGACAAGGGACATTTGAACTGAACTTTGAAGACCAAGTAGGAATTTTCCAGGGACAGAAGCAATTACTTTTTGGAAAGGAAAAAGTATGACCCAAGACCCCAAAGTCGAAGCTGTGTATCTTGTTCTTAGAATAAGAACAGGAGAGTACCCCTCAGTTTCTCCTGGAGGAAAACTGCCGACAGTGAAAAAACCCCACTCTGCATGAATCCGTTACTGATCCAGGCATTGATTCTATGACCTGGACTATGAAGAAGGAACATGATGCACTTAACAGCCAGTCTGCCATGTAAATCCTCCTTGGTGACCATGACATGACTGTGTATGGGCCTCCCAAGCTCCCAAGTGACTTTTGAGTCTCTCCTCTCTGTGACACATAATGTGTCTTCTGGATATAGGTCCTCAAAGGGATGTAACCTGAACCAATTGGCTCACTTTCTTCAAAGTCCCTAAAATCTGTGGTTAACTTCCCAAAAGTCAGCTCATAGTGGAACAACAGGACAGAATGCTGGGAAGTCTGCATATAGCATTTATATAAGGCTCAAAAGAAGAAAGTAAGGTATACTTTATGAGCATGAATAAGTAGTAATTACAACTATTCAAAAAAAAGGAATAAGTACTATAATATGTTGTTAAGATAAACATATGGCTAGCAGACAGGAATGGAGAGGCAACTGTCGGTTTCTAGGTATTGATTGATAACAGTCAATGTTTCGACCTGGATAGAGGTTTCATGAGTGCTCATTTTTAAAAAAAATTTCATATTTATTTATCTTTGAGAGAGAGAAAGAAGAGAGAAAGAGGGGGAGAGAGGGAAAAAGAGAGAGAGAGAGAGAACATGAGTGGGAAAGGGGAAGAGAGAGAGGAAGACACAGAATCCGAAGCAGGCTCCAGGCTCTGAGCTGTCAGCACAGAGCCCGACGTGGGGCTCGAACTCACTGACTGTGAGATCATGAGCTGAGCCAAAGTCGGATACTTAACCGACTGAGCCACCCAGGCACTCCTCATGGGTGGTTATTTTGCAATTTTAAATAAGCTAAATATTGTCTGCTTCACAATTAAAAAAACCAAAAAGCCCACAAGGCTAAAAGAACCATGGTGTCTTCCCTGTCGATAGAATACTGGGTGAATTTGGGCATTGTCCCTAATACTTGAATAAAAGAAAGCAACGTATGCACACCTATTAATAATATTCCCTCTTCCTATGCCTTCTATGGATTTGGGCACCCAAAAATGATGTTCCCCTTTTGTGATCAGATATGCCCTTTAGGTCCTTGGCCAGTCCTGTGAATCCTCTGCATAGACATGAGATCTGACAGTGAGATGCAGTTTAATCCCTGGGTTTCCCAGGTCATCCTGTGGCCAATCCTCTTGAGGACTGGTACTCATACTGTTGAAGTCTCGGGGATTCTGTTTGTTTTGGACTTTCACCAAAAGGCACATGACCTATGGAATCAGTCTGAACTGGGTGCCATCCAGCTTTACTTCCACTTTCTGGGAAGATGACCTTATCAAAACCAGTTTTTCTCACCTATGAAACAGAGATGAGAATACCTACTTCTCTGCTTTTATTAAAATTAAGTGAAGCAACATACACAAAAATGCTTAGTGTCAGCCTTAACTAATGCAACTTATGGTCTCCATTTGTAACGGTCAGAGGTTCAGGCCCCGTTAATATATCACCATACCTCTAATGACCGTTACCCCAAGACCCTGTCCTATACTTCTGATAAACCCTGGTGCCCAGCCCCGCCATCTGGAACCCTCAGACCACTATATATCATCAGGATCACAGGAACCTCTTCCCCCAAGTTCCATGTTTTAGTTTCTATTCCTTTTTTTTTCCCCTAATGCTATACTCCTCACTCCTAACTGGGTATCCTAGTACCAACTATGGCCAATGCCATCACCTGGACTTGCTAGAAGATTTGGATCCTGCCCCTTTGGGTTTCTTCAGATCATATGTTCATTTGCCCTACTTTGTAAAAAATCCAGGTTGGCTCCAGGCTTCACACTACAAATCTCAAGAGTGCAAGTCCCTGAAAGTAGCCAAAATTTGTCCTGGTGTGTGTTCCCCTTAGGGGCAGATACAGAGACAAGCCTCTGAAAGCAACTAGATTGTTTGGAAGATGACACTAGACAACAGTGGAAATGGGTGAGGAAATAAGCCATAATAAGATGTAGGGATCAGTGAACACCGTGGGCAATTCCAGGTCTTCTTGGGCACCCTAAGAGACCACATAAAACACAGTTCAGAATTACCAAGAAGTTTGACCCATCAACTCCATGTCTATCACTGATTGAGGACTTGTTCCAGGGCATTCATTCTGGAACGTCCAGCTTTCTCTGCCTTTAGCTAGAAGCAAGCCAGAGGTTTCCCTTAATTAAGCAGTCTTGGGAGGACGAGAGAGAAATGCTAGGGGTGGTCTGCATAGGATATTCAGTTATGCTAATTACACAAGCAGATGCTGACTACTACACTCAACTATCACCAACATCGTTCCAGAATCTCACAAGGAAGTTTAACGATCTTTCACTTATGAATGTCTCCAATGTTTTTCCAGAAAGAGAACACTGACGATAGTCACGTAATGGACTTAATCTGATCCAGGCGTGTCTCCTGAGCTATGCTCCGCAGCAAGATCACGAAACACAGTATTGACTATATAACCGTTAGAAAGCATTTTAAGCTCAGGGACTGCTAAGGAACTGCTTTAAATAACTAGCTGGTATAAATCATCTCCATTCGTAACAAAGGTGAGTAAGGAAAAACAAAATGGATGCCATCCACCCTTGACAAACATTTATCTTCTCTCTCCCTGAATTTTTTCCACAGCACTTAGCAACAGGATCTCCACAAAGTGACTTTTCCAAGCCATAACCATCTTTGTGATCTATTAGGTGCCAGACTCTTTACATAGGACATGACAACAACCCAGAAGTGGCGGAAATATGACTGCCTTTGTAAAGAAGACAGAACTGAAGCAATTTGCCTCACAACAAGTAAATGGTAAAACCCAGGATTCAAAAACAAGTTTGTTGACATTCAGTTACTTGTCCTTCCTCCACACTATCTCCAGGGATGGTGTCCACCGCTCATTTTGCCCTGAAGAGTCTGACAAGGTAATTATCCAGGTCAGCCTGCCCCTGCTCTGTTCTCAGCACACTCAGGCACCGGGAGAGCTCTGCACCAGCTACATCCCGTCCCCCTTCCCTTCTCTGGAGCTCAGCTCATCAGACAGGTTTCCTATGTGCGTGTGACCGGCCGAGGCTGGGCATGCTCAAATGACAAAGAACAACTCCAATCACATCTCACACACCCTCTCCCCAGTGCATGAAGGCAGGCCAGCCTGGCCACTTCAGAAAACTTGCAAAACCCTGGGATCCTCTGGTCATGGCATTCTCGAGGACACACCACTGGGTGCCAAACACTTCATCAGTCCTCTGCACCTTTCAGTCATTACTCTTCCACGAGACCTCTTCAGGTGCCACTATGGGAGCTGGGGCTTGAGAAAGACAGTCACTCGGGCATTGGCAGGACCCTAGCATATGCATTCATGTACCATGCTGTCCTCCAACACTGTGTGGCTGGAAGTCTGGGCAGGTTTCACTGATGTCGGCTCTTGGTGACTCATGCTGGGCCAGGCCTCCTAGCCATGTTCATCCCAGCCCAGTGTGGGACATAGGAAACTTATTGTGGGCTCCCCAGCTTCTCCCCTAGGTTTTGAGAGCTCATGAAACAGGAAGGTACACATGTAACTGAAGTCACTATAAAATATTCAAAATTTCGGGGCGCCTGGGTGGTGCAGTCGGTTAAGTGTCCGACTTCAGCCAGGTCACGATCTCGCGGTCCGTGAGTTCGAGCCCCGCGTCAGGCTCTGGGCTGATGGCTCGGAGCCTGGAGCCTGCTTCCGATTGTGTGTCTCCCTCTCTCTCTGCCCCTCCCCCGTTCATGCTCTGTCTCTCTCTGTCCCAAAAATAAAATAAATGTTGAAAAAAAAATATTCAAAATTTCATCCAAGGTAGCAACATTTGGTGGGACAATCCTGACAAAATGTCTTCTCTCCAGTCTCACATTCTTCCTGGCCTTCAGATTCAATGTGCCAGTCATTTCCAATGATTCTTGCCACCCTTACCTGTCCACTGTCCCCAGAATTATAGACAACTAAGAACTACAGTTTCCATGTCTTTCTTATCTTTT
Organism: Prionailurus bengalensis; assembly: GCF_016509475.1. Taxonomy (NCBI): domain Eukaryota; kingdom Metazoa; phylum Chordata; class Mammalia; order Carnivora; family Felidae; genus Prionailurus; species Prionailurus bengalensis. Next base: position 129,973,606 of record NC_057354.1, on the reverse strand, counting down.
CCTGCTGCTACATCTCACCACCATGTCCATACGCAGTCTAGTCACACTGTTGCTTCTAGTCTCATCATTTGTGAAATCCCACGATGCACTCCTTGATTTGATCACTGCAGCAATGTGACCCTCTCCCCTTCATACTTCCACGTCACTGCTTACATATGTTTCTCACCTCGGGGTTCTCCATGTTTGAAATCCAGCCCATCCTTCAAACATATTTCAAAAGCCAGCTTCTCTAAGAAAACTTGCCAGATCCCTCACATGTAAGTGGTCACCCTTCCTTCTGACATCCAAGACTATTTGATTTTGTCTCCCTCATGCCACTTCCCTTAAGCAGCTTTGTTACAGTTGATAGTTCAATTGTTTTTATCTTCTATACTGGAATATACATTTCTGGGGCATAGGTGGCCAATCTAAGCTTTGTGAAATGTTGGACAAGATGTTGAAGACTGTCCAGTCATATCCTGTCCACTATCAAATGAAAAACTTGGGAGCAAGACGGAGATTACAGAGAGAGATCCAAGCCCATGTATTTCCATTTCATCACTCACCATGTCCCCTGCATGGAAGAAAAGACATTCAACATACCATTTGAAATGGTAAAAGAATCCTGCGTGACTAGTTCCTATAAGGAGATTTAAACGGCAGGAGCACACTCTGTTCTGTACTTGTCATCCTTCTCTTCGACACAAATGAAACTGATTTCATTGTAGTATCTCTGGTAATATTTTTAAATAGTAGAGATCATCTGATCATCAACTGAGCACCTAATTGTGCTAGCCAGAGTATCTGGTGGATTACATTTATTATCATCTTCACTCCCCATGACAACCCTGCAAGTGAAGTGATTATTCCCAATTTATAGCCAAATAAACGAAAGCTTAGACAGATTAGGTAAATAAGCAGAGATTGACTTACTGACTCCCTGAGACCTATCCCTCCACCATCCACTCTCTTCACAAAAGCTGGTTTATTTTACAACCCTGAGTACAGAAGGGATACTAACTAGGGCAAGTGAACTCTCCCCTATTTGTTGAAATCATACCTTGAATCTGAGTCCTCTGTGTGGTCCAGATGGACCATTTGGATGGGGCCAGCCACCACTTTCCCTTCAAGTTGGAAAGAGTAACATGTAAATCTTTGAGAGAATCATTCAGACAAGCTAGGTAAGACAGCATCCTAGCTGTAAATGTGAATATAGCTGTTCAGAAAGGCTGGATCCAGTCGGCAGTTAACGAAAGGAAGGGCATTAGGAAATGTTGGAATGATGAGCCTTCCTTGCTCTCAATACCATCATCGTGATCTATTTCAGGTTACTTATGCCTCTTTCGTTCCTTCTTGTGGAGTTATTCCCACTAACTAGGCAATTTGTTGCTATGTCTCTTGTGAAGGTGGAAAAGCTTTCCCTGGAAAAACTGATTCATTCCCTCTCTCTACCCTCCCAGGGCTTGCCAGACTGGGGAGAGTGCTGCCTGCCGCCTGAACTCACATGGACATTCCATTAGGAGAGGGGAGGAATTTGCTGCAAAGGAGAAGCTACTATTCTGGAAAACTGAACTCACTAGACATAGAGTCAAAACACACAGGAGGTCTGTGTGTGACTGTGGGTGACTGGCAAGTTGCTTAACTTCTCTGTGCCTCAGTTTCCTTGTCTTCTTTTTAACGTATTTTTTTTTAATGTTTATTTATTTACTTTTGAGAGAGAGAGAGAGAGAAGAGAGTGCAGGGGAGGAGCAGAGAGAAGGGGAGAGAGAGAATCCCAAGCAGGCTCTATGCTGAGCGTAGATGTGGGGCTCAAAATCACAAACCTTGAGATCATCACCTGAGCTGAAATCCAGAGTTAGACACTCGACTGAGCCACACAGGTGCCCCCCAGTTTACTGGTCTAAAAATGCACATGATAACACTGACTTTATAAGATATTTTGAGTTAAGTGCTCTGTACGTTGTTTGGTGCAGTGCTACCTAATAAAAATATAATACAAGCCACAAATAACATTTAACATGTTTTAATTGTTGCGGTAAAAACAACTGAAATTAGTTTTGATAACATACCTCATTTAATCCAATGTATCAAAAATATCATTTTAATGTACAATCACTATAAACACTACAATCCATTTCTCAGATCCATACCTGAGAAGTGTTTGTTAGAATTAGTCTGGATTTGGCATCTTCCATAATCTTGGTGGCACCGACACACGCAGATTTGAAAATGTGCTTTCACCAACTCAGCACATACAGCCGAGATCCTTAATAATCCGCCTTTTCCAGTGTGGTCAGTAACTTTCATGCTATCTCCAAATGTGATAGTATTTCTCTCTTTTTCATCTAGAGGCCTCCCTGTAATAGTTCTGATATTTTTTCCCAGTTAGGATTTCACTTAAAAATAAAAACAGGGGCGCCTGGGTGGCTCAGTCGGTTAAGCGTCCGACTTCGGCTCAGGTCACGATCTCACGGTCCGTGAGTTCGAGCCCCGCGTCAGGCTCTGTGCTGACAGCTCAGAGCTTGGAGCCTGTTTCGGATTCTGTGTCTCCCTCTCTCTCTGCCCCTCCCCTATTCATGCTCTGTCTCTCTCTGTCTCAAAAATAAATAAACGTTAACAAAAAAAAATTTAAAAAAAAAGTAAAAACAAAGCAGGGTGCCTAGTAGGCTCAGTCCGTTAAGCCTCTGACTCTTGATTTCAGCTCAGGTCGTCATCTTAATGGTTTGTGAGTTCAAGCCCCACAGCAGGCTCTGTGCTGACCGTGGGGCCTGCTCAGGATTCTCTCTTTCCCTCTCTGTCTCTGCCTCTCCCCTTCGCTCTCTTTCTCTCTCTCAAAAGTAAATATATAAACATTAAAAAAATAAAAATAAATAAAAACAAAGCAAGCAACAATGAAAGAACAAACCATCCAGGAAGGGCTGGCATTGAGTCTGCAGGTCTGCTGACCAGCACGGACACATGTGTAAGGGGGCAGCTGGGCTCTGAAAGACCAATCGCCCTGCAAACCCTCCTCTGTGAGAATTGTCTCCCGGTGTTCACCCAGAACCGCCCCAACCACGAGCAACATGAAATCAGCCACATTTTGACAAAAGATTAAACTAGGTTATCCTAATGTAGTGGGTGGCTATTGAAAAATGTGTTAACCTCGTCAATATTTTCACCTCAAATATACAAAGGAAAAGTAGTGACCTATGGGGGTGTCGCAAAGGGATGATTTACAGAGACCTTCCTGTCCAGCTAGTGAAGCCCTCTCTTCAGTCAGAAGACAAGAGGGTTTTATATCAGGGCAGAAGAAGCAACCCACACACCCCAATTTAAAGGTCAGACACAATGAAAAGTCACAAATTAGTGCTCCGACTATGAAAAGAGCAGCTTGAGTGAGTGAATCTTCAGAATGTTCTCTATCTCTGAACTGAAAATTCGGTGCACTTTATTTTAAACTATGAATGAAAGGACCTAATGCTTTCTTTAATAAATAAAGTCCATATGGAATAAAAAGTAACTTCCAATTCAAGTACAGTCACAGCGAAATAAGAAGTGGGGAGGAACCCACAGAATGGAAAGGAAAGAATTGAGTGATGGATAGACCATAACACAGAGATAACAAAAAGGGGCTTTCACACATAGGTTTACGTTTACACGTGTTTAAATTTAGTTATTTTGATGTGTGCATACATGCCCATGTGTATATTTACACACACAAGTAAATTGTTTTTGTTTTCTGGTTTTTGGTTTTTGGTCTTAACCCTCTAGAAGGATAGAACTAGGAGGTAACAGGAAAGATGCAGCTCAAAAAATGAGGAATGTTCTCAGGTTCTCTGGGCCTGAATGCCCCTGTTAATACCCATCTTGGAACGTTTCCACTTCTTCCAAGTCTCAACAAAACAGTCCCTTCCTGCAGAAACTATTCCTGCTTCTTGAAAGCAGGAAACTATTCCTGTTTCCCCCTTCTCTAGATTCCCATTACACTTAGGGCCTCATACATAAAAGCCATTTTTGACAGTTACCATATTTCACGGAAACTGAAACTCGAGTAACTGAAAATTGTGCTCCTCTTGCATGTAGCCCCGAGAAAGGAGATCTCTGCCAATTCAACTATGACACCACGCTTTCTTATCATGTAGAAGTTCTATTTTGGACTTTGCAGAAGAGGCTTTTAGACTGATTTAGAGCTGCAGGTGATGCCAGATGAATGACTGTAGTCAAGTCCATGCCCACGTAGGCATTGATAATTGTGTCGTGATGACCACATCATGCCTGAAATTTTAAGGCAGGGTTAATTGCAAGATCATTATTTCAGAGGTATTAAACTGTGAATCGATACGCATCTCAAATTGATGAAATGTGGCATTCTTCTTCTTTGAACTCCCTTAGAGCATGGGCAACATATCTGCCATATATACATTATTTATATAATATATAATATTTATTTATATATATAATTTATAATATATTATATATAATATAATTTATATATATTTATAATATATTATATATAATATAATTTATATATATTTATTATATATATAATATTTATATTTTATATATATATATATATATATACACACACACACACACACACACCCCTAGGGTACTTCTAAAAAGTGCTCTTTTCTAGGCATCTTAATGCAGTGGAAATCCCAAGGCTTTGGAGTCACATACTAGCTCTGAGCCCTTAGGCAATTCCACTCAATCGTGCTAAGTGTAGGTATCTAAAAACAGTGCATATAAATCATTTAATTCGATACCAGGCACATGGTAGGCATTGAAAATTATTAGCTTGTTGGAAAAAATAATTGATGATAGAACTAGGGAAGAGGGAGGGAAAAAAACCCCTTTCTTTTCATCCTCCCCCTATAACCTAGTCTCGGTGTGTCACATGCTGAGGGGCTGAAGAATATTTTTTTCTCCTTTGGTTACCCCAAAGGTAAACAGAACAATAATGTGATACATTAGTCGGGCCTGAGCAATCCTTACACAGACTTCAAACCCAAGCCACAGATGACTTGTGGCTCTTTTTACCCAATGAAAAGGAGGATGAGAATGTGGTGAACACAGGAGGAGAGATGCATGGTGTCCGATATCTGTGGATTATGGTCCAGCAGTGTCCAGTAGCAAAAATACAACCATAGGAGCCTACGTGACATGGTAAAGGAACACATAAAGGTCACTTTCTTGGTTAAAAAAAAATACACACACACACACACACACACCCCAAACAAACAAAAATACCCTTGCTCTCCTGATGTAACCCAATTTAATGAGGTGTAGAAATCCAGAGCTCTTTGAAATTTTAAAGCAATTACAACATAAATGACTCCAAAGCAAGACGATCTTATTATGGCGAGGCCATAAAATGCTAACTTCAGAATGTCGGGAAAGCAGAATGGGTTTTGGCTGGTGTGTCAGAATTTATGGGACGTTTGTGGAATTGTCAGCACCTGATTCCCCTCGGAGGATAGTTTATTGCTCCAAATGCAGCATTTCATTTGGGGCTGTTTTTCATATCATTACCAAAGAGGGTGGGCACCTGTTTCCATGCATCCTGAAAAGTTTCTTTCAGAATGGTGCACAATTTGGTGGAAGGGAAAAAAGAGAGAATTTCATTTTCTGTTGATAGATTAGGCCAAAAGGGCTTGCGAAAACACCTGTCAGCTGCCCTTTACCTGGTTGCACTAACTCAGTGGTTCTCAAAGTATAGGCCCCGGCAGCATCAGCACCACATGGGAATTTCTTAAAACACAAACATTTGCTTGGTCCTACCCCAAGACTTACTGAATTAGAAACCCTGAAGTTGTTTTCACATACTCCTCAGGGGATTCTGATGCACACTCAAGTTTGTGCCCTAGTACAGTAAAATTGACCTTGTTACTGGACCCATCGGCCTACTTTAAATGTAGGGATGAACTGTTGGGTTCCCCCTTTCACCTACATGTCCAGTGAATCTGTAGAGTCGGGAGCCACCTCCTCTCCTAAGGTAACAGAATTTAGGGAGTTCTGGTACACCACATCAAAATCAGTATCAACTCCCATGACTACCTACGGCAGCTCTGACCTTGTGGCCCATGACTGGTTATTGGTCACTCTACAAGTATCTATCGAGCACCTACCACGTGCCGGACATCCCCCTAGGCATTGAAGGCGGAACAGTCAGTGAACAAGGTAATCATGGTTCTGGCTCCCATGGGCATACGTTCCAAGACGAAGAAGACAAACAGGAAACAAAAAGGGGTGCTGGACCCCTGCCCCTCTCATGAGACCAAATCGTCTTCCAACAACCTTGCCTTTTATAGATATTTGCTAAACACTGACTCTGTGCCAGGTGCTGAGGAAAGAAGGCACCAAATGGAGTCACATTGCCCCTACAGGAACTCACAGTCTTGGGAAAGCATTTACAGATCAAACTGATTTGTGTTTCAACAGACTGAAGGGAGCCTCAGTCTCCTGGGGCCATTCAGCAGACTTTGCAGAAACTGGTGATGAAGGAGTCCATAACGTACCATGAAACAAAACCTGAACTTTTTTTTTTTTAAGTTTATTTATTTTGAGAGGGAGAAAGGGTGAGGGAGCAGACCAGTGGGGGAGGGGCAGAGAGAGAGAGTAGGACAGAGGATCTTGAAGCAGGCTACGTGCTGACAGCAGAGAGCCTGTTGGGGGGCTCAAACTCACAAACCATGAGATCGTGACCTGAGCCAAAGTCAGACGCTTAACTGACTGAGACACCCAGGTGCCTCGTAACCTGAACTTCTTGGGAGAATGTTCTCCAGAGATGGCAACTGCTCCAGTAACAAGATCTCTGACTTCCTGTGTCTGAGGGTCCCTCTGCTACCCAGACCAGAGCCCATATTGCCATAAAGCCTGGGGCCTCCGTTGCCATATACCCTCCAAACTTGCCTCCTAGGAGACAGAGCATGGAATTTTCACCTCGGATCTGGCTGCCTTCTGACTGACCTCTCAGATGCTACCTGCTCCACCTCCCAAATGTATGCCAGGCTGCTCAGGAGAGCTTGTCGCCCATATGTTGGGGTGCCACCCTAATCCCTGAGGGGCCTCCCACACAACACATTGCCCTTGAATTACCACTTGCTTTCTGTTACCCTTAGCTTCTAAGAACACACACTCTGGGGTGACCTTTCCCCCTCTCTGTTCTACACCAGGGGCAGAGGTTAGTCTGGATTCTGTGATGTACTTGTAAATATTTGACAACAGCTCTTCACGAAAAGGAAATAAGTCCTGATTTGTAGTATTTGCAGGGTTTTGTAGTGTGGAAACTTCCATTGTGGCCTGTTTTTTTCATTTTTTAATGTTTATTTTTGAGAGAGAGACACAGAGCGTAAGCAGGGGAAGGGCAGAGAGAGGGAGATACGGAATGCAAAGCAGGCTCCAGGCTCTGAGCTGTCAGCACAGAGCGTGATGCGGGGCCCGAACTCACAAGCTGTGAGATCATGCCTTGAGCTGAAGTCGGATGCTTAACCAACCGAGCCACCCAGGCGCCCCTCACCATGGCCTGCTTTTAGGAGACTGCAATAGAATTGGGGAGAGAGAGGCGTGTCAAGGGCACCCCAGCCCCTGAGCACACCACAAATCTGCCCTGGTACATTGCAATTAATCTTTTTTTGCCTTTACATATCAAGTCAAAAGGCACACAAAACTGTTCCCTGGGGAAAATACCTCCACTGGACTTTTTTTTTTCTTTCCTGAGATTATAAAATGCACAGCTGTTTTCTCTGAGGGAAAAGACGCAATCGGAGGTTATTTATAATCCAGGCACTAAGTAAACCAAATATTCAGTTAGATTTTTATCTGTTTTTCCTTGTTCGCTGATGGTGTTGACATGCTGGTGTTCGTATTACCACTCAAATGGGCTTTTACGTAAGCCCTGCAGAAGACTTTAAACTTTGAATTCCCTCTTACTCAAAAGTCTGGGTAATGAGAGCAGGGTGAGGCAGTTCTTAGGAGAATCAGGAAGTAAGTATGTGCTATTTGCTGGACATTTCTCTCCAGAAGTCCCATAGGAACTATGAAGGATAATGTTGTCATTGGGTCCTGTGTGTCCCTGGTGATGATGTGGCTAACTCATTTTCAGATCTTATCAGGTTAAGTTTGTCATAAGAATGAAGGCATTTCTCAGAGAGGCAATAATGCTAATGCATGAGAGCCGGGGGATGGGAGGAAATGTTGTTGTGGGAATAGGATACTTCTACATTGTCAAGGCATTACCCACAGACTACTTAATATTCCAAAAGGAAGGATGTGACTTTGCAATGGAGAAACCCTACAGACCCCACCATAGCCAAATAATCAAACATCACCAACTGTGAGATCACGACCTAGGTGTCTCTTGATATGATTAACAGTCTATGACTTCCCTCAAAGTATTCCTGCCAAAAATGTCTGATATGAATGTATGTGTGATGTAACAAACAGATGTATTCAGACTGTGGAATATTCTACAAGACAACTGGTCTGGATTCTTCAAAAAACTCAAAGTAGGAAAAGCAGACGTTAACACGTGGAGAAACTGTTCTAGAGCAAAACAGAAAACGAGATTTAATCACAGATAATGCCTGGAAACGGGGTTGGAAAACAAAACAAAACAGCTAGAAGACATTTTTGAGATCATTTGGGAAATGTGAATATGGACTATCTATGAAATGACATTATGGAATGATTGCTAATTTTCTTGGGTCCGGCAACAGTGGCGTGGTTATGATGGAGATGCTCTCATTCTTACGAGATACATGCTGGAGTATTTAAGGGGGTGAAATGTCAAGATGTCCATGAATGTTTCAGCCAAAAAGAAAACAAAAGAGAAACTATCACCAAATGTATCTATTTCTAGCTCACCTCTACTGCCTCTATCTAAAGGGAGGGACAAAGTTAAGTGCTGTAAACTAGTAACAATTGGTGAATCTAAGAGACTGAGCACGGTGTTCATTGAATTATTTTTTAAATATCTTATTTTGACATCATTATCATTATATTATCTTTTAACTTCTCTAAAGGTTTAAAATTTTTCAACATCAAAATCTGGAAAATTTTTGACTTTCCCAGGGTAGCCTTTCTTCTAGATACAGTTGGATTCATCAGGTACACGGCACTTAATATCTATTCTTTGTGGATGGTGTCATGGTGGAAAGCCTCCCACGTAGCCCCATTAAAAGACAAACTCAAGTAGTACAAAGAATTAGTTATTGTTCTCACTGTACCCTTGGTGTCCAGAGCAGTGCCTGGCACAGAGGGGACACTCAGTATTGTTGGATCATTGACAACATGACATTACCTATTCAGGTACACACACTGTCCATAATCAACACCAGAGGCTTTCTAGCTGACTTAGATAATCCTGAAAAGAAAAAATTAGAGTCAAACAGAAGATTAACGCATTTTTTTTTTCATCAAAAATAGAACCAAGCCAAACAAAACAAAACCAAAAACAAAAGACATTAGCTGCTGCAAATCCCACTAAAATCCACAGGGCAATAAACTCTTTTCTTTTTTTTTTAATGTTTATATTTATTTTTGAGACAGAGGAACACAGAGCATGAGCGGGGAGGGGCAGAGAGGGAGACACAGAATCCGAAGCAGGCTCCGGGCTCCGAGCTGTCAGCACAGAGCCTGACGCGAGGCTCGAACTCATCAACCGCGAGATCGTGACCGGAGCTGAAGTCAGACGCTTAACTGACTGAGCCACCCAGGCGCCCCAATAAACTCTCTTCTTGAAGACTCCAAAATATTTGCCCCAACCAAGCCATGAGTTTCAATCTATATAGGGAACACTGATTTATGAATAAAGTAAACAAATGTGTTTTTTTTCTTTGATCAATGTATAGACAGCACTTTTCAATGTGACTTCAGAGGAGATAAAATATTCTCTAAAATTATTAAAATGGGACAAAGTTGTTGGTGACTACTGCGTTTAAAAGAGTGAAGGAAAGTTTAAAATTATTTAGTTGAGCTGTTTTCAAAGTGAAGCCCAGTAGTCCCTCAGAGTTGCACTGAGGGCTCCCTCAAGTAGAAGGTGAGAAGGCTGTGGGCACCCACCCCCCATTCAAGCAAGGCAGCTTTCCTTTTAGGATTTATATACAGTGCTTCCATATGAAATTCTCTGTGAGGAAAGTATTCTGATGCCAATACAAAGTAAAAGTTTGAAAGCCACAGTAGTGAGCAAGGGAAAGCCTCCCCGAGATAGATCACTTTAGCATGAACAATATTTTGAGCTAAAAGCAATCAAAACCCAGCAGATTCTGGAAAAGCTCTTTACCTCCCCCTCAACTGCCTGCTTGTACCAAGAAGAGAGCTATTAACAGAGATTCCTCTTTACCTAAGGGGGAGGAAAAAAAAACTTAAGAAAAGGTATCCGAATAAGGCAATGTTTGTTTCCCAAACATCTCCTTGTATCTTTCTGCTAATGGTCTTTCTCCCCTTTATATCCTCAGAAGCCTAGCCTCTCCTTAGCTCCTATGAGTGTTATGGTGCCTCAGTGTCTTTTGAATTTCCTTGCCTGTGTGGATTCCCTGCACAGGCGCTGTTAATGTTGATTTTCCCCTGTAAATCTGCTCATGTCAATTTGATTCTTAGTCCAGCTAGAAGAACCTTAAACAGTATAGAAAAATTCTTCCTTCCCAACACCACCAATCTGTATTACTTCCTCCTGACACAGCAATCTCAGCCAGAGTCTAAGACAGAGGAATAGAACACTTCTGTCTGAATACATTCATTTAAGGTGATTAAGCTGCACTCCACTGTTGTTGGGCTATAAAGTTCTCTCCTATGTTAATATAAAACCTCCCTCCTTGAAGCTGTAACACATCCTCTTTAGGTCTGTATTCTGAGGACACATCAAAAAGTCTAATCTTTGTCTCTGACAGTCCCTTGGAGAACCAAAGGCAGCTGTCATTACAATGTAAGTCTCTACCTTGGCTTTGAGTTAATGTCTCCCCCTCCCGCAGCTCTGTCCCTGAAGACCCTTTTGTCTAAATATTCGTTCTTCCAACAAACTCTTATTTAGGTATTTTACTAAGCTCACACAATCTTCTTTCATCACAGCCCCTAATGTTTTGCCCCTCGACTCCCAATATTCTCTTTCTCTGAATATAGGCCAGTTTTGATCCTTTAAACAAAAACTGGCATCATAAACATGATCCACCCCATATCGCCTCCATATCCACACTGCTATAATCAAATTCGGTGAGTCTGGATTCCTTCTGACAGATTCAATGGTCCTTTTAATGCAGCCTTGCTCTGTTTAAACTTCTGACAGAACCAGAAATATAACACTGAAATTACTGGTTTCTCTGTTACCTGCTGTCTTTTGGAGTGATTAAACCTGAGGTGTGTATTGTTTGCATTGTTTCTGAAGCTGCTGTAGAAGTATCTAGAAGTAACACCTGAGTTTGTTTACAGGAAGAGCTTCTCATCATGAACTCTCGACACCCCTGGGTGGTTTTTTGAGTGTTTCACAGATCCTTGCTACACCCGCTACACAGATCCTTGCTACACCCTTGGTAAAACAAGATTTAAATGTATGTTGAAGTATAGGCTGGAGGATGTAGTGAAGGTACAGTATAGAATTTTTAGAATGGAATTCAATTTATTCACTTATTTTAAAACTCTTCACCATACTGGCATGATTTACCACGTTTTGCAAGATCATGGTTTTGTAAGCCACCCTTAAAAAGATTATTGAAGTTTTAGCCATTGTGACACAATTTCCTAATGAAAATGTTTTTTAAAAATAAGGAATTAAGTATTTTAGGATATCAAACTTAAACACCCATATGCACAATTTTTTAGTAAAACAACACAAAAATAATTGATTTCCCAATGTAGGTGGGGTGTCTTTCTGGAATATAGTCTAGGATTGAGTGCATCTAGTTTGGGGGGATAAAGTTTAGGTACATAGCTAATAAGGGGGAACATTATTAAGCCAACTACCACCAGCCTAATACAACAGGGAAGTTCTGAGTTGTTGTAAAACACACAACAGTGAGAGGGTTGGGGTGTATACACCAGTAGACATTCAGACATTGATTAAGAATGTCCTCATGAAAGAGATTTTAGTGCCCGGAATTTCATGGTCTGGGCTGCAGACCAGAATAGGTTCTTACAGTCTGAGCACAGCCCTCCAAGGTGCACTGGCCACTGGAAGCCAACCTGGCTCTTGGGTTAGGGGCAGGGACACTAACAGCATGTACTACAAGCCCATTTACTTTTAAATAAGGAAAATATTGAAAAACTAAGGGAAAAATAAATTAAAAACACACTCACAAATATACAATATATATGTATATATTATATAATGCCCATTATATATACATATACACATATACATATACATCATATACATATACATGTATACATCTCTCTCTCTCTAGATCTATCTAGATGGGTAGACATAAATATAGTCATATATAAAGGTCAGACTGAACATCCACTCTTTCGCTTCTGTGTAGTTCAGAAAAGCCATAAAATACTCCAGTGCTGGGTAATATTTTAAAGGCCCCCTTCCCTAGATTAACTGCTCAGCACTCTCTTTGTCTTGTTAATTGAAGATCCATCATTTAGAATTTGATTTGGCTTCTCAAATAGTTCTGAAAAATTTCTCCTAAGTCATAAGGGGGTACTTCCCACATTTCAGGCTACACGAAGACTGAGAGCTATCACCTCCTACACCAATGTGTATATGAGTTTCATTGGCTCCCATTCTTCCCGAGACCTATGGGAGGCATCAGTGATGGCACAACACAAGTGCTGCTGAAGTTAAGAGGGGAACTTCTAATGATCTGCCTGACACTCAGCCCCTACAACACTTCAAGTACCTACTTCTAGGGTATTCTGTCGGGATGTGAAAGCCCACTCCTTGAACCTTATCCCTTCAAGCTCAGGGGAGCATCCTATTCTTAAAGACGGCAAATTTAAGAGAGCTAGATGTATCAATGCAACTAACAACAATCAATAGAGTGGCTACAACCCCTGGTCTGCCCTTCCAGTAATTAGCCTTCTGCGTCTTTCCTGTGCCCTTGTACTATATACATCTACGCCCTCCTACTCCACATCCATGCCTTCCTATTCACATGTCTTTCCCCCCTGGGCCCAAGTTCCTGGCTTGAAAGGCTGCATAGTACCTCAGTTTCTCTTTCTCTTGGCAGGAACTGGTCTCTGTCCATTCCCTCCCTGTCCTCCCTTAGAAACTGAGACTCTGCCACATGTGGCCAGATTCTGCTCTCCATTCCTGACTGGTTTTCTTCTATTTCCAGACCTCCAAATCCCAGCTCTCTTACAGGACCCTGTCTGGCACCTCTACCTGTCTTTCTTGAGCCCTTCATTTGCTCTCAACAAAGAACTCAACACTGTTCCTATTCAGCTTCCCCTGCATCACACCTGCCCCAGGATCCAAGGCTCAGGGTAGAAGGTGATGAGCAACTGGGAGGTACCAGGAAGGCTCTGGGCAAGAGAAAACAGAAGCCAGGTGATAGTGGGTCCAGCAGAATGAAACAGGAATTTCAGCCTCTGTCTCTGCTATGGGTACATTTATGTACTGCCCCTCACCCTCAGAAGAGTTACCTTGAGAAGACACACAGCAGCAGAAGCTTGGGGCAAGAAGATCTGACATGACTGCTGTAGGCACATACACTGCATTTGACTTTTATCCCTAGAATTAATATGCCTGGATAAAAATAGATTTTATTTTGAGAGCTCTACCTTGATGGCATATGTTCATTATCAGAGCTCTTAAAAACATGAGATGTTTTTTCTCTTACCTAATAGCTGAAAATGGCCCCAAACTCAAACTCAGTGAAATAAATGTTATGTTTTATATACATCTAAAAAATCCACCTGCTTTCCACCTAATCAAAACGTAGCGGGACAAAATGAAAAGTCCCATTGTAATACACAACTCAGCGAGACCTAACTGAGTTTAAGAAAGAGCCCAAAGGCCAGCTGAATATGACTGGGAAATACTCCTCTCGTCAGACTCTGGAGTCTCTGCTCCTCTGCTTTAGCCCCAAGGGAGCAGCAGGCATAAGACCTTCAGCCTGAAGTCTTGGTGATGGCAAATTCCTCAGCAGGACTGGGTCTCACCTGACTATTTCCAGGCAACTCAAACCCCCAGCAGAACTAGTCTGGAATTTGCATTGTTGCTTCAAGTGGTAAAAGATGTGGCTGGTGAGGCCTTAAGCACATCTGTGCCCTGTGAGCCACACCTGCCTCTCACCCAGCAGGCTCTTCCTCACTCCTGATGCCCTCCACGTCCCTCCTAGGATGGGGTCTGGCTCTGAATTCTGTTCAGACATATTACCTGGACCTATTACCTGTTGGCTGCTAGGTCCTCTTCCTCAAAGCTAGAATCTTCTCCATGCTTTCCCTCACCAGCCTCCAAAGCCCCCCATCCTCACCCCTCTCCGTCTTTCTCATACACACGCACGTGTGTGCACACACAGACACACATACAGACACACACGCCATTTCCAGGTACAGAGCGACTGGAAACACAGGGCAGGCATCCAGCCATGCCCCGTCCATGGATGAGCATCATCATTTCCAGTAGGTTCTTGATCCTGAGCACCATATTGACTTACATCCCTGAAATGTAACTTAGGCTCAAAATACACTCCACCTCCCTGCCTCCTTGGATACTATAATTGTACTGTTGGCCACTGGTCATCAGCCAGCCTTAGAGACAGGCCAGTTCCTGAAGCTGGCTTCTGACTCCTGCTTCTTCCCATCCTTCACTAATGAGATTCCAGAATGCCTTGTGGATGAATGCACATGTATTACAGCTGCAGCTCTCCTATCGTTCTATCCTTCCCAAGAGCCTGAGAGGACATAAGAGAAGCATTCTTATCTGTTTTACAGATGGTAAAACCAAAGCATAGGGAATAGTTCAAGATGCCCAAGGCCATCCATTGGGAATATGTGACTACAAGCTGGCATCGGAAAAATAAATCACTTACAGCAATTTCTTTTCTTTTTTTTTTCCAGAGCCAGCTGGGTCCTCAAAGTCACTAGGAGTAAAAAGCATTCCCACTAGCAAAACCCATAGACCACCAATTTCTATTAAGTATTTATGGATGAAATAAAGTCTTCCCTGAAGCAGGCAGCCATTTCATATGCAGAACCAGTATAATTTAAGTTGGTTTATATCTTCTTGCCCATCAATATCACTATTTCTAGGAAATATAAATCCATATATCGGCACTGACTTGTGTTCATTCCTAATGGCAAGTTGGAGAAAAATAGCTGGAAAGAGCTCTATTTCATTTTTTAATTATGAAGCAAAAGTGACAGTTCATCTGGAACGTTGTCAAGCTAGGATAAAAAGACGATCAAGACTTGGTTTCTAAAAACATTTCTGAAGAAAAAAAAAAGTGTACTCTGAAGCACACAAAAGCCACATTAAGGGCCAAGAGTTGTGTCACCATTTTCCCCAAGGGATATGGTTTGCTTTTGTTTGCTTTACTTGCAGGTTTGTAGGATACAAATGTAGAACACAAACAGTAGTAGCTTCCTGACCAAAGATTTTGGAGCCTAAAGAGCTAATGTTTCATGGCGCGGTAATGGTCATGAAATATAGACACAAAGTAGAGATGCATTTTGTTATTTTACACTGAGCCTTGCTGCTTATAGTCAGATAAAAGTCTTTAGCCGTGGTGCAGAACACAGTTTGCCCATCAGGTAACACTCCTAAGTAAGGATTGTTCTGGAAGGGACTCTTACCTGTGGTAGGTACGATGCTCTGGTCTTTGTTAACAACAACAACAACAACAACAACAACAACAAGTACTTGCCTTCCAGAAACTAGGAGCTTAGGACCACAGAAAACAAGTAGCCTGATGGATCGCTGAGTGATGCTAGAGTGCAGTGATGGGAATGAGCAGGGGTACTGAGGGCTTCAGAGGAAAGCACACACCCACCCACGGGGCCAGGGAAAGGGTCGAGGGAGGCGAGCCCCACACCAGTTTTCTACTTCCCCTTAATATTTCCTGTAAATGCAGCTTACAAAAGATGTTATGGAGAGTTGTTTCTAGCTATGAGGTGGCATGGTGCAAGAATTTGATCACAGTGTCACAACAGCTCAGGCTGAGAAGGCCAGTCCCAGCAGAAGTATGGATGTACCATTTTCAGATGTCACATCTTTAAAATGCAAATGGAAAAATGCCCACCAGACCGAAAGGGTTCCCCCATTCCTATAAATCAATCAATCAATCAATCAACCAACCAACTAACCAACCAACCAACCAACCAACCTTTTAATCTTTGGAACTAAAGTTGTAATTTAGAGTTAAGGATATAGGGTCACCTGGGTGGCTTAGTCAGTTGTGTCCAACTCGTCATTTCAGCTCAGGTCATGATCTCATGGTTTGTGAGTTCGAGCCCCACATTGGGCTCTAAGCGGATAGTGCAGAGCCTGCTTGGGATTCTCTCTCTGCCCACGCCCCGCTTGTGCACTCTCCCTCCCTCTCCCTGTCTCTCTCTCTCTCTCTCTTCCTCCCTCTCTCTCTCTCTCTCTCTCAAAATAAATAGACTTAAAAAAATTACTTTACAGCGAAGGATATAAAAAAGGGGTCCAGGAGCAAAGCTGAATTATTACACTGTGAAAGAGAATTTGCCTACTCTTTCAGAATACAAATGTGCTCCTCTTAAGGACCTCTTCCATTAATATACAGGTAAAAATGAATAAGCCACAATAATAGGATTTATTACGCTCCCTAAATACACACAACACTGTCCAGTTGCAGAAATGGTACAGAGATTGCCGGGTGGGAGTCAGAGGTCAGCCGTGGTTTGTAGCCAACTCCCTATGTCCACAGCATTTGTTGCCTACAGGTCAACAATCAGACTAAATTTGATTTTCTATGAATAGATTCTGCTGATTATACAACACAGATAAAAATGGCAATAACACAATTCCCCGATTTTTGAGGCATTTTATGTCTATTATATGAGCCGTATCTTACAACAATCCCAAGTAGACCACCCAGGCATGGCTGACCGAGTCCTCCAAAGCAAGGTGATTTGGTTAAGGTTGGGGATCAGTGATGGCAGTAAAACAGGTCTCTTAATAGGAAACCCAAAGATAGTTTGACGAGAGCTATCCCTGGACTCTGCCCAAGGGATGCTAATAAGTGAGAAGTTCAAATTTACAGCCTTTGCCAGAGATGAAAGAAAAAAGCCCCAACGTATACTTTCCTTACCTTATTTTCCCCCCTTTCCAAGAATTTCTACTCACTGGGTAGAAAGCCTAAATTTGCAATGATATATTTTGGAATTTTTAGTCTATTGGTATGTTTTCCTCTCCCTCATTTTTTGAAATAATAGCTTTATTGAAATATAATTCATACACCATTACACTCACCTATTAAAATGTATAATTCAATAGTTTTACATATCATAAAATTTACCTATTTAAAGTGTGCAATTCAGTGGTTTATAGTATATTCACAGAGTTGTGCAACCATCACCCTAACATCTTTAGAACATATTTTACCCCTGAAAGGATTCCTATAGCCACTAATGGTCTATTTCTCCCCACTCCCTCCCATTATCCTCTGGAAACCACTCCTCTACTTCTTATCTTGATGATCTGCCTATTCTGGGCATTTCTTAAAAATGGAATCACACAGTATGTGGCCTTTTGTGACTAGCTTCTTTCACTTAGCCTAATGCTTTCAAGGTCCATCCATATTGTAGCAGCTGACTATACTTTATTCCTTGTCTTTGCTGAATAACATTCTACTGTAGGGATATACCACTTCTATGTATCATTTACCAACTGGTAGACATTTTGATTGTTACTACCTTTTGACTCTTATGAAAAACGCTGCTATGAACATGCAGGTACAAGTCTTAGTGTGCATGTATGTATCCATTCTCTTGGGTATATAAAACCGGGAATGGAATTATGGGATCATATGGTAACTATGTTTAACATTTTGAGGAATCGCCAGTTTTCCAAAGTGGCTGGGCCATTGTAAATTCCCGATCACAGTGTATGAAGGTTCCAATTTCCTTATATCCCTACTAGCACTTATTATTATCTCTTTTTTATTAAAGCCATCTTAGCAGGTGTAAAGTGGTATCTCAGTGTGATCCCCAAATTTGTAAAAGTCTACTGAAAATATGAATGCTAACAGGGTAGTTATGAACAAGGGTAAGCACTATTAATGCTCATTGGTTTAGTGATGATGTTAGGAATGTGCTTCAAAATAACTGGGGAGAGGGTAGGGTTGGGAAGGACAGTCTGCACGAAGCAAGTCTGACTTCGAGTTGTAATTGCTGAAGCTGGAAAATAAGCATGTAGACATTTACTACACTGCTTTTCTCAATGCTAGGAATTTTCTATTTAAAAAAGTTTTTCCTTTCAAGTTTGCCGCAATGTCACATCAGAAATTTTCAGCGGCCGGTGTGAAATACCACCTAGGTTTGGAAAAGAGGGCTCATTTGAAATGATCGTATGTGCTCAAACCAATTTCTTATCCAACGCAGATTTAATTTTCCTCCATAAAGCACTTACTTTTTTCCCTCTGTTTCCAGCAGGCTTATCAATTTCCTTAATGAAGAAAATGGAAGTAAAATGAAAACTGAATAATTTTCTCTTATTTCATCATCTTTTGCTAGGTTCCTCTTGACTATCAGTGGTTTCAAGCCTCTGAATAAACAGTGTTCTGTGAATGATATTTGAGACAGTAAGCGGCTTTTAAACTTCTGATTGACATCCAGGTTAGAAACGCACTGAACACTTCAACTCAATACTCACATATATGTATAGTAATATGAGAAAAAAAAATGCCCTGCTTTTCTATTCTTTCCTGTTCAACTATATCTTATTCTTTTTTTTTTCTGGATTCTGGTCGTAATAGTTAAATTGATCGCATAAACACAGTGGCCCATAGTTCAGAAAAGTACTTTAACAAATATTATTTTAGATGGAAAAATCGCAATCTATTCTCTTCTCAAAGAATCTAGTAGAGTTTTCTTGAAACTTCCCCAAATAAGTGTGTTTAGTTAACAAACTGATCAAGTAATTCTTCATTAAATCAAACCAACCTCTCTAGTACTTTATTTTTACTCATATTTCTTCTTCCATTAATACTGATGTTTACATTCATGTCTTGTTATTCAGGGTTCCATTGGGTCTTTGGTCTACTTTATTTCCATGTATGGGATAGCAAGCCAGAAGTGGCTCAATGACTAATACAGACATCTAGAATACTTATAAAATCAAATGCAACCTCCTCTGACTTCAATAAAACACTGTAGCCCACAGATAGCAAGTGATTTGCATAAAGAGGTCACCAGCATTGGTAGTAAAATCCAGGACTTCTCATTCCCAGCCCAAGTCTACTACACCAAGCTTTCATAGATGGATTTCTTTTTTTTTTAATGTTTATTTATTTTTGAGAGAGAGAGAGAGAGAGAGAGAGAAGACACAGAATCTGAAGCAGGCTCCAGGCTCTGAACTGTCAGCACAGAGCCCAACACTTCAGGGCTCAAACTCGGGAACGGTGAGATCCTGACCTGAATCAAAGTAGGACGCTTAACTGACTGAGCCACCCAGGTGCCCTGAATTTTTCTTTTCTTTTCTTTTTTTTTAACTTTATTTATTTTGAGAGAAAGAGAGGGGGAGAGAGAGAATGAGCGGGAAAGGGACAGAGAAGGAGAGAGAGAGAATCCCAAGAAGGCTCTGCGTTGTCAGAGCAGAGCCTGAGGCAAGGCTCCAACCAAGGAACTGCAAGATCATGACCTGAGCCACAGTCAAGAGTCTGAGGCTAAAGGGACTAAGCCACCCAGGCGTCCCTCGATGGAGGAATTTCTGATCATGCGAACAATTGTCATTCATTGTGGTAAGAAATTCAATTACTATTTCCTCTCCAAAGTCCGTTTTGCAACACTAGCTAAACCGAAATCAACCGACAAGAAAATCGTGTCCCTCAACAAAGGGTAAAGAAAAAAAAAAATGAAACAATATGTTATGGATTGTAGAAAATCATTTTCATAAATGCTCCACACTTAAGTTCTCTTTAAATGCTAACTGCGCCATTTTCAAACTCACTTTTGCCATCTCCACATTAGCCTTGCAATGTTGGCTTTGGTAAGAACTGGCTACACCTTCAACAAAATTGGATTGAATTCTAACAACGCCTTAATGTTCATGAGGCACCAGCTATGGGTTGTATTGTGCTCCACCAAAAAGCTATGTGAGCTCCTAACCCTCAGTACCTCAGAATGTGACCTTATTTGGAAGGAGGGTCTCTACAGAGGTAGTGGCGTTAAAATTAGGCTGGTAGGGTGAGCCCTAATCCAAGATGACTGGTATCCTGATAGACAGGAAAAATTTGGACACAGACAAACACAGTGGGAGGACACGTGACAACGAAGGCAGGAAGTCTGTGACACTTGTACAAGCCAAAGATGCCAGAACACCAGCAGCAGCTGGGGGTGGGGGGGGGGAGGGGTGGAGCAGTTTCTTCCTCACAGCCTCAGGAGGAACCAACCCCACTGACATCTAAATCTCAGACTTCCAGCCTCCAGGACGGAGACAATACATTTCTGTTTGGCGAAGCCACCACCCCCCCCCCCCCAACCCCCGCCATCTTGTGGTACTTTGTTACAGCAGACCAAGCAAACTAATATAGTGCCTCTGCAGGAAAACTGAGATATTTTTGAATATGTTAATTCTCCCTCACAAGTTAGCGCTTGACCTTCAAGTTTTCATGGATGAGCTGTGCAGAGCAGTAATGGGTATTCAGGGCAGCGCTGGACGTCTCGGTTCCTCCCATGCCTTATTTCCGGCCCTGGTGACTAATGTCCTGCCTCACACACACCCGGAGCTCCATACCCTCTTTTCCAGATGCTAAACAAAGTTTCCTACTGAAAGTCTTACAGTCGCAGACAGGTAATTAAAACTCATGGTCTGTTCTCTTGTAAGCCAAATAATTTTCCGCTTCTTTTGCTCTCATCGTCAAGACTGATCTCAGCATTGTGATATTTCTGAAGCAAATCCAAAGTGAAAACCTAAACCCTAAAAAGGTAAGTAGATCTTTTCTGAAAATGGCCTTGACGGAGAGGGTCAATCGGCATCCACAATGTAACACACAACACTGTCGTCACAGGTATTCAGTTATTTGTTTATCAGCCTGTCTCTGTCCATTAGACTGTCTGCTCTGTCATATTTGTGTTGTATCCTCATGCCTATTATATGACAGCATTCAGGAAATGTTTTCTGATTTAATTAACTTCCGCATGCAGGGACATGCTGATTCAAGGTAACACCTACCCATCCACCCTAGTTCTGCTCTCTGAACACAGAGAGGAGATCTAACCTGTTTCCAGCAGGATAGACTTTAAAATATGTGATAACAATATTACATCGCTCTTAGCGTTAAGTTAGATAGCTCTTAGCGTGTCTTTTTACCTTTAATGGAGTACCCTAGGCTTTACTAACTAGCCCGGGCATTTAAAAGTCTTCATGAGGGGCACCTGGGTGGCTCAATTGGTTAAGCATCTGACTCTTGATCTCTCATGATCTCACACTTTGTGGGTTCAAGCCCCTCATGGGGCTCTGTGCTGACAGCGGAGAGCCTGCTTGGGATTCTCTCTCTCCCTCTCTCTCTGCCCCTCCCCTGCTTGTGCCCTCTCTCTCAAAATACATAAACATTAAAAAAAATTTAAAAAATAACAAAAGAAAAAAGAAAAAGAAAAAATAAGTCTTCCTGGAAGGTTTCTCACAAGAGTGACTTCCTGATTCCTCATCGTCACTTTGTTGGGCAGTGGAGAGCCCTCTCCCTGCTCCTACACTCTGTACCTCTGCAAACGCAATCTCATGTGTGGAGATCTCCCCCTCAGCTTTATTTCATGCACTCCTTCTACACACGGACTGTGCATATTTCTGCACAATTTGTGCATGCAAACATTACAAAGGAGACGGTCCTGCAGCATCTCATTAAAAGTGTTTCTGCAGGATGGCAGCTATGTTCCGCCTCCACTGGATAAAGGTTTAACCAGCTTTGTAGCCACAGTCTCCTTAGTCCTAAGATTCACCCTGTTCACTGCATTCCTCTGTTGAGAGAGAGAGAGAGAGAGAGAGAGAGAGAGAGAGAGATGGTGCGGGGAGAAGAGAGAGAGATTAAAAACTGTGGAGATGAACTTAAACTCTTATTCCTCTTGAAGTGACTGTTTTATCAGATGCCTCCCTCTTTTTCTTCATTCTTCAAAACTTTAATGCCTTGAATTCATACGGATTCTTTCTTCAGATCTACATGATGTTTCCCACCGGGGTCTTAAGAGTCACTGTCACCGAGAGAGAATATTGATCCTGGGAAGGATACTAATTTAAGTATCTGTAGCCCATTACACATAAACATGTTACCACCTTCCATTTGCTTGTTGAATCTCTTCATGCAGGCAGACCAGCTTCCTCTTCCTTAAAAAAGAGATGACTGTTTCTGCGTGTTACTGAGAAGACGCATGCGAAATCACCTGTATGGACAAATCCCTCCATCAGAAATTTCTCTCCTCCTATCACAGAGATACAGAAAGCCCTTTCAGGGCTTTAATATTGAGTATGAAAGTTGAAGAATTCATAAAATTGCCAGCTGTCTCTAGTCAAAGTCTACTCGTATGGAGACATCTACCAATATGACAAACCAGATGAAATCTGTCAAGGATCTGAATGTGACCTGAATGTGTCCACCCAATGATTTTAGCAATTATAAAATCATATCCAGCACTGTGCCCATGATGTGAGAGATATAAAGATTAGCCAGACACTGATTATATTCTTTAAAAGGCCATAGTCAATACAGAAGACATTTAAATAAGATGATACAAGGAAGACCTAATGTGCTTAGAGACTTGGTCACACGAGGTGACACAGCTCTAAAAGTGGAATAATACTTGGCTAATTAAAAATGCAGGGAGCCTTTCAAGAGTGAGAATAGAAAGAATAAACTCTCCTGGGCAAGAAATCGAGGAACTCGTGATTGGACTATGTAGCTCATTCCAATTAGAAAGAACCCCATGATGTCGTGTGTTTAGGATGTTGTCACACACCAAATCAGGTCAGCGTGCCAGCAAGAGGAGCGCCATCTATGTACAGGAGATGAGGTCCCGCTCAGGGCATCTGAGTCATGAAATGGCAGGACAAAAACATGAGAAATTACTCACGCTCATTCTCATAACTCCTAATGAGCAGCAAGAGGCAAAACCCCAAGCCCTTTAAAACCTGCATCAGCTGAAAGCAAACTGGAATTTTTTGTGGGTTCCTGAGCAAAGCCCTTAAGGGGCCACAATATCTTTTTAAACTGTGATACCCATAAGAAAATAAAATTCCTAAAATGGGAAAAGATCAAGTTTGGGGGTGAACAGGAGCAGGTTCCAAAGCAACTCTGCCATTTGTGGGCTGTGGGGCTTGACAAGTTACTTGCATTCACCTATAACACAGGGAATCACCTGTCTTTTCAGGTTGTTCTTTTAACATGTGAGTTGTAACAGATTCTATAACATGCACTACATAGCAGGGACGCAAAAGATGTGAGAAATGCTCAAAACTCCAAACTAGGTGACTGATACACAATGCATGACATGCAGAAAATCCTGGAGGAGATCAGCCATTTTTCTTCCTCATTCTCTCCTCAGAGATGCTTTGAAAGGGAAAGGAATGGTGTATAGAGTATAGAGTAATTGTTTCAGATCTTGTTAGGGAGAAGAGCAGTGGTATGAGTGAGTTCTGATGACATTTGCCTCCAGACAAGTTACCGAGTTGCTGAAATATTAGCTCTATGTACTTCTCCATGTGATATACGGTAAAATTGAAAAACAAAAGTCCCCCCCCCCCCCGCCGCCCCGCTCCCTTTAGCTTCCCCACCTTCTGCCCTCAGTGGATTGGTACCCTTTCAGGAGCAGCAGGAGGCAAAATTGAGAAGACATGACAGGATTGTCAGGAAACACAATCTCTCGCTCCCATTTAAGAGAAGCTAACAGCTTTTCAGAGGAGAGAGGGGACATCTCCCGGCAGCCGGCCCAGCCCTTCTAAACAGGGTTTCTATGCTTCATGGTTCTACCAGGTTTCTTTCTAACAAAGCAAATCCCTCTTTTTCCTCAGAATTTCTTTGAGAGTAAAGGCATTTTATACCAAGTTCACCTTCCATGAAACAGAAGAGGATTTATCTTAAAGCTAAGGAACTGCTCACTGCTCACTTTCACGAACATGGACCTAATTTTGTATTAATATCAAACGCAAATAAAAAATATTCTTTAAGTTATAGAGAACTCCCTAAATTTCATAAGCTTCAAGACTTGAGACACCCCCTGAATCTTGACACACAGATATTACTGTGAGAAGCCAATTCTCTCTTTCAAATCCTCCACTGGCTCCCCCCTCCCTATGTATGAAGTACCAGTGACTGTCAGCTTCACCCTCATTTGTCACCATGCCTTCCAGTCACCACTGCCCCCGAGTCGTTACTTGATCATGCCATGCCACACTCCGAGAACCTTGTACCAACTGTTTTCTCTAGCTGGAATGCTATTTACCCAGAAGTGCCCTTGCACATTCCACTCAAACGTCACTCCTGCAAAGCTCTCCCAAGGTCTGTAGAGACAAGATCTCCAATCTCTAAAGTCCTTCCAGAGCCCTCTGTTCATTCTCTATTCTAGCACTTTCTATATTGCCTTGTGATTACCTATTGTGTGTCCCCCCTCTCTCCCCCCACCCCCCACACACGCCAGGAGCAGGAGCACATCTTAATTATTTCTTTATTCTGGGAGCCTAGCACAGTGGTGTTCAGGATGGTGTTCAATTAGGAGCTGGTGGAATGACTGGTTTCAGGACCCTTCCAAAAACCTCCACCCCATTTCCTCCCGTCCTAGCACCATTGATGTTAGACACAGGAGGAAATCACTTACTGACCCTGCTCTCCACCCACAAGCAAATTTTCATTTTCTCGCAGACATCAAGATTATCAACCCTCCTGCTTTTATCTTCTATCTATTGGAGTCACAAAAACCTATTTCGGAAGAATTCTGCAACATCATCTCCTCTTCCACAAGCTAAGGGCATATGCAAATTTGAGTTTAACAAGTAAATGCTTTGGATGAAAATTTTCTGAATCATAAAGGCCAATTACATTGGCTTGGCTTATATCTGTTCTAAAAGAAGCTGGGCAGTCTCACTGATTTTTCAATGGCAACCTCCATCCATATATCTGAGTAAAGTCACTCATGACCCTGTATGCGGACATGGGCAAACACTCTGAACCCAGCAGGAAAGAAAAGGACTGTGATGCTGACCTCTATTTCTCCCACTGACCAATTCATTCAGACATTCTTTAAGCAAGTATTTATTAAATATCTAGTAAGTGCCATCCACTGTGCTATAGCTGGAGATATAGGTTAAGTAGACCCAATCCTCACCTAGTTAAGGGATCTGGAATTCAGTGTAGGGGGAAAGGCTCGCATATAAATCGTTACAGTCCAATTTAAGAAATGCTGTAATTGTAATGCTTGGAGGTGGAGTAAGTCGACATAGGCTTGGAGGGGAAATTTCTATTGGATTTTGAAAGATGAATACAGTTTAAAATATAATTAAGATAGGTACCATAAGTGGTTTTGACATTATCCCGAAAGCATGGGTATCCCCTGCAAGGTTTTAAATAGGAGAGGCATGATCTTTAGAATGATCACTCTGGTGGAAAAGTAAAAAATAGAACAGGGGGTTTCAGGGTGGAGATGTGAAGAACACTTAGAAGGAATTCGCGTAATCTAGATGATTAGTGATGAAGGTCTGGAGCTAGGAAAGTAATAAAGGTAATGGAGAAAAAGGAAAGAACTTCCAAGAGACCCAGGAATAAAAATCCATGGGATGCTGTTCTCATTGAAAGTTGGTGGTAAGAAGAAAGAGTCACTGAAAGCACTTCTGAGATTTCTAGTTGGCACTGAAGTAGACAGTAGAGAAAGACCTAAGCTAGTGATAATCCAGGTCTGATCTATCTGAAGACAGTAGATCCAGAAATAGAAACCAAATGATTGGCAAAGGAGAAATCTATGATCACCTTAGAGGAACAAGGGAGGAAATGAGGTCAAAAGTAGGGGTAGCTCATGAAACAAAAAGCTTATACAATCAGAACATGACATGGGAAAAAGAAATTGATCTTAGGAAAATCAGTTTCTAACCAAGGTTATGAATAGTAAAGACATGAAGCATCTGATTTCACGTGATGCTGACTCTGTGAGAGAGTTCCCACCAATGTGTATATCTTCCCCATCTCCTAGATCAAAACAGAAGGGGTCTCATGGTGACAAGAGAGAATCAGGTCTGGTGCTAACTGATTGATCAAGCGCAGCAATGAAGAAGCTGGGGTGGACAATTTGTAAGAGTTGGAGGTTTAAATAAGCTTCACGTTAGGGGACTATTAATAGGTAGCAGACCCCAAAGACTAGGGAAAAACATCCTTGAAAAACCAGCTCCATCTCCGGAAAAAGAGCACATTAGAGGGGGTACATGCTTACAGATCTCACAACTCATGTCTGGGGCTGGGGATTCCAAGTCTGAAAGGATGACTATTTTCAAAACCCACAGCCATCTTTAGAAGGTTGTATGAAAGACCTATATATAGAATCAGATACTGTATAACCAGCCCATTTTCTTACTCAGCTGTGTGACATTTAAAATTGTCATTTATTTTCACTGACTCTGTTTTCTCATCTGTTAACTGGGAATAATGATACATCTTCTTTGAACTGTAGTCAGAATCGATTGAGATCGAAAAGGCCTAATGCAATGCCACATCTCTAGTAAATACTCAAGGCTGATGACTAGCATTCCCCTTGATCAATTTGTGTTTGTTTGTTTGTGTGTCTCCTATGCTTTGTTTGCATATGGATTGGTCTAGGCTGGTATGTAGGGATGAGCCTCCCATCCGAACAAATAACGAAGCTAGCTGTGAAAAGATGGGACTAGAGGAGGACAAAAACATGGGAGTTAGGTCATGGGGCTGATGAATTGGAATTTACAAATAAATGTTTCCTCTACATGAATACTGATTTCCATTGATGAAAACAATCACAAGTCCAGAAAGTCGTTTGCCACTTCTCTCATGTGTTTCAATGATGCACAATCCTGAAACCTGGGTCTATGCCAACAAAGGAGACTCAGAATGGCCAAGGCTGGCTCATGGGCATGAACAACTTACCCATCCACAGATCAGGCAATTACTCACATTTTTATGGACAGCTAATTGCTAAAGTAGCAGCTTGCTGGAAAGACAGAAACATCCTTTTGGATGCAAGCTGTGTAATGAGGGAGTTGCTTGACTAAGCAAATTTTGGGTTAATGGAAAACAGACCCTTCTGTCACCATGAACAGCGTCTGCCTGCGTTACAATGAAATTGTGTATATTGCTGACTGCCCTACATTTTTGCATCAAAAAGAGTGCAGAGAGATGACATTTGCAGTAATTTGGCTAAGGGCTATAGCAACCTAATTAGAAATGTTCAGTGCTACAAGTTCACAAAATTGTATTGTGGCAATTGCTCTTGAAAAATTCAATTCTGAAAATGCAATAAGCAAAAGCCAAAACTGGTAGATAACTTCACACGTGTTCTGACGATGCGTTCTCTATTAGAAGTCCAAACACAGAAACCTGCAGGCTCCCAAGGCAGGGAAAGGAGACCCCTGTGTTCTTAGAGCCAGATTGTCCTGTCAGGTCACCTGGTTCCTGGAATCTTGAGCCTCGCCTGCACTTCCTTTCCTCCTTCCCCCTGCGCCACCCCCCCCCCCCCCGCCCACCACCTCTCCACTCCTTCCCCAACTTTCTGTGGGACAGTGGCTCCTGAACTTCAGTTAGAGTGTACAAGAATGACCTGGGAGGGTTGGCTAAAACGTCCATCCTCTTTGGATATGTTTCTCTTCATTCATTCACTCAACACATGACTTTGAATGTCCACTCTGTGCCAGTCACTACCTTCCTACCAGCTTTTAATATTGTAAGGTCCTTTTAAGAAAGACTGTCATCAATTCTGTCACTGTAGTTACAACAGCGCCCTGGATGTTATCTTCACATGATGGATATGCAGTAAGTATGAATCGATTTCTTTCTCTATACCAATGGTTCTCAAACTGGCTGTACATCAAAATAAATTTAGAGAGCTTCTAAAGCACACCAGTGCCTGAGCCCTATGCCAGATCAATCAAATTAGTCTCTGGAGCTGCTGAGATAATTCAATAGGTAGCTGGTTTGAGACCCACTGTGCTACATCACTGGGTCTCAAATTGAGTATGCAAAGGGTCACCTGGAGGGTCAGTTCGTTTTGTATACTTTGAGGCTTCAGATCTAGAAACTCTGATGCAGTAGGTCTGGGGACACAGGACTTATTTATGTTAGGATTCTGCTTCTGGTACAGGTGGTCATGACATGACCTTTGAGGAACTGCTCTTAGAGCAACCTCAACTAGGCAAGGATTTAAGAAACTTATTTGTATGCTGCTATACATGCTAGTCCCTCAAGCTACTCATCTACTCATCTTTCAAGACACCATGCCCTCTAGGGAAACTTTGTGATGTCCCCTCCCCAATATTTTTACTTGTCTCTGAACCCTTAACTCCTGGTCTGCTTATTGATATAGAGTAGCTAACTTTTATTACCCAGGTGACTGAATGGCTCAGCCTGGGGTCAGGGCTACTACTTCCAGCTATAACCTTGTGGATCGTGGAAGAAAAATTCCTTCTTAAGTCAAAGTTCCTGCCCTGGCATCCTGTCACATAGCCTACAACCAAGGCTTCTAGACTTCATGTCCTCTCTTCTCTTATCATCATGGAAGCTGGAGTCCTGGCCTCAACCCTTAGCCTGGTGTCTTCATTAACAGAAGCTTCTACTCTGCATTTTTTGAATTTCACCCGTGTGTCAGCTTTGCTACAATAACAAGTGATCTCAAAATCTCAGTGGCTTATAAAAACAGAGTTTTATCGCTCAACCACATGACATGTGGGCTGAGTGGCAGTGTGGCTCTGCAGCTGATCCAAAATCTAAGACAAAGGAGTACAGATGCTCTCTTGGCAGAAGGAACAAGGGGATTACTGAGAGAGAGCATGAAAAGTTTCATGAAGATTTGCTCCAACCTAGCATTGTGTCACTTGTTCTTCAACCTCATTTGTCAAATAACAATTATATGGCCACGCCCGGTAATGAGGTGGGAGCAATGTTCCCAGAGAAGAGACACACAAGTTAGGTGGCAAAGGGCAGGAATGTAACATCCTTTTATAGGGAAGGGGGAAGCAATGAGCCATGCTGGCTTCTGAGATCCCAGTCACTATAAAATCCCTGCATAGGAAACTACACCTCTCCTTCATGTTACCATCCATGAAGCTAATTACTCCAGATGCCTACACCTTCCAAATTCTGCCTTTTGGACCATTCTCATGTAGGCACAGCTGGATCTGTCTTCCTGGCTTCTTCATAGGAACATTCTTCTTCTTTTCCAGCTTCTATTTACTTCCACTGTGTCTGTTCAACATAATCATGACATGTTCAGCCACTCCCCAAAACAAGGGCTTCCTGTTTTGTATAGCCCATAGCACTGCCCTAATGGACTAGGATCTTGATCCATGGAAACCATGCCAGGATACCCTCCATTCCAGTTCCACATTCTACCCCTGGGGAAGGATCCCCACTGTCTATGCTCTGGATTAGTTGCCCGTTATATGTTGGGATCTCTGCTGTTTGGCAACTGCTGGGCACTGGGTGGTGGAATCTCAGTCTAGAATCTAAGTGAGTAGCTGTGCCCCAGCCAGCTTCCCCAGTTAAGGAGGCCAGGCTCTTTGGGAGGAGAAAGTGATCTGGATCTGGATGTCCTGGATCTGGATGTCCTTGGGACAGAGGTGCAATGTGAGGGAAACCCCCTCCCCCCCACCAAACACAGTTTTATAGCCTCCCTGCTCTTGTCATCCTTCCTCTGAAGAATGTTTGTCAGCCACTGGGCCCAAAGCATGCTCACCACCCCAGATGGTCCTGGATCACACCAGGCAAATGGGACCCAGGGTAGAAGTTTTCTCTCTTGTGTCTCTTATCATATCAGTAACCACATAGCATCCACAGATTGGCTTCTTGGTGTGCAAGAGAGAAAAAGTTTGCCAACCAATGCCCTAAAATAGAGCATTTCCTTTAAAAAGTGAGGTTCAAAACTGTTTCCGAAAATGATTCCAAAGACGCATTGTGTTTTGATACTCTACCTGGCACAACTGTTATAAAACGAGTATGAAAGTGATTCCATCTAGGGCTGCTGATTTCTTTTTCATTTTCAACACGGCCCAGGAGATAGGTCCAGGCCCGCAGAGTCTGCTTCTTTGTTTTTCTAAGTACTGATTGAGATACAGGGTAAAAATGAAGTGATAAGGAAAAAATGGAGGCTTTATTTGTGGCCATTAGCATTTGCCAAAAGCAGGGTTTTGTTGTTGTTGCTGTTGTTTTTCTGGATTTATTTAAGACTGAGAGTGTAGTAACTCCTGAAAGTAAATAGTCGTACCAACTTGGCCATGGTGCTTTCAATTTCTATCTGGCCGATTCCATTCACCATCAGTGGTGAAGATTCATCTTGTGCTCTGATTAGAACGTGTAATCAGATTCTTCTTGTGTCTTCCTTTATGAAGGAGGAAATGGGTTTACAAGGCTCAAGGAGACTAGACCTA
The DNA here is from genome assembly GCF_016509475.1 of Prionailurus bengalensis. Classification (NCBI taxonomy): domain Eukaryota; kingdom Metazoa; phylum Chordata; class Mammalia; order Carnivora; family Felidae; genus Prionailurus; species Prionailurus bengalensis. Next base: position 129,942,942 of record NC_057354.1, on the reverse strand, counting down.
GTTGAGCTCCTAAATGTCCTTCAAAAAGCACATGGGGGTGGGACAGCATTGAACGGTGGTTAAGAGACTAGATTCAGCTATGCCATGGAATTGTCATGTGAGTCTGTGCAATTTAACCTCTTTGTGCCTTGGTTTCCTTGTCTATTGGTTGGGTATAATGATAGTTCCAATCTTATGATCCTCAAAAAGTGCTGGCCCTTCCACTATACTGCGCTTGGACCATGAGCCTCTCAGATGAATAAGGTGTGCACATAGTTCAACAGGATAGAGATGTTTACAAATGTAACTATACAGTAAGGTAGGAAATGAGACATAAGGAAGTACAGATTATGTGTCATAACCATGAAGTCACATATATTGATAACTACTTAACACAAGCTGTTATAAGACATTGTATAGTTAATGTATTACTATGTGCTTGGCTAAACACAACTACAGAAACTCTAGAGGGAAAGTGTGTATTTAAGAGACCTATCAATCATGCTTCACTAGCCTGGCTATAAGGCATATGACTATATAAGTACACTATATCACTATACACACATATTACTATGTAAGTGCATCAGGAGAGCTGAGCTTCATTCCTCCTTGGGACCACTTCTAGCCAACCGATCTTGGACAAGTTTCTTAACTTTCAGCTTCCATGTCTTCCCGAACAAATGATCCCTGCCCTAATTCACAAAGATGTAAGGATTAAAAGAACAGAAAGGCCAAAGTGTGTTGCCCCTTCTCTGTTAAAGTCTGCTCAATGACTGGGATCTACCTATGCACACACGTGTCCTGCCCCTATTTTGCTGCCTGTTTGTTGAGAGACGGCCTTCAAGAGGGGAGGGACATCATAGCCTTTGATTGGCAGAGTCACTAGCAGAGCTAGCCTGACCCTAAGCAGTTGACCAGATGAGGTAAAATGGTTAATATAATCTTGGGGCAAGAGATGAAAAATGATTAGTTTGAAGTGCTTAAGATTGAATTTGTCGATGCTTACCTACTTTAAAAAAAAAAAAGAGGTGCTAGTTGAGCAGTTACCACCTTACACATTGGCATCATTGAGGAGAAATTTTCTGCCCTACCTGAATGCTGATTAAGAAAGTCTTGAGTGGCTCCTAAGAATCTGTTTTTCATTCATCCTAGGATGTCTGATATGTAGCCAGCTAGTCTATGTGCCCTATTTGTTGTGTCCAATGAATAAAAGATGGTTTTTACACACGGGGCTGTTGGTTACAAATTCTTCCTACTAAAACTATTATTCTCAACACATCAAGAAAAGACCCCAATCGAATTTTTGAGATAGGTCAAAACATTATTTTTATAAAATATTTACTTTATCTCTTCTTTGTTAGCTAAGAAGATATCATACATCTTTTGTGCATTCTTGTCTAAGTGGTTTGTTTCTACAGTGGCTTTTAGTTCTTTTACAAACAGCTTATTCCTAGAACCAGAACCTTCATTCATCAATCACCTAATTAGTCAATAAAGTCACTGCTTATGACAATTAGCCAAAGTTGTTTGTGTGATCTGTCATGCCATATTTGGATTGAGGTGGGGGGAGGTGAAGAAGACTGTATTAGATGTTGTATGATGACATCAGAGGGAAGAAGATGGAATCATGCTAGAGGCAGGATCCATTCTGCCTCTGAGATAGAAACATCAGTCTCCATTCAATTGATATTGACCACTTGCTTCATGTGGTTAATGTGTCTCCAGGGAAAAATGTCTGTTGGGGGTAAAGTGCTTATATATTAGTGTTCTCCCACTGTGTTGGAAACTGCTGGAAGGGCCACGTGGCCTTATCAAAATGAGGGACCCACAGCAATCCATTCAACAGTTTTGGAATTTATGTTTCAGAGTTTTCTTAACCGGACAAACCCATAGAGGATGCATTCAATTTACATTTCCTTACAGTAATTTTAGAGCCTGGGAGTGGTTACTGTTTCCATGTGCTTCCTGGTGACCTATTGTCTCAAACATTTGTAATGTACAAGCCAGCTTGATACAAAGGTAGTGCCTGAATTCAAAGTGAAAATTCAGTTTCAATAAATATTCTTAAATATCTGTTGTAGGCTTTGAATCAGGCTATGTCTTGGGCTTCCAAAATTAAAGAAAAGTAAGCTCTCACTTTCAAGTAATAACATGATTCACTGGATAAGGTATATAGTTTGGGAGTCAGAAGACCTTGGTTACAACCCTTTTTCCAACACAATCTGACATCAATGTGCAGGTAAACTTTTCCTTTTGGAGCCTCACTTTTTTATCAATGAAATGGAGGTAATGATACGACCTACCTTGCTCAACTGTTGTAAGGTATAGTAATAATACATATCTTATACTCCATTTGGCAACTTTCACACTATAAGTTCCCAATAAATATTAGCTACTAGTATTACTAGTTGATGACAGATAATATTTTGATTTTACGGAGATATTTACTAAGAATAAAGATAGTTCAAAAAAAGACATAATAGATATAAAATTCTCACCTCTCATAAAGGGAGTTATTGTAAGATTAAAAAAAAAAAAAAGCAATGCACACAATGTCCCAGCAGGGTTAGCACAATTAACTCCTACCAGGTAAAATAGCTTCCAATTTCCAACAGCTTTCACACCTGTCTTTCACAATGGGAAAATGATTGGGAAAGTTCAACCATTTGTCTGGGGATACAGCTACTCAGTGGAAAAGCCAGAAATTCAACTAGGCCCATTACAACCTCTGAACTACATGTGCTAAGTGCTTTTTGGTTGGAGGTTGTGGAGTTGGGGTGGGGGGGGGGTTGGTGGGGAGAGACTGGAGCACCAATCCAGGAACAAGGAGGATCTGAGTTCTCCAAGCAAGTCCAAGCTGTGTCCAAGGGCAAATGATTTCTTTCCTGAGCCATGTTTTAGGGTTCCTCCATTTCCCACACTCTGTCTACTGGATACAAGTACCTAAGGGACAGCATAAGGAAGGGGTAATGTACTGCCTTGATTCCCGGACAGAGCATCCTTCCTGATCTGCCCGTTTCCCTACCCATGGAGGACAGACAGCAAGCCTTCCTGTCTGTTGTGCAGCCCAGATCGAGACCTGAGCCACTAGCCCTGCTTCTTTTGCAGCCAGCCTCTTACTCTTCCTTTGCAAGAGAACCTCCTAAGAGCTCCTAGTTTCCCACCTAGTGTATACTTCAATGATGGATGACTCAAAAGCCTTTCAAGATCAATTGTGTGTCTTAGACACCCTCATTGTCTCTAAAGTAAGAAATCCAGTGAGCAGTGCTGGGCGCATCCTTGGTATTCAATAAGTATGTACGGGTGGATTAACGAAAATAAAAGCAAGATTAAATGAAGACACTGCCTTGCCATTTAATAAGTATGTGAAATTAAGTCATGCAAATCCTGTGTGCTTTCATTTACTCTTTTTTAAAATGTACCATCCTCCCCAAATGACCTTGTATTAGTTTCTTATAGCTGCTGAAGCAAATTATCACAAACTTAGCGGTTTATAACAACACAAACATATTCTTCTACAGTGTGGGGGTTGGAAGACTAAACCCCAAGTGTCAGAAGGATGCATCTCTTCTGAAGTCTCTAAAGGAGAACCTAGTTCCTTGCTCCCCAAGCTTCCAGATGTCGCCTCCATTCCTGGCTTCCTGGCTCCTCCTCTATCTTCAAAATGCATGATTCCACCCATCTGATTCCCACCCATTGTCACATCTTTTTTTTTCCTTTTTAAAATTAATTAATTAATTAATTAATTTATAGAGCACAAGTTGGGGAGGGCCAGAGAGAGAAGGAGAGAGAGAGAGAGAGAGAGAGAGAGAGAGAATCTCAAGCAGGCTCTGCACTGTCAGCACCGAGCCCATGTGGGGCCGAACTCATGAACCATTAAATCATGACCTGAGCTGAAATCAAGAGTTGAACGCTTAACAGACTGAGCCACCTAGGTGCCCCACATCTTTTTTTTTCTTCTAACTTTGACCATCTTGCCTCCCTCTTGTAAAGGCTCTTACACTGTCCCACTCTGATATTCCAGGCTATTCTCCCTATCTCAAGATTCTGAACCACACCTGCAAAGTCTCTTTTGCCATGAAAGGTAGCCTATTCACAAGTAGCATATTCACAGGTTAGCATCCAGAGATCTGTGGGGGTCCATTATCCTGCCTACCAGAGTGTCCCCCTCATTCAAATTCTGTGAGGATTATAAAAATTTAAGGGGTGATTTTTGTTTTTTGTTTTTATGCCTATAACCAGAATGGAGATAAGACAAAGCATTCTTAATCTTTTTCCAACGCACCAGAGTTTAAAATTCCCTTTCTTTTCTGATCACCTGGTTCCGTAATCATTTCCCCTCTCCCTACAACATGTGGAAACAGAGTAATTGCTAGCCTCCTTTTTGCCCCAGAGTGGAGTATCGCATTGGCTCCCAACACTATTTTCTTATTTATAGTATTAACCCTATCTGACATTTCCAGTTGTCTTCTCCATTACTCCTCCCATCACTTCTGCAACAGGAAGAAATGGGACTCATTTAGAATTAGGAGCTGAGGGGTGCCTGGATGGCTGTTGGTTAAGTGTCCAACTCTTGATTTTGGCTCAGCTCATAATCTTGCAGTTCATGAATTCAAGCCCCAGATAGGGTTCTGGGCTGACAGCACAGAGCCTGCTTGGGATTCTCTCTCTCTGCTCGTCTCCAGCTCTCTCTCAAAATAAATAAATAAACTTAAAAAAAAAATCAAAATTAGGAGCCGAACTCAGTGGTCTGTAGGTGACTTTCAATCTCTCAGATCCTGATTCTCTTCTCAAACTCTCTTTACTGTGCTCACTTACCCTGATAGAGTCAGGTGTATAGTTAGATACTGACTCTTTTACTCACTTACTGCAATTTTTGTTTCTGCTGGAGTTTAGATGGGACACAATGTTTCTCCTGAACACAGATCTGAAGGATTCTCCCATTTGTTCACAACTGTTCAGAAATCTCCTAGCTATTTGTGACCATCTGAAAATCACACTCTGATTTTCATTAGCTCCCTCGAGATCCAGTTTGATTTTCCTAAGTGTGGAAATCAATATGAAGCGACCTCATTTTTAGCTGGAATAATTCAAATCATCTAAGTGAATTCTGAAGTCATTGAGAATCTAGAAAAAAAATATTAAAGGGTACTTCTTATGGGCGGAATTGTGTCCCCCCAAAAGATACGTTGAAGTCCTAACCTTAGTACCTCAAGATGTGACCTCATGTAGAAACAGGGTTGTTGCTGATGCAACTAGCTAAGGTGAAGTCATTTGGTTGTGCCCTCGTCCAATATGACTGGTGTCCTCATTGGGTGAATTGTGAATGTAGAAATAGACATGCAAAGAAGGAAGATCATGTGAAGACAGAGAGCAAGAAGAAAGGCATTTGACATCAGATGCAAGGATCGCAGCAATACGTCTACAAGGAGTACCTGCCAACACCAGAAGCTAGAAGAGACAAGGAAAGATTCTCCCTTAAAGCCACTGGGGAGAGAAACCAACACCCTGATCTCAGACTTCTAGCCTCCAGAAGTGTGAGACAATACCTTTCTATTGTTTTAGGCCACCTCGTCTCGGTGCTTTGTGTGATGGTCTTAGGAAACGAATGCAATGCTTAATGCACTGATAATTTTAGAAAGAAACTGAACAAATGCTCCTTCTGTGTATTGAAAATAATGATAATGACAGTACAGTGATGATGAAATAGCAGTTGTGACAGTAGTAATAACCACCATTTATAAAATTTACAAAATCCCTGTTTGTGCCAGGTACTACCTAGATACTTTCATACATTTTTATTACAAAGAAACTGAGTCTCAGGTTAAGAAGGTTTTGTAAAATAAGTGTCAGGGGCAGGATTTCAGTGCAAAGCCCTCCCTTTTGACCAGCTCATTCCATTTTTCTGCCTCCAAACATCAATGTTGGTGAACAGACTTATTTCAAAGGCATTTTAGGATATATCTATTTCAGCTTCGTTGCAGATTTGCCCTGTGAACAAAGTAAAAACTAAGTTAGAGGAAAGAAGTTAACTTTTTGTGAGCACCTAGTGTTTCAAATCCCAGGTGGACCAGCATCATTGATTGTAGGTATTTAATCCTCACAACTAATAATCTCACGAAGTACTATTTCAGTCTTCACCCTTCATGAGAAAACTCAGGCTCAGAGGGACCTGAGTGACTATTTTCTTAATTCTAAAGTGAATAGAATACAGTTCCTGCACGACTGTTAAGCAGTGCTCTATTTCAGGGGGAGAAACAACAAACTGTGAGCTAGAAGATCCATGCTATGGAATTCTGGCCCATGACTTGGTTGTACATAAACCTATGGGTTCTCTCTTTCCCAAAGGATAAAATGTGGACAGGATCCATTTCTCTGCACCCCTTACAGAACTGTTATACGAATTCAATGCAATAATATTTAGAAACCTGTTGTATACTGTATAACATATGCCAACCTAGGGCCATTTTGTTTAGAACCAGAATGAGAGGGAAAAGATTGTACTCATTGAGTTCCAGGGAACACTGCAGACACAATCTCATTGAATTTTCACAACAAGTACATCTCAGTTTTTATCTCTAGGTTCTAAAGCAGAATCTCAGAGGATGTCAGTACTTGGACCCTCATCACGCATAAGTGTTTAAAACAGAGGACTTTGGGGATCTAATTGGGAAAGGCAGCCATGATCCTTTGTACCTTAGGAGCTTATAGTCTAACCGAATAGAGAGACAATAATCACAAAATCAAATATAAAATTGCAATAGCAAGAAAGCCCCTCCCCCCCAAAAGGGAAATAGACAATCTCTTCTTCTCTGGGAAGCTAACGACTCACAGCACGGACGTTACGGCAGAACGGAGAACACATTCCACATTCAAAAATTTCTTCTTAATTCATACCCCTTAAATAAGGAGAATGCTCTCTTTTAGCCTTTGTGACCAAAATAGCTTAGAAATTCCAAAAGCTTGGTCTAATATGTGTACGCCCATTTGGGATTCTCTTCTGTTGTTTTGAACTAGCTCGTGGTTTCATGATTGTGTTAAGAAGGAAAAAAATATATACTTCCGTGCCTTGATAAAAGGGTCTTGTGATCATCTTTTTCTTTCCAGCCAGAATCTTCTTGGTTGTCTTGTGATTGTGTTTACCCCTCTAGGTCTACCATTTGATGACTAGTCCTTCCCTGTGGAGAGCTGAAACCTTCCACTGGCACCTCATCACCTCTCTCAAAGAGAAGGCATCTGAGGCATTCTGATGAAGTTCTTTGATGACTCAGGGCCTCAAGGTAGTCAGGGACAAAGACTTTGATGTTAGAAGCAACTGGGAACCAATTTATAATAACACTGAGAGTCTCAGAAGGCCAAAAGAAAGAACCTCTATAATTGGAAGAAAGGAGTGGGGGACTTATTAATAATGATGAAAATGAGGTGATGATTGTGATAAAGAAGAAAAAAGCCATAACATCAACAAGCACACAACAAGAGCAGCTAGCATTTCTTTAGAGCCTGCTCTAAATCCAGTGTTTTTTGTGCATAATCTTTAATCCTTACAGCAGTTTTATAGGACAGTGTATTCAGTTTAGAGGTGAGAAAAAGGAAGATCATGGTCACAGACTAAGCAAATGGCAATATATGAGTTTGAAGGCTGTCCAGACACCATTCTGCCCCCAGAAATTAATTTCACTGCTGTAAATTTTGAGGACATACCCAGACTGTGGCTCCTTTATCTAGATCCTATCACACTGTCTCTTTTAAGCGTGCATATTTCCTATAGGCCTAGATCCTATTCCTACCCCTCCAGCCATTCAACAGAGAGAGACCACAGGGAACTACTCCCCATGTCCTTTCCTGGCTTCAAGTACCATTCACTTCTAGACTCTTAGTAGCAGTACTACATTAGTACCCTTGGTACACAGCAGTCTGGACTCTTTAGAGAACAGCACTGGTTACGATTGGATTTGGTTAAATATGCCTTCGGACAATATATTTTCAATTATGAAATTTACTCTTTGAATAGAATCGGTTTTCTCATTTCTGGGCTCTCTCAATTTTAGCTCTGTTTCTCTTTCCATTCAACATGTACTTGTAAGGTCCCCATATAACCTGTGACAATTTTTTTTTTACTAGCTCTGAAAACTCACAAGGTGGGATTGTGGTCATCTTGGCTCTTGAGTAATTGCTATGGAGACTTGGGTCTTAATTCCTTTTCATTTAAATGCAGTACTTTGACGGGGTGCCTGGGTGGCGCAGTCGGTTAAGCGTCCGACTTCAGCCAGGTCACGATCTCGCGGTCCGTGAGTTCGAGCCCCGCATCAGGCTCTGGGCTGATGGCTCGGAGCCTGGAGCCTGTTTCCGATTCTGTGTCTCCCTCTCTCTCTGCCCCTCCCCCGTTCATGCTCTGTCTCTCTCTGTCCCCAAAATAAATAAACGTTGAAAAAAAAAATTTAAATACAGTACTTTGAGTTAATATGTACATGTGATCTCTCAACAAATGGCAAAAAAAGTACTAATTTACTAATCACTACAAGGACTCTGACACCCTTAAGTTAAGGCTTTCCAGTAAAAGATAGATTAGGAAACATGTCTTGAGCCAGAGGTTTAAGCTATACTTCCCACTTCTTTCCCTCAGACTGAAAAGAAGCAAGACACTGGGTGCAGAAGACAGGCCAGGACATTGACATTCAGAGCAAAAAGACAAAGTTGAAGAGGTAGATTAAAGTATTGGGGCAAATTAATCCTACCCATTAAAAAATGGCTCAGTAAATACCATGACATTATTTTCTAAGCAACCATTCTTCCTCTTTTGGAGAGAAACAGTGGTGATAGTTGAGTGTAAGTCTGAACTCTCTTTGTATAGGCTGAAACTGGAGTGTAGGAAGAGATACATGGATTTTTCCTTCCAACATCCCAAGCACTTTTCCCCCTTAGTCCATAGTAGTTTACAGAAAAGCTTGTTTTCCACCAAGTTGTGTATGTTTATATTCTCCTTGGAGAACAAGTCAACTTTGGGCTTTGTGAGGTCAACACTCTGGTATATGCCTCTGATTCTTATGTATCTTCCTAGGCCCAGAAGTGGGTAAATCAATCCACTAATAATTATGTGTCTAAGAGGCAAATTAAGGAAAATCAGAAAGTGAAAATACAGCTTTACAAGAAATTTTCTTTTCTACATAATATCAGGAGAATTTAAATACCATATACTTCTTACTATTGAGTGAAGACTTATTTACGCCTGACCTAGTGCGCAACACATAGCGTTTGAATGATGAATGGATGGATTATGACACACAAATTCTGTGCCAAATGAGAGGAGACTTAGATAATGGAAAAACTCATAAATTATTAATCAAAGTACCTAGGTCTAGTGTCATCCTGATACTCATCTATGGCCCTGGGGAAATCATTTGATGTTCCTGAGTCTCATGTTATTCGTCTGTAAATTAAAGCCATATTTCCCTTGACTACTTCATATGCTTGATCTTCAAGTTGCCTAATAAAGTAAATAAAATGTTTTGTAAATTGCAATAGCTTGGCTACCATCCCTTTATTCATAGGAGCGTAAGATTTGGCGCGATCTTCTTTTTCATCAGAGTCCCTTTTGGAACCTTTAAGGGGTTATATGGCTCTAACCCCTTGATATATGAAGCCATCAATTCAGTCTTTCCAGACTTGGAGGAAATAAAACCCTTCTGGAATGAGCGGGTGATTCTGAAATCCACTGCTCACACATCATAGCTTAAAGGCAGTGTCGGGTGGGAGAGGCTAGTGATAAGAGTCATCTCTGTCCTTCATTGGAATGGTAGCTTCTTTTCCTTCTTTATTTTGCTTAGCCATCATTTCATGCTGTGGGATTTGTGCTAGACAGAAGATGACTTCCAACCTGGCTTGGAAAAGCTCTCTTCCCTATTCAATTTGCCTTCCTTCATCCCTTTCTATGATACATGCTGAACATCTAATACTGGCATGCCATGGCTCAGGTAGTGCTCTATAATCTATGCCCAATTAGAGCTTAGTTTTACTTTACATATTCTGCTTGCCGGGTTTATGTTTTTATGAATCATTAATTCATAACCTTTTGTATCACCTTCTGGCAAAGTGTTAGAACGAAGTTGGAACGGCCATGTCTGCTTTGTTTCCAAAGTGTCTTGGCAAGCTGAAGAGAGGACTATGCCCACACAGCTATCTCCCCATGAGCCTAATACTCTGGTGAACTCACAAAAGTTTCAGTTAGGTCACTGATCAGGGCCAAACCCTTTCCCCTTATGAAGTCTAGCAGCTTATGAAAGACTCTTGACTTCTATCACTGTGGTTGTCCTAGCCTTTCTTCTTTATTAACTACCATTCAGGTAACAAATATGGAAAGAAACATACAGAGATATTTATGCTTCTGTTTCACTGTTGTAGGATCATGCTCTTCCCCTGTAAAATATTTTTTTTCATATCACTGCTGATAATTCTATTAGAAAGAGGATCAACCTGATTAAGAAATAGTTCAAAATACCACAGCGCCAAATATTTTATTCTTTTTTAATAACTGAATTTACAAGTTAAGGCAGATCAGTGAGTAGAGATAACACTGGTCTGAAGCAAAAGGTCTCAATTCTCTTCTTGACTTTGCCAATTATTATTTTTTTAACATAAAACCAGATTACTTATAACTGTTTTACCTTCTTCACTGGCTCATGATGTTTATGAAATTAAGTATTACATAAGAAAATGGTTTGTAAACCTTAAAATATTATACAAATATAAGAAATAAATATTAGTGAAGAGCTTAGAACACTGTAGAATTGGTTTGCTCCCCTTCCCCAGCCAGGAACATTTTTCTGGACCTCAAATTTAACATCCATAAAAAGATGCTTGTAGAAAGTGAAAGTAAAGTCCCTTCTAGTTCTAATATTAGATCATTCTAAGTGGGTTGGACATTTCATCCAAGATATTTTAAGGGAATAAAGCACTTTTCTAATCAAAGAACTTTTCAAAAGAGAACACTTTGAACCTTACTTATGAGTCATTTCACAGTTGGGGGACACCTTCTAATTTTATTTTCAACCATCGCCAATCAATCACTGAAGGAAGGGAAATAACCTAAGTTAGAACTTTTAAAAAGCCTTAACAATTCAGCCTAGCAGAAAAATGTCTATGGTTTAAGGAACTCACTCATTTCCATAAAATGTGGACGTTCAAACTGTCCACCAGGCTGAGAGCATTTAAGAGGCAAATGTAGCTGAATAATTTGCCAGAAAAGTATAGGAAAGGGATATTATGGCTGATTTCTTTGAGAGATCACGATAAGCACCAGTTGCAATAGAATGGCTGCATCCTTGTCCGAAGGCAACTTTAAAGAAGCCATAAGGGTCCTAAGAACACATTTTAACAACCTTCCCTAATTTCATAGATAAAGAAAGAGAGCTACAAAGGTAGGGTGACTTATCCAAGGTCATAGAGCAACTTGGCAAAAGAAACAAAATTAGATACGGGTTATAACTCTAATTCTAGTATTATTTCCCTATGTAACGTTGTTAATAGAAAACTGCATTTCAGGAAGATTCATATTTTCCATGCACCAGGAATAGAAGAGTGACAAAAACTTAGCGTGTTAGTATATAAGTAGGATGTATAGGTACATAAGCAGCATTTTTGAATAGTGCGATTTCTAGTAAAAACATTTTGATGATCTCTCTTTATATATAGCTAAGTCTTATTATAAGTTATAATCCGCTGATTGACATATCACAGTGTTTACAGCAGAATTAAAGAGAGCTGTTGCCTTCTGGGCCCTGGCAACCAGTGGAGGAGCTGCCTCTGAGCAGCTGTGAGACTTAATATCAGTTAGAAACCCTCCCATTTCCAGTTTTCATATCTGGCCACCTATGCTTGCTATCCAGCATTCAAATGTTAGAAGGGGCCTCAGAACCTTCCATTAGTTTGCTGACTCATGATCTCTTACTTGGTCCTTCAAATCCTATAATTATATTGACATGGGTTGTCTCTGAGCGCAAAGGTCTTTGAGAGACCTCGTTTAGGACACTGTTCAATCTCCAGGGTTCTTCTCTAGCATTAGTGACAACTTCTATTCATGGCAAGCGAGAGAGATGGCTACGCCCACAACAGCTATCACCCACGAGTCTAAAAATCTGGTGCCCTCACAAAAGTTTCCATTAGGGCACCAACGGGGCCAAAAACTACTGATGGCTTCAATCCATGCCACAGTCTTTTTCCAGAATGTCAGACTTGAGAAATGAGGAGATCACACTCTACCAAGGGGCATTGGCCTGGTTACAACCAAAGAGCCTTTTATGACTTGGAGGCAGCACTGGTTTATCAGTTTTTCCACACCATTTTTAGAAAGCAAATGTCTACCAAATAAACGACATTTATTCTATAATGATCACCTCTTTTTCTTTCCATTTATTATTGGGCAAAGAAACAAGTAACCGACTATATATAATAGCTTCCTATCAGCATACACTTTCCAGCTGTAATCATTTCAGCCAAACCGACATTCCAGTAAATCTGTATAATCGTGTTGAGAAGTAATGCCTAACACCTATTTTAGTAGTCAACATATTGAAAAGTTCTCTAGTGCCTCCAATGTTACCATTAATGAACCAGGAGAATTCTTGCTCAAAATTATCCCTATGGCCCCTCAGAACTGAGAAATTTAACTATCTCCCGATACTCAGCAATCAAGGAAAACGCCTAAGTAGATAATTGGACTATCCTTAGAATAGAAGGGAAAATGAGTATTACGAAGAAACTGAGATATTCAGGTTTTATTCTGTTTTAATTAGACTACACACCTCCAGGTGAAACATATTTTCTTGGTTACATTTTGTGGGGGTGTTAATGCATTCCTAACTCATGATGAGTCAAAAAGTATATTTCAGAGAAATGTTGAAATTCTCCCCAGTGAAACTTGAAAACTTAGAGAACCCTGTGGTTTGAACAGTCTTCTTTTAGAACTCCTGCCTCTAACCATATGGGTTGCTGAGTAATATATATTTTTAGGACGATAGCACACACCATATACCATCGCAATTCTGGTAAAAAAGAAATAAGCAGCTCTTCACAGTCATACATCCACAGTGATTAAAACCCGTGTGCTCTAGCTCTGAGGGCGTGGTTCTGCAACCCTGGGAGTCCCTGAACATTTTCAGCATTTAGCTTCTGCAACTATCCGTTGAAGAGGTTGAACTAGATTCATGTGAACGCCGTAGTGAATGCCTGACATTCTTTCTAGATATAAAGTTCTAAGCACCACACGTCTATATAACATGCCATTTCAATTTGTTTTGTTTTGGTTTTTTTTTCTGACATCGCAACCCTTGCTTTCTGAAGCTGGGAATTCTTTGACAGACATTACCAGTTCCACACTATTTGCTCCGTTTGATTTTATTTCATGTCTTATTGATTCATTCCTTCACTCAATCATTCAATGGGACTTTATTAAATGCCTACTTTGTGCCGGGCATAGAGCCAGAACTACAGACAGAGGAATTATAAAGATACAGGCTCCATCTTCAAAGCCCTTAGTGGTTAAAACTGAAGTAATTAGATAATTGTGATTGAACGTGGCTTAAGTATTGTGGTAGAGAGGCAGTGGTGCCACGGACACACAGGGTAGACACACTTAGAGCAGGAAGGACGTCCTAGAAAAAAAAAATAGTGACTCTCAGAGAGTGAACACAAATTAGCTGGATGAAGAAGGGATATGTTGTCACGGGTGCAGCCTAGTAGACGTTTAAGAACATGGTGAGAAGTTTGTCAAAGCAGAAGGGTAAGACGTGTGATGGGCAGGGTCAGATGGATTGGTAAAATACAGAGCCAAAGAATTAGGCAAGGCATTCTCATAAGGGTGAGGCTTTATGAGTTTGGCAGTATATTTGGATTTAATCTTCATTATAATGAGAGGTTACTGAAGAATGGCCGGGTGATACTGACAGATTTGCATTTTAGAAGGATCACTTGGGCTGCCCAAGAAAGATAAAAGAAGAACAGGGGCAAAGTGTGCGGAGAATCTGGCAGCAAACAAACAAACAAACAAAACAAAACAGGAGGCTCTCAGGAAATTTCAAGAGGAGGCCTGATCTAAAAACAAAAACAAACAAACAAACAAACAAAAACTACAGGAAAAAGTAAGGCCATGAAGAAATCTGAGACACGGGGGAGCAGGGAGTTTACAGGACATAAGGACACAAAGGGATGAATGTTATGATGTTACGGTTAAATTCTTTGGATCTAAAATTCAGTCTCAAATCGCCTTATAAATTAGAGCAAATATAATTGACCACATGTTAAGCCTGTAGATATCCACAGCTGCACTTTGTATCCTTCCCTACAGACCTTCTACTGAGGTTTTAATGATTGAGAAAAAGCAGCATGACAAAAATCCTTTACCAAACAAAAATATCCCCAAACCCCATTAGACAGTGTGTAATGAAATGTTACAAATGGAGGATTACAAGGGAAAATATAAATGACCATAAATCCAAGGGGAATCAACTCTTCTTTCCAGATTATATTCAACTTTAATAAAGAAACTTAATAAGCTCATGCATTCCTGCCAGCTTTCGATATGGCCACTGCTGATCAATAGCCTTTATTTCTAGAAAGAGGGGCCGGGGAGGGATGTCAGAGCCGCATGTTGACATTAAAGCTTGTGAGTAATGACACAGTGTGGCTGGTAATGAAGATCTGATAGAGGAAACAGCCCAGCAAGCCTGTCTTTGTCTCTGAATATCAAACTGTGTGCCTCTCCTCCAGATTCTATTAACACCTCTTATTCCACAACTGGGTTTCGGGCTTCATGGCATCTCAAAGGAAAACAAAAAAAGAAAATGCTGTTTATTTTTCCCTGTGTTTACGAATCTGAATAAAACTCAAGGCTTTGAAGTTGGCGATGAAATTTTTGTCACAGGCTGATTTCACCTAACAGAAGGACAAATTTACAGGTAATCTGAGTTCTCTCCCCCGCTGGTGCGGGCTGTTGTGGAAGGAGGGGGGCAATGATTTTCTTACCTATACAAATATTCAAGAGGAAAGCAGATGAATGCCATTTAGGAACACTGGTAAAAAGATTCCTGCACTGGGGCAAATTTGGGATAAGTGAATTCTGAAACTTCCTTCTAAATTCAAAATTCTCTCTTCCTCTTTCCTTTCTGTCCATCTTCCTTTTCTCCCCCCTCACTCATTCTGGTTTAAATACATACCTTGTGGTTTTTTTGTTTTTTTCTTTTTCTTTTTTTTTTTTTCAGAAAGACACTTACACATAGCTTATAGAGCTGTTGAGCTAAAACACAATATAAAGAAAATAAGGAAATAGAGGTAAAGTAAAAATGGAAAACTTGATATACTAAGCGCAAATTAGAATCCAAAAGGTACACCATAAAGAGTATGTAATTCCTGGAAGTGACAGATAGGTTTTGTTTGGTGCCTCTTAGTGGCCAAAATCATTTCGGTCTAAGACTAATAAGCTAAAAGTAGAAGTGTAAATGCAATGGCAAAAGTCCCTCTTACTTTGAAAAGATAAACTAGTTAGAAGAAACAACATATTTTCTGCTTAAAAAAAGTATTTTTTTTAAGGTTTACTTATGTATTTGAGAGAGAGAGAAAGTATAGGGGAGGGGTAGAGGGAGAGCTATCAGCACAGAGCCCAAGGTGGGGCTCAATCCCCTGAACTGTGAGACCACGACCTGAGCCAAAATCAAGAGTCAGGCCTCTCAACTGACTGAGCCACCCAAGCACCCCCGAAAACATATTTTCTTGGTTCTTACCTCTGAAATTTCTCCTAGGAGCTCTATAAAAACAGGACTTTGTGATATGAAGGATAATGTCCTCAAAATATTCCTACAGTTATTTCCATGTAATAATTTTTGTATGAGATTCTAAATTAAGTTCAACATATGAAGATATAATTAAGCCCTAAGAACAGGATTCAGTATCGAGTTACCTCTGTGGCCCATTCAGGGCCAACATATTTCTGGCTCATAGTTTTTTGGTACTAGTTGATTCTGAGATAAATGAATAAATACAGAAGTTAATGAATGAATACATGAGCAAGTATCCATGATGGATCTAGCTTTCCTGCTTGAGTGAACAATATTTTCCTCTTTTCCCATGGGTAGGAAATATTTTCTTTGAGTTTTAATCAAAAGTTTCCACTGCTTTTTTTTAAATTTTTTTTTAACGTTTATTCACCTTTGAGAGACAGAGAGAGAGCATGAGTGCAGAAGGGGCAGAGAGAGACAGAGAGACACAGAATCCGAAGCAGGCTCCAGGCTCTGAGCTGTCAGCACAGAGCCCAATGCGGGGCTTGAACTCATGAACTGTGAGATCATGACCTGAGCCGAAGTCAGACGCTCAAGAGACTGAGCCACCCAGGCACCCCTCCATTACTTTTTATATTTTATTATTTTATACTAAAATGCTACAGAAATAATTTGAATTACCAGTAATGTGAACTGCTCGATGTATATGCTTTTAGGAAACTACTACTGCATCTAATTTTTCTTTAGAACTGGCCCTAAATGAACTGAGATGTCAGAGCCTCATTGCAAAATGTCTTAGAAGAGAAATATGAAGAGGATAAAGGGAGTACCATCCTGCAGAAGATACGAACTGAGAAAGGTCTGAAATCAAGTCCCAGAATTACTGTTACCACTTGTATACTTTGGAGTAAGAAACAGTTCCAGTCTTCTCATCTCTATAAAGAACGGTGGCACAGTTGGTTGAGTGTCCAACTTCAGCTCAGGTTGTGATCTCACAGTTTGCAGGTTCAGGCCCCACATCGGGCTCTCTGCTGTCAGTAGAGAGCCTGCTTCAGATCTTTTCTCCCTCTCTCTCTGCTTCTCATTCCCCTCTCAAAAATAAAGGTGAACTTTAAAATAAAAGAAAGAAATACTGCCTTCTGGCTTTGTTGTGACGTTGAAATAAAATAATACAAACCAAATGGTTTATAAATTGTTATGCCTTATACAATTGTCAACAGTGATGGTTTTTATAAGGGAAAATAAATTAATTCACTGGAAATCTCATAATCAAGCTAACAACTAGATTCCAAAGTATACAATGCCTTTGGAATATAGACAAATTTTTGCTTATCCATAATTACGGAGGCTTTCCATAATTGTCTCAGGGATTCATTGGAAAGATAAAATATGGAAAATACCAAGGGCACTATGACTTTTTCTCCACCTTTCTGAGGATTTTTTTTAAAAGTAGCAATTTTCCAACAATAAATAATCACTGGAAAAAAACAATGAGAATTCTGATTTTAAAGTGGCATTTTTTTTTTCGACGTTTATTTATTTTGGGGACAGAGAGAGACAGAGCATGAAAGGGGGAGGGGCAGAGAGAGAGGGAGACACAGAATCGAAAACAGGCTCCAGGCTCTGAGCCATCAGCCCAGAGCCCGACGCGGGGCTCGAACTCATGGACCGCGAGATCGTGACCTGGCTGAAGTCGGACGCCCAACCAACTGCGCCACCCAGGCGCCCCGAGAATTCTGATTTTAGAAATAAGTAAAGCATTTCTAGTAGCAAAGGCTAGAGAAGAAATGTCAAATAGGATACATTATCTAGGTCAATAGGATGCAGAGGTTTTATTGTTAATAGTCAGTAAAACAATAATTACATAAATAGAGAAAAACTTCAAATAAACAAATTTCAATCAGCCAGAAATTATTTTTCTTCATGCCATGTATATGCAATGATATAATAATAAAAGGTAGAAAGGCACACTATAGTCTGGGTCTCCTGTCCTCCTCATTTAAGGTTCCTATATCTCCTATAGACCTGAGGAAACTGCATTTCCTTCATGATATTTTTTCTGATTCCAAAAAGTATGTTTTCTTTCATTTCTAAAACACAGGAGCGTCTTTTTCCCCACCTCTAATAATTTCTATGCCATCCTGTCTACTTCTTAGGTATCTATAAATTTCATTTATTTGATTATTGACTCAACCAACTTTTAGTACACACCTTCCATTATGTTCTAGGCACCATGCTTAGATATACAACAGACATAGAGCTCAGGAGAAGATAAAGGCATGAGCACATTCATTCAATCAATATCATAGGTGCACTGATAAATGCATAAGTTCTGGTGGAGGGACAAGATCAATTCTATCAGGAGCAGTAAGCGATCATAAAATGTGATGCAGAGAAGGTAACATATAACTAGGAGGTGCTTGTAAGCTGAACATTATTCAAGAGAATTGATACAGGGGTAGAGCATTTCTTGGAGAAAACATCAACATTAGCACAGGCACTGAATGAGAGACATTTATGTGCAACCAGAAACTGAAAGCAATTGAATAGCACTAAAGAAAGACAGGAGGTTGAAAGTAGGGTTCGGGGCATATGATGGTATACCCTGAATGCCATGCTCAAGAATTAGGTCATGCATGTAAACAATGAGACACTCAATGGAATGAACCATTATTTGATTTGTGTTACGAATAGGTCAACCTATGACAGATGGATGAAAAGGATAACAAAAATGGTGTGTGTGGGGGGGGGGTGGGGAGAGAAAGAGGACAGAGACAGAGACATGGAGCAAAAAATATACCAATTATAATAGAAGCTATTATGATAGGGAGGCAAGAGATGGTCATACCTGTATTCAACAATTGTTAAGTAGAATCTCCAGGGCTAATTGATTGCTTGGATTGAGTCTAGAGGAGTGTATGAGAGAGAACGAATTCCAGGACAATTCCCGAATCTTGGAGAACTGTCTAATTGGATCGTGATGATAGTCATCACACACACGTGCATGCGCGCGCGCACACACACACACACACACACAATGTAGGAAGAGCAGAATTGAGGAAAAGCAGACATTCCATGTGACTGAGCAGACTTGAGGTCCTACCAAACACCTAAATGGAGCTCTCTCCTATGCAGGAGATATACCTGGGTATACAGGTCTGAAGGAATCTAGGCTGAGAAAACAGATTTGAGAGACATCCATATTGGCTGAATTTCTAGCTGCAGTAGAAGGGTCAGTCAGGGGACTGGAGGGGGAAAACAAATGCCAAGACAGAGTCCTATATAATGTATCAAAATAAAAAAGAAGACCCAGCAAAGGAGCCTACAAACATCAGAGAGAGGAGAAGAATCAACCAAAAGAGATATTTAAGCCACAAAAGGAATGAATCAAGGAGAGTAGCCAATGGCATCAAGCCTATTTGAGAGGAGGAGGGATAAAAACTGAATCTGGCAATTACAAAGCCACATGAAACCATTTTTATAAAAGTGTTTCAGTGGAGGCAAAGCCCAACTGTAGATGAGAAGAAATGTAATGGGTTTTCAGGAAATGGAGACTATGGCTTGGTGAAGTATCTTGATGTAAAGGCAAGGAGTAGGATAGAATGCTGTCTCAGAGAGAACAGAATGTCAAGTAAGGGATCTTTTAAGAGGGATCTGTGGTTGTTCATAGTCTGCAAATAAGGAGCTAGTCAACAGGGAGGGTTTAAAATAAAGGAGAAAAATCTAAGAACTTGGGTCAGCAAATATTCCAAAGGAATCAAACTTAAAAATAGAACTTGGTAGCCTTGAATAGAGTTACTTACTACCTTATTTCCACAACTAGACTTCAAGATTTGGGGATCAGTCATCTCCTGACTTTCACTTACCAGGAACATTTCTTAGCCCATAGCACGTATTCAGAAAATATTCAAAACAAATTTAAGGTTTGATGAGAATTATACTCAAAAATAAATATAAATGAGACTGAGATAATTAATGAATAAAGAGAATTTTTTTATGTTTCCTGTTACTTTATTGACTGGGATAGGGAAATACATCTATAATTCTTAGAAAGCCCTCATTCTCAAATCAGTTTCTTCAATGAATGCTCTACCGTAATTACTATAGCCACAACAACTCTGTAATTGTAAGGTTTGTCTACAGATGAAACTGTATCATTGACCAAATACGTGGACCTCCTTAGAGAGAAATTCCACATGTCTGAAGGCATCTGCTTGTATAGAAGGCCATATAGCCAGCATGTTTCCAGCTCCACTTTCATGGTCATTTACATTTGGGAACAGAGTTGTCCTTTAATTCAATTTGAAATGTTGCAGAGGAATAATATCTGCCCCTATGTCGACATAATTGTGAAATGTGAGATACTTGAATGGAAGAAAAAGTAAAAGCTGACTTGTCACTAGGAGAACCTTTGTCAATGTTTTCTAGTCTTTTTTCCCATGCTTCAATAAATTACTGGGCTAGCTCCTTGAATGCACACAATGGCTCATTTACTCTCCTTGGAAACAACATTACCTAGGGCAGGAATCTGGATGGAAATTTGATGGATGGGATGAGGTGGGTGCTATGCAAATTTGGGAATCCCAGAAGTTACCAGAGAAAACAAAGCAGGTAATTGAGAAGCCATGGGAAGGCCTCTGGGCTTGGAGAGGAGTCAACACTTTGCAGAAATCTCAAGTGCAAATAAACTTCTTTTCCTTTGACTAGAGAGTAGGGAACCCAGTGGGAGTCACAAGACTGCTATTTGTCATTTGCTTGGCATTAACCATCCATGTGGCCTGTGCCAAAGACTCTTTCTCTCTCTTTTTTTTAATGTTTATTTATTTTGAGAGAGAGAAAGAATGAGCATGAGCGGGGGGGGGGGGGGGGGGGAGGCAGAAAGAGAGAGAGAGAGAGAGAGAGAGAGAGGATCCCAAGCAGGCTCCTATGCTAGTACAGATCCCCATGCGGGGTTTGATCTCACAACTATGAGACCATGACCTGAGCAGAAATCAAGAGTTGGACATTCAACCAACTGACCCACCCAGGCACCCCAAGACTCTTCTCCTTTATGTCTATAGAGTTAAATGACATAGAATAAAAACATACAAAGCAAGGGGTGCCTGGGTGGCTCAGTTGGTTGTGTCCGACTTCAGCTTAGGTCATGATCTCACATTTCATGAGTTCGATCCCCACATCAGGTTCTGTGCTGACAGCTCAGAGCCTGGAGCCTACTTCAGATTTTTCGTCTTCTCTCTCTGTCCCTCCCCTGCTCATGCTCTGTCTCTGTCTCTCTCTGAAATAAACAAACATTAAAAAAAACATACAAAGAGATTATATATCCATGTCTTTATTATCAGCCTAAATTTACACTACTTTGCTTAATGTAGATCAGTACAGGCTATTTAAAGTTCCAAAATACTCACATTAACAGTATGTTTCCTCTTGACTTATATACTTCCATGGACTAAACTGTGTCCCCCCAAAATTCACATTTTGAAGCCTTAACTCCCAATGTGACTGTATTTGGAGACAGGGCCTTTAAGGGGGTAATGACACACAAATGAAGTCATAAGGGTGGGTCCCTGATGTTTTGTAAGAAAAGGAACAGAACCAAACTTCTCCCCTCATTCTCCAGCTTGTGCACATGCAGGCTCTCTCTCTTTCTCTCTACACATGAACAGACCAAAGGCCATGTGAGGACACAGAGAGAAGGTGGCTGTCAACAAGTCAGAAAGAGGGGACTCCCCTGAAACTAAACTTTTCAGCACTTTGATATAGGACTTCTTGCCTCCAGAACTGTGAGAAAATAAATTTTTGTTGTTTGCGCTATCCAACCCGTGGTAATCTGTGACAGCAGCCCAAGTTGACTAAGACATATACGATCCCAAGATGCCATCCAATCAATGTAGACATTGGTTCATGATTTATAAGTCAATCATTTTAGCATATTTTGAAAGACCATTTACAAACTAGACCCATTCTATGTACTGCCTAGCTTGATCTCCCACCACTGCTCATCCATTCTTTAGTTTCTGACCCAATTTCTTGCTTACATAATGAAGTGTTCCATGTTTCTGTGCCTTTGTACAAGCTGTTCCTTAAATCTGGACCTTATATGTAGAAAAACATACAATATGGCATACGTTGTTTTAAGTCCTAAGTCTTCCTTCTCACTAAATATTTGACTTTTTGTAAAGTTACTAATTACCTCTTGTTTTATCGTCTGCAAAGAGAAATTATAATAGTCTATATGTCATAGGGCTTGTATTAGTGATTTTCTTCTACAAAATAAACACCAAAATCTCAGTAGGTTATGACAACAGAAAAAATCATTTCTTGCTCACATCTCATTTTCATCTGTGAGTCTGCTCTCCATTTGCATGGCTCTGCCCAGTTCTGCATGGTTCTGCCCCACGTGTCTTCCCATCCCCTTACCCAGGCTGAAGAGGCAGATATTGTGGTGGACACACCTATTCCCACTGCAGAGAGGAAGAAGCCAAAAACAAAACAAAACAAAAAAACAAAAACAAAAGAAAACTAACTAAAGCATGCTATTGCTCTTAAACAGTTTGCTTAGATGAGCAGAATGACATGTGTTCATATTCCAACGCAAGTGGAATAGTCATAGTTACACCTGTTCATGGCCAATGCAAGTTATAAAGCTAAGTCTAAAGTCAAGGGTTGAGGGTACTATTTCCACAAGAGGTAGACAAGATACACAGTAATGGGGCAGCAATGTACAGGCCTCTTACAGGGGAAAAGAAAAGTGAGTAACTATGAATTCTAATACAATCTACCACAGGGTTCTTAACGAGGATTAACAGAGAGGATACTTGCTCATGGTCAAGTATTATTATTATAGTTAAAGCCCAGGTCAGGTGCAATCTCTTCTCGGAAGATTCCTGAGCACATTCCCACCTACCCACAGCCTCTAAAATGGTCAAGTAACCCCTCCACCCTGAAGTTTTGCATCATAAACATGCTGCTTTGTCATTCTTTCCTATCCATTTTTATTTTTCTTCCAAGATTGAGGGATTCTGCCACCGTTCAGTAACTCAATCAACACTTGTTGAATGGCTACTTCTGTGCTAAGTGTGGGAGGGTAAGGGGAGAGATATATTCTGCAACTATAAACCTCAGAGTCTAGTGGGAGCATTAAACAAGTACACAGATACTACAAAGGTAACATAAGTGCGCTAATAAGGCAGGTGACTGGCAGTAACTATTGATCGAATCTGAATTAATCATATTTCCTCTGTGCTGAGCGAATTCAACTTTAACTTCTAGGATCAAGAGCCCCTCCTTAAGACTCTTTATAACTTGTGCCTTTCTTGGTACAAACAATGGTCCCTGTGCACTTTCTGATGTCCCAAACAGGTAGGGGAATCTCTCAAGACTAAGGTCAGAAGTAGAAAACCAAAATGGAAACAGGCAATTCACAATACAGGGGTCTACCTCAGCAGGTTCAATGTGGGCTCAGTGGTGCTGCTTGTACTGACACGGTCATGGGAATGGATGAACATTTCCAGGGGTTTCTTAGCAGCAGAGATAGCAAAAAGAAACAGAACGCCTTCTCTCAACAAAGATGCTAGGCATGCTACAATAGCTCAAGATGTAAACGGCGTTTTGCAAACTTACTATTAGCAGCAGCAACCTTTTTAAAATTGATAAAATATATAAAACAGAAGACATGAATCTCTCTCTTGCTGATGCAGAAGGGAAGGGCCTAGAATCTGAATCACCAACATTATCTATCGTTCTCTGTGGTTGCGAATGAAAACAAGCACTTGCTGAGTGTCCAGTAACTGTATCTCCATGTGATCATCATAACAAATACATGGATAAAGTCAGTTATTTCCATTTACTAAAGAGGAGAGTGGGGCTTACAAGGGCTAAGTAACTAGCTCTCGTTCGCATAACTAAGAACTGGTGGAGGTTAAATAGACACACAGCAGCCAGATTTCAGAGTGAGTATGTACCTCCACCCATTTCATTTCATGAAACTACCATTTGATAGGAAAACACACTAGAACCAGATGAAATCCTAGAAAACTCCAGTTCTGGTTCCATCTCCGCCAACCAGGTACAATTCAACCTTCAACAAATTATAACCACACCCTAGGCTACAGTCCTCTCATCTGTCAAGAGGATATTAGATCAAAAAGAAGGTTTTCAGGGAGCCTGGGTGGCTTAGTCGGTTAAACATCTGACTTCGGCTCAGGTGATGATCTCACAGTCCTGAGTTTGAGCCTCGCGTCGGGCTCTGTGCTGACAGCTCGAAGCCTGGAGCCTGCTTCAGATTCTGTGTCTCCCTCTCTCTGCCCCTCCCCCACTCATTCTCATTCTCTCTCAAAAAAACAAGATAATAAAAGAAAAGAAAAGAAGGTTCTCAACATTTTTCTTTCTCTAATATACCCAGGGAACAAAACACGCTCTCATCAACAGCAGTAGGCCACCGTGGCAGTGATTATCAGAAAAGTCAAGAACACAAAACTGTATCAGGATCACATGCTGGGGTGTTGAAAAGTCACATTTATTACTGTTCTATGGCTTTTGGCTCAAGAATTGCTGGGCTAGAATCTCTCTAAGGGCTAGCATGATGACTCTGCCCTATTTTTTTTCTGAGCGTTTAAACCGGTAGGAAATTATGGGTGACATCCAAGTGAAATTACTTTACTCTTTAACAGTCCTTTTCCAAACGCTGACAACTCTACCACTTATACGATTAGTTTTCAAGTGCCCCGGGAAAATATGGCAGAAGTAAATGAATGTTTTAGAAGGTATCAGGTAAGGGCATCTCCTAGCGAGGGTGAGGGCCAAAGCCTTCTTATAACATTTTTCTCAAAACCAGGTGCAAACATACAATCTTAGGGATTCGACAATTTATTAAACAGGAATGATTTAGGTCCGATGACTCTGGAGTTAAACTATAAAGTAGCTTGGGTATCAATGTAAGTTTTTATGGAAAAACCATTGGTAGCTGATATCTCCATACCTACTTATTTTTTCCTTAATCTCCTCCAGCTGTGTTAAGAATGGAACGCATGCGCCATTTTTGTTTTCATAGATTTTTTATTTGGAATACTTTTGGATTTACAGAAAACTTACAAAGTTAGTACGGTTATTATACACTCTTCAAAGTTTTCCTCAATGTTCTATTTGAAATTCTTCTGTTATGTACCAGGTTTTTAAACATCTAAAACTGAATGGAAATGTATAATTTAAAAAGGAATGAATATTTACATTCTCAGCAGAATAGAGTTGAATGAGGATTTGAAAAGGAAGCACAGTAGGTTGCAGTATTTGGGGAAGAGGCTGAAAATCACGGTAAGAAATAGAGATGTGTCAGATCCCCTCTGTACACAGGTGTTATGTCAATGTGTAAGAAGGGATGTCTTTCCTCAAAGAGATTCAATCCATCACATTCGGTTGACAAGCAATACCCTCCAAGAAATACTGACCACCCCCTCCAGTGCCCCTCCTTACCATCCCATACTTCCATCCTTGCATGGGTCATGCTTCACTGTGTGCTGAGTCACATATTTGTCACCCTCTCATGGTGACATCCTCTCAGGCACTGTATACCCCCTGATACTCTGCTCATTCTCCAGAGTGTCATTGCACTCAAGAAGTTATGGGTATCTGGATGGATGGATGGATCAGTGGATAACTTAATTAATCTTCTCCCTCTCCTTTGTCCTACAGAATTCACTGTTTGTTTTTTCTTTTGTTTTAGTGAGTGATCCATAGTTATACCTTGTTTTCCACCAAAAGAACCTCTCACGCATTTTTAAGTTTTTTTTTAAATAATCATAAATTCACATGCAGTTGTTAAGAAACAATACAGAGATGGCCTATCTAACCTTCCCTGCTATTTCCCCACAATGGTTAACACGTAGCATGATGGTAGTGCAACAACATGCCCAGGAAATTGACATTGATACGTTCCACCGGCATTTTCAGGTTTTATCAGTTTTATGAGCACTCCTGTGTGTTTGGTTACACGAAAGTTTATCACATGGGTGCATTTGTGTGACCACCACCACAATCAAGAAGTACCTCAAAAACTCTCATGTTTCTGTAGGCTGTAGGTCTCTCCCTCAAACTAGTCATTTTATTCCTTCTGTTTTCACATCTGCCCTATTTCCATTCTTTAGAACCAGCTACATCACATCCTGAAATTTTCTCTTGTACATCATTCCCCTCTATAAAATCTAATGACAAACCTACCTTAGGAAAAATGGGTAACAGGCAAAGTGTGTCATAATTGTGGGTTCACACCCCTTCTTTGCCCCTATACCAGAGTTTTTACTACCCGGATACATTTTCTGCTCCATGTAGAAAAGAAAAAAACTTTTAAATACTGATACTGATAAGGCATAGATAGCATCACAGAACTCACACCATACGTGTTAACAACACCTGCAGAGGGTTGAATACTCAGCTAATTCCTGACCTGACATTGTTTATGGAAAATTAACTCTGATTTTTATACAGGTCTAGTGCTGTATTCTTGATTTGGTCTCTATTTCCATAAGCAAACAATTCCAACTCTCTTCAGCACAGATATGATTTCCCAAACTAATTAATTGAGTGATGACCTTACTCTGATAGGAAAATACAGAAAACTTGACTTGAAAAATAATTGAAATGCACTACAAAGAGTTATTCATACCAATTTATCTTCTGAGGTTAAAAATACTGAAAAGTCCTAACATAAAACATTTTCCAATTTACCTACATAGAGCAGTGTAGAAGGTCTATTTTGAGGTCTCGTTAAGCACCTATATATAACTTTACTATAGAATCCTTTTGTGTCTGAAATGAATTTTATGAGTCACAATTTATGTACAGTTAGGAATAAAATATTTTAAGAAAACCCAGTACAATTGCTTTTGTATAATAAAGCATCCTTTCATATTTTTAGAAGAAATCATGCATTTATTCAACAGATATGTAGTCCATGCCTTCCACTGTGCAATGTTTTAGGAATATGGAGATAATTGGGAGAGAGTTGCTAGCCTCAGGAGTTCATAATCCAGAGAGCAGACAGACCCATACATGATAGCATGAAAAGATACACCAAGGAGAGTGGGGATGGAAAACAAGGAGTGGGTATGTCTCTTTTGTGGATATTAGGGAAGCATTCATTGACTTTGACTTCTGCTTGGCTATGTAATAGCAACAGATTTTCTATGAATGAAGGAAACCAACATTTAAATTGTATTTTTTTTTAGATTTACTTGAGTTCTTTTGAAACAGGGAAAATTAATGGTTAAAAATGAAAAACAAATTCATCATCATCTCCTCCTAGCACTATATTTTGTGACTTTCTAATAATAACAAGTAAGCAAAGATACCTCTAATGCTGTATCGTGTGTGGATCATTTTTATATGTTTTTATCTCATTTAATTATCACCACTGTTCTATAAGTTAGATGGCACTATCCCCTCCTTCCAGCCATAAGGCTCTCAGCAAAAAATTGAGGCAGGGTTTGAAAGCAGGTCTGCATGATTATCCAGAACATGCTATCTCTCCAATTTTGTACAATGCTTCTCAATCAGCTTCCGCTGGAGCATCTTCAGGACTACAGATGAGAATTATGTAAACGTTCAAACCTTTGAAATAGAACTGAGATTGCTGAGCTACTGAGCAAAGACGGTGGAGTACTAAATTTCAATGGATGTTCAGTTAATGAGCCCTGAGAGGCTCATTAGCTTATTTACATAATCTCTTAAAAATATCGGTGATAATAAGTGTAGTAATAGTCAAATGTTATCGATCATATATTAACACTAAATAGCCTACCATGCTTTGGAGACTGAAAGACACCCTTACATAATCTGATTTCATCTGCATTTTGAGAAGATGCCACCATAAGCATTTGACAGATGAATAAACACACTCAGAAGGTAAAGTCATGTAGAGACACCTATCCAGCTACTATGGCAGAGTGAAGATGAACATGATCCCTTCTGAACCTCTGAAATAATGAATGCATGATAGTCTTGAATATAAAACACACAACTTCTTTAAGACATGGAGAAGGTCAAAGACTCAAAGGCATGGGCTGCCTTTACCTGCTTACTCCCAGTGCATAATGCAATGCCTAGCAGGTGCCTAATATGTGTTGATGACTGATAAATGGCTGAGTAGTGAACAATAAAAATGAACGAATGCATGTTCTGCTCTTTTAACTAGATATACGATGATGCTGTGATACCAGCAGCAACGTAAGCTAAAAGTCAGCAACCCAAAGTCTATTCATGGCTAGTAGCTCTCGGCGGGTAGCAAGTCCAGTATCTAAAGCATGCATGCACGCACATACCACACACATGTACGTGCACAGAAACTGGTGACCTTACACCAAAATCCATACGATCAAATCAATATGATCAAGTGTAAAGGTTCACTGTGCATTCCTGATAATTTGCCTTCCTATTCAGCATGTCACTTTAAAAACAGCAGAGGGGTGCCTGGATGGCTCGGTCTATTAAGTGCCCGATTCTTGATTTCAGCTCAGATCATTATCTCACAGTCCTGAGATTAAGTCCCGCATCGGGCTCACACCGGGTATGGAGTCTGCTTAAGAACTCTTTTTTTTTTCCCTCTGTCCCTCCCCTATCATATGCATACTCTTACTCTCTCTCTCAAAAAATAAATAAAAAATCAAATCAAATCAAATCAAATCAAATCAGCAGAGAAACTGGAATCAGAAGAGATCTGGATAGTAATAACATGGTCCTACAGGAGCCTGGGTGGCTCAGTTGGTTAAGTGACCGACTTCTGCTTACATCATGATCTAGTGGTTGGTGAGTTCGAGCCCCGCATCAGGCTTGGTGCTGACAGTTCAGAGCCTAGAGCCTGCTTCAGTTCTGTGTCTCCCTCTCTCTGCCCCTCCTCCACTTTCTCTTTCTCTCTCTCTCTCCCTCTCTCTCTCAAAAATAAATAAACATTAAAAAAATTTTAAATGTTCCTATTTAATAGTTGTGTGACTGAAAATATCAATTTTCTTTCCTTAATTTTTTAATGTTTATTTTTGATATACATATAGAGAGAGAGACAGAGCACAAGTGGGGAAAGCAGCAGAGAGAGAGGGAGACACAGAATCCGACGCAGGCTCCAGGTTCTGAGCGGTCAGCACAGAGCCCGACGAGGGGCTCGAACTCACGGACTGTGAGATCATGACCTGAGCCGAAGTCAGACGCTTAACTGACTGAGCCACCCAGGCGTCCCTGAAAATATCACTTTTCTGAACCTTAGTTTTCTCACCTATAAAGCGGTACTTACTATTTTAAAGGATTGTGGTAAGGAATCAAGACAACATTTTAAAAGCACCCAGAACAGTGTCTCCATATAGTAGGAGCTCCGAAAATGCTGGTTCTAATGCTACAGCTCTTCGAATTGGCTTTTTCAGGGGTGTAAACAAAACAACAGTCTTTCTTCCCAGAAACATTTTGAAACACAATCACCCATTACCCATACTGAGAACAGTCAACATGCCGCTCAAAAGAGCTGCGGCTTGAAATCACTTAGAAACACGTGTGCGGTACCAGCAATGATGCCCACTTCATGCTGTGACATCGTGGACCAAAAAGTGGGGCCACACTGTCCTGGTGACTGAGACCATTTGCAGCCACCATCAGCATCAAGTGGAGCACATTTCTCAGGCAGGACATGAACAGACGGTGATATTTCGTGATTACAATCCCCTGGCCATGAAACTTGGCACAGGCAGCCATCGTTTTCACCTGAAGAAAAGTGACTTTTAAGGAAATTAAATAGCAGCTGTATGAATCCCAACCAAGAGATGAAAGAGAGAACAGAGACAGAGTAAGAGACTTGGAGAATCGTCTGTGTTTTCCTCGTCAGAGTGCAGCCAGTGCATATTAAAGCAGAACAGTTGGGTGTTGGAGAGTCATAAGGCAAGTAAGAGAAAGTCAAAACGCTGGGAAAGGAAAGAAAAACTTCAGTACGTCACACATATCAATCTTTTCCAAGGAGGAGCCTGATGTATAAAATGCCGTTTCAGGTGAATAATAAGAATAAATGCCTTCTAGGCTAGAATTAACATAAAGTAGGTGATTCAAAAAAATTATTTTAACTAACATCCAGAGAGGGAGGAGAAAGAAATGAGGACAGAATTATGTTCCTCACAAGTGACAAACATATAGTGAACTGTTCTACGAATAGTTGCCTAATTAATCATCACCAGCTAAGTATTTTATCATTGATTAACTATATGTTTCCTAAGTTTCCTAAGTATAACAGAGAATCAGAATGGTGTATTACGTCCACTGAGGTCACACTTCTTAACTCCAGAGTTCTGGTTTTTTTTCCCCAAATTTTTATTTATTTATTTTGAGTGAGAGAGAGAGAGAGAGAGAGAGCGTACATGTGTGAGCAGGGGAGGGGGCAGAGAGAGAGACAGAGAGAGAGAGAGGATGATTGGGGGAGAGGCAGAGAGAGAACGAGAAAATCCCAAGCAGGCTCCTGCTGTCAGTGCAGAGCCCAACATAGAGCTTGATCTCACGAACTGTGAGATCATGACCTGAGCTGAAATCAAGACGGGACGCTTAACCTACTGAGCTACCCAGGCGCCTCCAGAGTTCTGGCACTTCTATCGCCGTCGTTCTCAAACTTGAATGTGGGTCAGAATCACCCGGAGGACCTGTTAAAACACAGATGGCTGGGCCCCCTCCCCAGAGTGTCTGATTCAGTAGGTCTGGAGTGTGGCCCAAGAGTTTACATTTCTCACCCATTCCTTGGTGATGCTGATGCTGGTTCAAGGACCATGCTTTGAGAACCACGCCAGGGGGCTGTAAAAGACCACGAGCTACTATTTAGCTGTAGGCCCTTGTTCTATCCCAGATCCAACTAGTCAAAGGAAGAATAGGCTGGAAACATGACTGAAATGATTGATCTAAGGGAAAAAAAACCTGCTGGAGGGTTTTGGCAAGTCTTGTGCATACGTTGCAAAGTATATTAAACAGCTTGCACTAAAACGTATGCACTATTCTTTATGGCTCAGTAAAGGCTCTGAAAAGACAGAGGAATTCAAGATCCGATGGAAAAGGCCTGAGGACAGAGGAACTGGAGACAAGGAGGCCGGACCTGGGGTGGAGGAGATTGGGTTCCTGGACAAGCCCCATGCACAGGTGAGACGGGGGGGGGGGAGGGGGGTGCCAAGGATGCAGGTGATGCAATCTGATCATGGAGCCAGTGAAGCCCAGGGAGGGTCCGGGAGTAACACAGAGCAGCCAGAATTTTGGAATCAGACTCAAAAGCACTTGATGGTGTCAGGTAGGTCACCTGTTGGGTCAAGTAGCTATTTTCCTGTTCTGAAGCTAAGCTAGCATGGCATGGCATGGCACAGAATGTTGGTCTTATCCACCATCTCGTCCTCTCCTGGGAGCAAGACAAACTTGCTACCAGAATCCTTCCTGATTCTATTTGCTGGGGGGATGAGCTTGGGGGGAAGACTGTACCCAGCTTCATAAATCATGGTTTGTCTAAAGGGTGATTGTCTTGGAGGTAAAAATGTAGCCAAGTTCAAGCCCGAGAGACACAAAAAAGTCTACTGGGGTGACTTCCAGAAGTTACATTCCTTCGTGATAAAATAGAGAGTTTCATGAGTAAAAGATGCCATTCCTGACTGAGACTCTGTTGTATGGGAACGTGATGTTCACATCTACAAAAGCCATCGTGCAGATCTGAGGGGAGAGACCACCAACAGGCTGAAGACAGCATTGCCCAGGGAAAAAGGCAGTTGGGTTCTTGAACTGCCTACCTGTAGGCTTCACTCAAACAGGATAATTAAATGATGTGTGTGTGTGTGTGTGTGTGTGTGTCTTCTTTTAGTGTTTAAGAAATTAATTGATACAACTGGGAAATGAGATGCAATCTTTAACAGGACTTAGCAAAATTAAGGCCAAGTCTTTAAATAACTGCACTGTTTAGGTAGCAAAGTCAGATGCTCTTTCTCACAGAGCACTTGAGGACACAGTAAACTTTCTAAATTATTAATCTCACCACACAAGTCCCCACGTGAAACCCTTTAGTGAAGCTCCTTTCTATAGAGGATTGAGTTTTGGTTCCTATAGGGTCCTTCCCATTCTATCCTAGGTCTCCAGTCTGTTTTCCTGCCACTGGCTACCTCCCCCACTGTGCTTCAGTCATCACAAATATCTTGTTTTTGGAGGAGGTCACCAAGCTTTTATGCAACTCAGTGTCTTGTAATTCTCTGCCCTCTTCCTTTCCTATATTCTACCCTCCTTCCCATCACTTGCACATCTGCCCCTGGGTAACCTGCTAATCACTCAAGACTCAGATCAGGTAACACTTCCTCCAGGAAGCCTTCCCTAGCATCACTTCTCATACTGGCTCAGGGGCTCTTCTCTGTGTTCCCACCATACATCTGCTTTACCTTTCATTGAATT
Organism: Prionailurus bengalensis; assembly: GCF_016509475.1. Lineage (NCBI taxonomy): Eukaryota > Metazoa > Chordata > Mammalia > Carnivora > Felidae > Prionailurus > Prionailurus bengalensis. The sequence continues at coordinate 129,910,777 of NC_057354.1, read as the reverse complement.
CAGCCCTCACGTTGTTTTGATACAATCAGGTAACAAGTACAGTTCCCCTAAGAGGTCACAAGATCTTTAAGGGAAATGTATTTCTTTTTTTAAATATTTTTTTAATGTTTATTTATTTTTGAGAGAGAGAGACAGAGTGTGAGAGGGGGAGGGGCAGAGAGAGAGGGAGACACAGAATCCAAAGCAGGCTCCAGGCTCTGAGCTGTCAGCACAGAACCCTATGGAAGGCTCAAACTCATGAACCATGAGATCATGACCTGAGCTGAAGTCAGACATTTAACTGACTGAGCCACCCAGGTGCCCCTCAGTTTGTATTTCTCATGCCTAGATACATAATTGGCACTTACTACTACATTTTTTTGACTAGAAATAAGCTCCATTAAAATTCTAAACACATACCATGAAACTACATTCTACATCTCGTAGTTTACCATAACAGATAGATACCTTTCAAGCTATACGGAACAATGAAAACCCACTGCATGCACTATGGTAATTGAGGGTTACACCCCAGGCTGTCGCTAACAACTGAACAGTCTCCAGAAGCAGAAGAAAACCATGAGGCTGATGTACATTGTTTTCACTGGGAGTCAAAATCTCTTACCCTTCCAAAATAAGTCTTCATGAGAATAACGCCATCTTTTATTATAATGAGCACTGTCTTTCACAAAGCATTTTGTAAGGGCTCTATATTAAATAATCTTTCCAAGAAGCCCAAGACAGAAGTGTCATCATTCTATTTTGGCTGATACGAAAGCACAGAACCACTTTTCACTCCTAAAAGGTATGAAGGAGTCCTAAAAGGTTTCTTTGTGTCAGTTAAATCTATTACTACGCCTATTCATAATTACTATCAATAATTGCTGTGTTAGAAACTAAAACAGAAAAATCATAAATCCATCTCACATGAACATATTATTTTTGTAAAAATTAGTGTGTTTTGCAAAACAAAAATGTAGTGAGAAGACTACCATTATTTTGCATTTGGGTAAATCTCTCTAATGCCCAGCTTAATAGAAAACAGCTGGATTCTTACGTTGGCATCTGCATTCAATCTTTTTGCGACGTCACATGTCACGGAGGTTCTGGGAAACTCCACTGTACTCATGAGAGACTGATTGTGAAACAGCAAATAGTGTCAATGTTAGCGTGGTGACAGTTTTGACTTTACCTGGCGATCCTCAGAAGGGAATTTGGGGATCCCAAGAACCCCAAAACCACACTCTGAGAACTGCTGGATTAGAATGAGAGAGAGTTTCAATGACCTGATGGTGCTCAAGCAACTAATTCAGTGACCGAGCCAGGATCTGAATTTGAGCCGTCCAGCATCGGCCAGCACAGAACCGCGTAATAGAGAACCGGTGAGTTCGGGGCGCCGCCAGCCTTGCATTATTGTGTTCGGTGAAGTGTGTCTGTGCTGGTGATTACGTAACTCCTCACCAATCACTCACACAGCGCAACACGCACGGCTTTGCTGTTTGACCAGAACATCAGCAGAGATGCGGACGTGGCATGAGAACCACGGGGGGGGGGGGGGGGGGGGGGGGGGGGGGCAGGTAGCTGTGGGCGGGGCGTTCCTGACACGGATGGGATCGGCTGCACAACTCCGGCACACTAGGCACAGGTCGAGTGTACTGTTTCCTGTGAAACGGAGAATTCTGGTGGACCTGGTGGTCTGTTTCTTGGAAACTAGGGCTCGTAACGAGGTTGAGACCACGGTCCCTGAAAGAAACATATGATTGAAATCCAAAAATTCCACATGCGCCAATTATGCAAATGTTTTAATTGCATTTGTTTCAAACACAAGGAGACGATCTCAAAGCGATAAGAATTTCAATTTGAGAAGTCTCTCTCAAACAGCTGCCAGGGCGTTTTGCTGATGTGTGTGTGTAAAGCCTCTGATGAAGCAGAAAACCCCACGTGCTTTCCAAGTTTAAGAGCTGGTCTGGGAAATGAAAACATCACTAAGACAGACATGTGGGGAGCCAGGAGGCTTTGATGAGGATATTTTATTCCTGTTCATATTTAATGAGACTTGGATATACTCTTAAATAAAAAAAAAATTAAGTGGGCTAACAGAATTAATATCCATTATTGCAATAAATATTTGAATGACAGATACAGTCAGGAACAGGGACATTTCCTGGGGATTTCAGGATAAGAAAGACAGTCATTTGAGTCAAGACTGACAGTTCTAATGTGGTGAGGGAACAGTTACTATGGGATTAAACCCACCGGAGTCGCCGAGAATGCTGGCTGAGGGGGAGGGACATAAGTAATGAAGACTTGTTTGGAAATGGGGGAGCCTCCACTCATCCCTGAAAGACGAACTGGAGTTATCAGATGAAGAAAAAGATGGGCCTTTATCAACAACTCATCTATGTCAAGCACTGACTGTTCAAATTAATGCGGCCTCGTTAAAATGTGATAACACCGTAAGTTTGATATTATTTTGCCAATTTTATGGATGGCAAAAAATTGAGGTTCCTAGAATTTGCCAGCATTGCCCAAGGTAAATGGTATAATTAGTATGTGAACATAATCTGTTTGAGTTCAAGGCACTGTTCATGACAGCGTAGCAGGATGGGGTGGCACAGCCACAAAGACGTGCAGATGCCTGGTACAGCCAGTGCAGTGAGGTGAGTGTGTATTTAGGGACAGTTGCATGTGGAGAAGCAGCTGGAGACACAATGAAGAGGTATGGAGGACTGGGTATCGGAAGTGATGAGGTTTCTCCTGTAGGAATGGCAGTGCTCATGTGCACCTTTGAAAAAGGCTTTTCCTGTGGAAGGGAAACACATTTTTAAAATACTTGTTTTAAAAGGGTAGGGGTTGTCTGGGTGGCTCAGTTGGTTAAGCATCCAACTCTTGGTTCCAGCTCAGGTCATGATCTCATGGTTCTTGAGCTTGAGCCCCACATTCGGCTCTGTGCTGACAGCACGGAGCCTGCTTGGGATTCTGTCTCCCTCTCTCTCTGCCCCTCCCCCTGCTCATTCTCTCTCTCTCTCTCTCTCTCTCTCTCAATAAATAAATAAATAAACTTCAGAAAATACAATAAAAGGGTGGGGAAGGGGTAGTTATCCACTATTCATTTATTTGATATTGGAATCGAATGCTAAAAAAAATTCAGAGATTTCAAAACTAATACATTAGGTTTATAAACACAAAGAACTGAAAGATTCATCTGATGCTCTGCTCAAGTTTCAAGAACACCAAAGAGAAAACTGTTCTTCTGATCCAAGGCCCTGGTTCATAAACTCTTATTTCAGTTTGTCTTTATTATCGTTAGAATGGAAATATAAAAATTTGAAGAGACGTCCCAGATATTTGTTAGAGCTTTCCCTTTAATGTGGGCTCTCTTCTCATTCTAATTTGGGATACCACTGTTCCAAAGGCAAGCCTACTGCAGAATAGGTTTATCCTAACCAAAGTCCTCCATGTTTCCAAGATTGGGCTTATAAATGGCCCATGCTGGCTGTCACTTCTTTAGCAGGGCAGAGCCACATGGCAAAAGGAGAGAAGAACTCAAGACACCAGTGGGGTTTTCATAGGACAAGTAAAGCAAAGAAGATTAATAACAAGAAATGGGGTTTATCCAAGCTGCAAATTATGAGTACAAAGTTGCAAGCAGAGAGGAAATATTCAAGGGTCAAAGAAGCCAGTACTTTGGGTCATTTAATTGGGAGTTTTGTAATAAATGGAAGCTCAGTATAGTGTAAAGGAAGCCAGTGCTGAACAAGAAGAAATGGGTAAAAGAGTGTGGAAAATCCCAACGTATTTATATGAGATATAAATGAGTAAGGCTGATTTCTGGCATTACGTACTTTGTTATCTTTTAGGCGGATTCTGAGTGGAAAGGGAAAAGCTATACATCACCCTGGATTTAAAGGAGACCAACCCCAATGCTGAACATTAATTGGCTGCAGTCAGCTTTGTATAGAAAGCAGACAAGACCGCAGCAAGGTTCACAATCCCAGAATTGGGCTATTTTCTCACCTTAAACCACATATGAATCGTCTGCATACGAAAAGAATGTTCTCTCACTCATATGAGAGAGCACAGAGACAATACCCCAGGAACAAGAGCACCCGGATCTCGGTGTCTCATCACGAGACAGATCTTCATGGAGAAAGAGCTGACTCTAGGCCCGGGACAGAAAACACACGAGGTGAGCCTGGGATATCTCAAAGGTTAGGAAGTAAATGCGAGAAAAGAAAAGAAAACCCACATTACGGGAGTATGTCAAAGGGACGCAGAAGCCAATTGAGGGAGTTCTTCATTTACAAATCCGGAATAACTTGAACAATGAAATAAATAAAGCAGTATTGGGCTATGGCCCAAAGTATAAAACAAATACCAGAGATTCTCGGGAGATGGCACAATAGGGATCATGGAGAATCTGTCTCCACCTAGAAAACAACGGCACTGGCAGAGCGTGTCTGATGTAACTTCCCTGGAATCTACTCAAGGATGGCAACTTCCAGGGAAAGACTCAGATGGTAAATTGTGGTTAATATGGATCAATTTTAGCTCCTAGAGCGCAGTAGCAGTTACCCATTAGCCACACTCAGCCCCAAGGGACACAGCTGTGCCTGTGTTCCCGGAGCAGCTGGCACACCGCTTACAGGTACCCGGACAGGCCACGAGGATCCTGTCCTCCAAACACTGGGGATGGGTGCTGTCTTCACCGACTGCTGCTTCTGATTCCAGAGGTGCAGAGGAAGAGGTAGGCCACTGCTGCATACCCCCCTCTTGTTGCAAGTCTCTTTGCCTCCGGCTGATTTAAATCCAGGAGATTTAAAGTGCCAGTGCCCTTCCTCCCTCCCCCTTTTAGTTTTCTCCTTTTCATCTTTTGGTAGCCAGACATTGCAGACATGGACATTCAAAAGCAACCGCATATATGGGGGAAATTGGAAATGACCACTGCTAATTTCTAATTAAAAGTATGGACTATGCCACACCCCCAGTGATTCATCCCAAAACAAGGACCACAGCTTAATTCCACAAACCGGAGACTAAAATCTTCAGCCTTGCCTAAGGGCATACTTCAATCCCTGAACCTTTATTGTGTTGTTTTGTATGGGGAATTTTCTATACGGATTTGTTAGGGTTACAAACAATTAGCAAACAGTTTACGGTTCTATTTCCTATTCCGTACCTCTCTACCCCATGTTTGGTCTCCTCAAAATCCATTCCAATAAGTAAGTAAGTAAGTAAACTGGAGAAGTACATGTTAAAAAAAATGGTCAAATGATTTTTGGCAAAGGTGCCAAGACCATTCAACAAGGAAAAAGCAGTCTTTTCAACAAATGGTACTGAGAACTGGATAGCCACATGTGAAAGCATGAAGCTGAACCCTTGTCTAACACCATATACAAAAATTAACTCAAAGTAGATCAAAGATCTAAACATAAAATCTAACACTGTAAACTCTTAGAAGGCAACATAGGACATAGGTTGCAACATTGGAGTTAACAATTTTTTGGACATGACATCAAAAGAGCAGACAACCAAAGAAAGGCAAATTGAACTTTATGAACATTTTAAAAATTTGTGCATGAAAAGACACTATCAATACAGAGTGAAAAAGCAACCGACAGAATGGAAGAAAATGTTTGCAAATCTTATCTCTGATGAGGGACTAATACCTAGAGTGGAGAGGACTCATAAAACTCATCAACAACCACCACCACCTGCCTCAAAGATGGACTAGGGACTTGAGACGTTTCCCCAAGGAAGATATACAAATGGACAATAAGGACAGGAAAAGATGCTCGACATCACTAATCACTAGAAAAATGCAAAATAATACTACCAGATACCATCACGCCCGTTAATCCTACTACCAAAAACAAAACAAAAAAATGTTGGTGAGGACATGGAGATATTGGAACGCCTTTGCACTGTGAAGGGCAATGGAAAATGATACAACTTGTATGGAAAAGAAGCATGGTGGTTCCTCAAAAATTAAAAAAAAAAAGGAATTACCATGTGATCAAGCAATTCTATGTCTTGGTATATATCCAAAATAATTGATCTTTATTTATTTTGACAGAGAGACAGAGACAGAGAGAGACGGTGTGTGGGGGGGGGGGAGACACAGAATCCAAAGCAGGCTCTAGGCTCCGAGCCGTCAGCATAGAGCCTGACGTGGGGCTCCAACTCACAGACCGTGAGTTCATGACCTAAGCCGAAGTCAGACACTCAACTGACTCAGCCACCCAGGCACCCGTATACTCAAAATAATTGAAAGCAGTTGCGTTCTCAAAGAGATATTTGTACACCTATGTTCATAACAGAATTGTTTGCAACAGCTAAAATGTGAAAGTAACCCATATGTCTATGTCGAGATAAATGGCTAAGCAAAATTTGGTGTATACGTACAATGGAATATTATTCAGCTTCAGCCTAAAAAGAAGGAAATTCTGACATATGCTACAACACGCATAAAACTTGAGTACATTATGCTAAGTAGAATAAACCAGTCACAAAAGACAAATGCTATATAATTCCACTTGTATGAGGTACTTAGAGTAGGCAAAGTCATCGAGACAAAAAGTAGAATTGTGAGTGCCAGGTACTGGCAGAGGTGGGTGGGAAAAGGGGTGTCATTGTTCAACTGGTGTAGAGAGTTTCAGTTTTACAAAATGAAAAGAGTTGTGGAGACGGACGGTGGTGACAGTTGTACAACATTATTAATGTATTTAATGCCACCAAACTGTACAGTTAAAAATGGTTAAGATGGTAAATTCTATGTTATGTATATTTTGCCATGGTAAGACAATTAAAAATAAATAAATATACACGAGTTTACACTGATATATGTAAAATAATGAATAAATAAGTGGAGGGAAAGAGGCAAATCTTCCAGGCACAAGCAAGAAATTTATGTCACTACTCTGCCTTCAAGGATGGGGAGCAGGATTCCCATCCAAGTGTGAGTTAGGTGTAGTTACTTCCTCTAAATGATTACAGTATGGATGTGGGGTGGGAAGGCAAGTGGAAAGACTTGACAAACACTACCTCAACCAGGTGATCCATTGTCAACAGTGATACTCCATGTTGATACTACACATTCTTGATATAATATGATTAAAAAAAAGGGTACTTTACCTCTGATTTCTTTCTTCCAAAAACCCATAACCCAAGTAAAACCATGAGAAAAAGAAAACCCAGAAAGATACCAATTAAGGGATGTTCTACAAAATACCTGACTAGTACCACTCAAAAATGTCAAGGTCTTCAAAAGCAGATAAAGCCTGTGAAATAGTCACTGCCAAGAGGGCCCTGAGGAGACATGACTGAATAGAATGCTGATATCTTGGATGAGATCCTAGAACAGAAAAAGGACATTAGGTAAAAAACTAAGGTAATCTGAATAAAGTATGGACCCCAGTATTCATCGGGGTTGATTAATTTCAACAAATGTACCATACAAATATAAGATGTTAATAACTGGGAAAGCTTTTTTTTTATTTCTATGAATGTAAAACTGCCTTAATGTCTACTTTAAATAAGAGACAGTTTCCCACTCACACAAAATACCAAAGTCTATTTTCCTTTTTCCATCTACCTTGATTTTTGCCACATGCAGACAGGCACTTAGTGGAGTTTATAGTTGCAAAAGAAGTAAAGTATGTTGGCAGGCCATCTCTTGCCAACTTAATTTTATAGACTTAATGCTTCTCCAGCAATTAAAATTCACGTAAAACAGATTATACTTTTAATGTATATTCAGGGTAAAGAATGAGAATATGAAGTCATTAAGAAATACTCAAAAGAAATGATAGGAACAGGCAATACCCCAGCTAACTCACAGCGGCCACTGGAAAAAAGGAAACCTCCATATTTTTCTTCCTAATTAATTCTGCCACTATGTTCTAGTACCTGCTGCAGCTTCAACAGGACACATTCCCCTAAACCTCAACATCAAAAGCTCAAGGATATAGCAGTTGATAATAGAGAAGTCACCAAGTCATCGACTTTCCATGAAGTTCAAAAATGTCAGGCACTCTACCAGCCTCCTAGACAGAATGTGGTTAGCCATATAATTTGCTCCAGGCTTCATTGTATATATACATGTGTATACATAGTGTGCAAGGCACAGAGGCGTAGGCTTCCCCCTGGCCTCTGCAATCACTCCTACTCTTAGAGAGGTGTCCTGCCAGAAAAGATGCAGTGTCTGCTTCGCAGCAGATAGAGTTTAAATTATCATTTAGACTTGTCTCTCTACATCTTTATCAATATGAACCAATGACAACAGGGACATAACATTCAAGAAATATATAAAAAGAGGGGCGCCTGGGTGGCGCAGTCGGTTAAGCGTCCGACTTCAGCCAGGTCACGATCTCGCGGTCCGTGAGTTCGAGCCCCGCGTCAGGCTCTTCTGGGCCGATGGCTTGGAGCCTGGAGCCTGTTTCCGATTCTGTGTCTCCCTCTCTCTCTGCCCCTCGCCCGTTCATGCTCTGTCTCTCTCTGTCCCAAAAATAAATAAACGTTGAAAAAAAAAAAGAAATATATAAAAAGAAACAGCACCTCAAAGACAAAAGAGAAACCCAAGCTAAGAAATAGGAAACATTAAAATGCTGGCTATTAATAAATTAAAACATTTAGGCAGATATTGAATGGACTAAAATACATAGTTGCAAGTCTGAAAATGAGTGGGGAAAATAATGATAAACGAACTCAAATTCCCAGAATATGTCAAGAAGACAAGAAGGGAAACTGTGAGAGAAAAGATCAGACATGGCTGATAAATCTGGGAAGTTATTAGCCATATAATTAGGATACTGCAAGAGAAGGGAATAGAGGTAATGAAGGCAATTATTAAAGAAATAAAAGAAGACGAATGCCCTGAGCTGATGAAAAACTTTGTGTTCACATTGAAAGAGAGCTTCATCTATACATATCTAAGGAGTTTTCCTGAATTCTAAGAATAAAGGAGGAGATTTTTTTAAACATCTAGACAGAAAAATAAAGTACTTTAAAACTGGCTTTAATTTTTAAATAAGCAAAAGCAAATGAAAACAGCATGAATAAACTAATAATGACAAGAGCAAATATTAAGATATTATAAGGCAAAACGTGTCAAATTATAGATAGTCAAAACTGAGAGAACATCTATGAGGCTGACCACTTACAAAGTACAGATGTGCCTGGGTGGCTCAGTTGGTTGAACATCCAAATCGTGATTTCGGCTCAGGTCATGATGCTGGGGTTGTGGCACTGAGGCCCATGTGGGGCTTCACGTTAAGCCTGGAGACTGCTTGGGACTCCCTCTTTCTCCCTCTGCCCCTTTCCCCTGCTCTCTAAAATATTTTTTTTTAAGTATGAATATAGGGGCACCTAGGTGGCTCAATAGGTTAAGAATCTGATTCTCGATGTCAGCTCAGGTCTTGATCCCAGGGTCCTGAGTTCAAACCCCTCATTGGGCTCCATGCTGGGCATAGAACCTGCTTAAAAAATAAAAAGTATGAATATACACTATGAATAATGAGAAGAGGATGCAACCCAGAAACAGAGAAGTTTGTCTATTTATTTTTAAATGTTTATTTTTGAGAGAGAAAGAGGGAGAGCACAAGCAAGGGAGGGGCAGAGAGAGAGGGGGACAAAGGATCTGAAACGGGCTCCCCCCTCACAGCAGCAAGCCCTACCTGGGGTGCGAACTCACCAACCGCAAGCTCATGACCTGAATTGAAGTCAGACGCTCAACCCAGGCACCCCCAAAGAACTTTATTTAAATAAGGGAATATTATGTACAGTTTTATGACAATAAAATAAAAATCTGAATAAATTTGATAACTTGCTAGGAAAATATAATAAGACCAAATTTAAAAGAAGCTAAAAACACGTCCTCATAGACAAATAAGCAGAGGAGATACTGAAAGCCAGAAAAACAAAAAGTTCAGTAAGTAAATACACCAAAATTCAAGTGCTGCTCACTTACAGTGAGATTAAGAGGGGAAAGATTTACACTTTCCACTTTGTATGTTTTTAAAAAACAATTTTCTCTTCATATGCTTTATTTTATACTTAAAGAAGTAAAAAGAGAGAATACAGTACTATTATTCATGAAAAGCTAAGAACTGGGTTTATTTCCCAGTTCATATATGTTTATATATTAATTTATTTAGCCTATGAATTGATGTTTAATATGTGAATGCAAATTAATATAAAACATATTAATATGATGCAATATTTATACACATAATTATAAAATGGGTAGTTTTAATATATGAACATTTATTTAAAGTTCCAATTTACTTTCGGGATGCCTGGGTGGCTCCGTCGGTTAAGCGTCCGACTTCAGCTCAGGTCATGATCTCACGGTTCATGAGTTTGAGCCCCGCATCGGGCTCTGTGCTGACAGCTCAGAATCTGGAGCCTGCTTGGGACTCTGTGTCTCCCTCTCTCTCTCTGCCCCTCCTCCGCTTGCACTCTGTCTCTCTCACTCTCAAAAATAAACATTAAAAAAAATAATAAAGTTCCTATTTACTTTCAATATATCTGCCCATGGATTTACATGGGACCAGCTATGTAATTTGTGGTATCCAGTGCCAATAAAAACATGAGGGCCCTTGCCCTATTATTCTTGCCTTATTAAGGATTTCAAGATAGCAGAGCATTAAACTAAGAAAGGGAAAATGAGCTTAAATCCGAGTGACTGTACAGATCACACACCCATGAGGATGGCCCTATTCCTACTGATCTTATTTGAAGGGTCCATTCAAACTCCACCTCTTCCAGTTTCCTGGTACCTTAGTTGAAATAAATCTCTTCCTTCTCTGGGGTTCATAAAACATAGTCCATTCTGCCTTGAGTTATGAATAGCTGTGAATACCAATGCTACTCCCACTGTATTAGAGCTTTTTAAGGCTGAAGCTTTCATCTGAGACATCTGAGTATCCATGTGGCACTCAGCATAATAGTTCACTCATCACGCAGGCTGAAAAATGTTGATCAGAACTATCAAGATAGCACAAATCATTTGTTGAATTGAAGTAAACATTTGAAGCTAAAAAAAAAAAACCCACAGAAACAAAAACAAAAAGCAAAACAAAAACACCTAACTCCAACTTCCCCATTTGCTGAGATACAATTTTAAATACGTGATTGAAGCTCATTGAGTTGCAAAATCTTCATCCACAACTTTACAGGGCTGGCAGTAGGCATTTTATATACTTATAAGCAAAGGAAAAAAAGATTTACAAATGCCCATGATATCTCTGTCAGTTATTTTCAAAGGAATTTCCAAGCACAGAATTCTTCAGCATTTTTCTACAAGGGTATATTACAAGTTACTTGCTTAAAATAAGAACTCCAGTTAACATTAGCAAAGTGCTTTCCCTATGACAGCTTTTATCAGAAACATGTCAATATGTGTTATTGAGTTCTTAATTATAAATAGCAAAATTCACTCTACCCATTTCAAGTGAAATTAATAAAGAGTATTAAGCATCAAATTTGCAGAAGGCCCAGGGAACTAGGCTTGTTGGCTATACCATCAGAATAATGCAGCGAGAGGGGCGCCTGGGTGGCGCAGTCGGTTAAGCGTCCGGCTTCAGCCAGGTCACGATCTTGCGGTCCGTGAGTTCGAGCCCCGCGTCAGGCTCTGGGCTGATGGCTCAGAGCCTGGAAGCTGTTTCCAATTCTGTGTCTCCCTCTCTCTCTGCCCCTCCCCCATTCATGCTCTGTCTCTCTCTGTCCCAAAAATAAATAAACGTTAAAAAAAAAAAAAAGAATAATGCAGCGAGAAACCAGTTCCAGAGAAATGCCTAATCACATCCCAGACTGCCAAAGCAGACGCATCATTTTTGCCATAACCTCCTCTTGGCCCTAAAGACACTAAGGCTTGGACCCCAGGGATTCTGATCCGAATACCTAAGCCCCAGTCACCATGCTTTCAGGAGCTATGAGCAGCTGGAGGATTGTTGCCATCTTGCATGGTTCATTCCTACCTCCAAGATTCCTGTGGGTCTAGCTCCTTGAGAAAACCACAGTCATAAACATAAGCTTAGCTGTCAGAGAGACTGGGAAATATAAGTTCTAGCCTTCCAGCCTTTCTGGTACAGGCAAGCTGGCAAAACAGAGTTTGGAGTGGGAGCTCGCGTATGGTATCTGCAGGGTGAAAGTGAGCAAATGTGACAATGACAAACATAGGGAACGAGTTTCCTCTAACCCTTTTGTCCCCTCACCATCCCAAGCACTGAGAGAGCGGCTTTAGCATTTTGACTCTGGCAACACAACTTTCTTTTTTTTTCCCTGTGGGTGGGCCATATCTGTTGATACTGCTTGCATGCCTGGGATAGTCGTGAACTGAAAATGAGAACAATCCTTAACTACCAGGTTTCAGGTCCCCTCTGACAGAAGCTGCCAGAGGGAAGTATGCAGGCAGAATTATGCAGTGTGGTCTCTAAATGTCCAACGCAAAATCTTCATGCATGTGAATGCCAATCAAAGTGTGAATTAGAGAAGCCAAAATAAATCTAAAGCACCACACTGGGGAGTGATGAAAAGAGAAGAGCTCCTGGTTGCACTGAGTTTAGAGCAACACTGCAGGAATCAAAGGAAAAGAGCCAGACTGAGCATGTTTTTTTGGGCAATCATGCCGCTTCAAGGAGCTTCACGCTCCTTATTTATAAAGCAAAGTTCTCTCTCTCCTGTCTTGTTCATCCAGACTAAGGGAAAGGAAATAGAAGTGACATTTACTGAGCTCTTTTTGTGCAAGGAGCTGAGCTAGATGTATAATCATAAGGAAAGAGAATTGGTTCACAAGCCCAAATCATCTCAAATAGCTCCTACCCCACAACCAGTTCACAACGGGGAAAAAAATAAATGAGAATATGGTATAAATGTAAGAGTCAAATTAAAATAAGAAGTTGTGGGGCATCTGGGTGGCTCAGGCAGTGAAGCCTCCGACTCTTGATTTCAGCTTGGGTCATGACCTCATGGTTCATGAGTTTGACTCCCACGTGAGTCTCTGTGCTGACAGTGAGGAACCTGCTTGGGATTCTCTCTCTCCTTCTCTCTCTGCCTCTTTCTCTCAAAATAAATAAATTTAAGAAAAAATAAGAAGTTGTGTTCATAAATAATTAGAAAAACTTTAGAATTTTGATCTATATAAAGCTTGTTATAAAATTAATATAAACATCAATATATACAACAATGTCCAACTCTTAAAACAGGACATCTTCCGATATATATCCAGGGTTTCGTGAAAAAATGTATCAATGTTGACTACATAAAAATGATGATGATGATGATGATGTTTATCTTGATTCTAGATTCCCCTTTTTCCATTTTGCCATCCTGAGGAAATTCTTCAAAGTACACCATATAATGCTTGCTCTATATTATTATATGCTGGAATTCCAATTCATGTGAGGATTCATTTATACATTCATCAGACAAAAATTCATTCTATGACTCCGTGTCCTAGAGACACAGGCCCTGGCAGAACATCACTGAACACCAGATATATGGTCCCTGTTCTCATGGGGCTCATGCTCCAGCAGAAAGGAGAGGTAGTCACCATGTTTTGGACAGCCTTATTCTGTCCACACCGCCTCTGAATTACATTTAGAGTTAAGCAGCAAGAGACAGAAATGAACACGATCAATTATGAGATAATTGTTATATATTGTTATATTATAACATATTACATTATACATTTATATATTACAAATATGTAAACAAACCACTGTTGGTCAATAAAAAGAGGCAAAATTAATTCCAGTTATACAGAAAGGGACATACTTATAGAACTATAAAGAAGTATAACTGGCTTGGAAAGAATAGGTTGAATTTGGACACAGAATTCTAGTCACAGAGTATGTGCTTAACAAATGTGTGTTGAATAAATAAATGAATAATGGGAGAAGCATTCTAAGAGCATAGCACTGTAAACACAAAGAGTTGGGGAAGAAACGCACAGCCTACATTTGAATGAATGCGTAATTTTTAAAAATTTCAAATGCCCCCCATGGAACCCCATGTCAGTCAAGATGGGAGGATTTTGAGAGGAAAAGTAAGACCAAGGCACTGAAGGAAAATATGTTTAATAATAACAAACAGACCCTATTTTAACCAGACAGATTAGCGAAAGTGTCCTTCATAATTAAAGTTTACACAAAGGAAATATTCTGCTTCTGCTTCCAAAGAATATACAGAATATACATTACATTGAAAGGAACCTCAGACTTTCCTTTGTCGCCTTGGAAACTGATTCTAAACACATTTAGGAGGAGTAAGTATGAGGGAAGTCTGGGTGGCTCATTCAGTTAAGCATCCGACTTCGGTCATGATCTCACGGTTCATGGGTTCAAGCCCCGCATCAGGCTCTGTGCTGACCGCTCAGAGCCTGGAGCCAGCTTCAGATTCTGTGTCTCCCTCTGTCTCTGGCCCTCCCCCGTTCATGTCGTATCTCTCTGCATCTCTCAAAAAAGACAATAATAAACATTAAAAAAGAAAGGAGGAGTAAGTATGAGAAAATAATTTATAGTTACTTGCTGACCTCGGCTGCACGAGTTATGTCAGGTGAGAAACAAATATAGAATCAACAAGAAAAGGTCACATGTAAGGAAAGAACTCCTCAGTCTCATTCCCAAGTATCCCTGCCCTTTTCCTCTACCCTCCAAATCCTGGGCACCCAGCCCTCAGAAGGAAGATCCAGCTGGGAAAGTGAAGAATGTCACTCTCAGGTACTAACTCCACTGTGGGGACCCTGAGGAGGTGCTCCCGTGCGAACCACATCGGCCTTCCCCCGTATGAGAGGACAAGGCCTGACTTCTTTTGTAAGAAGAAATTTCCCCCCCTTGGAAGTGTCCTGTGAATTGAAGAGACCATAAAAGCAACATTTGGAGCCTGTCTGTGTAGTGCTACGTGAGCCTACACCTTCCACACTCATCTTCCTCTTGGGTCTGCAGAACATGAGATGTTCTGGAGAAAACTGAGATTTGGATGACTAAGTAACATTCCCAAAGTCACAACGCCTACAAGCGGCAGAGGTCAGACTTAAACGCAGGTCTCCTCGTGGCAAGCCCACACTTCCGCCAACTTTGCAGTCCCCTGTGGACACCTCACTCACTAGCTGCGGCCCCCCCACCGCCCCCCGAGGACGGGAAAACAGCAGCCCATTTGCTACTGAAGGATTGGAGCGGTATTTGAGGAGACGGATGCTGGGGACTGGTGTGGACTCTTGCTTAGAAGAGTCTGAAGATAAGCCTGCCAGGACTGCCCCGATAGTAGCATGAGCAGAGGCAACTAGAGTGGGAGCCCATACTTCCTCTCACAGCGGGACACGTATTTGTGTTTTTACGAGGCCCAAGTGGGCCTGTCGGAGGAAGTCAGGCTATAGTCATATTGAAAAAATTGTATCCAGGGGCGCCTGGGTGGCGCAGTCGGTTAAGCGTCCGACTTCGGCCAGGTCACGATCTCGCGGTCCGTGAGTTCGAGCCCCGCGTCGGGCTCTGGGCTGATGGCTCGGAGCCTGGAGCCTGTTTCTGATGCTGTGTCTCCCTCTCTCTCTGCCCCTCCCCCGTTCATGCTCTGTTTCTCTCTGTCCCAAAAAAATAAATAAAAAACGTTGAAAAAATTGTATCCCAGTGTATCTCGCCTGGCCAGGATGAGCTGGCGCTAGCAGACAGAAGCTAGAGTGGTGCCATCAGATGAAGAAGCTGAGGAGGGAAAGGAGGCAACAGACAGTCAGCTACAGACCACATCACTGATATTCTGGAGAGATCTCCCCTGGAAGAGCTCCAGCATGAGCTCAAAAAGACCCATAAAAAGTACCCCGGGAGTTGGGATTTGTGTCTCTGTAACACCGAGAGGGCATCGATGCCTAATTAAGAGTGCCCCATTCGAGTAAGACGTTTGGTGACCTTCCTTCTACTCTCCTCTGTTTCAAATCTAGGTAATATGGATAGGAGTGCGGAGTAAGGAGGATTACACAGAGGGAAAAGTGCAAAAGCTGCCCACAGCTCTCCTCCAATTGAAAGTATGCAAGGTAAGCCAAGTCTGGGTTGCAGGTAGGGATGAGGCAGGAGTGAGAGGGAAGCTTGACACTGGATAAGAAATTGCCTGGCAAACGGGGTAAGCAATAAATCACAGCCGTTAGTATTCCGATAACCCCGCCCGTATCGTTACAGTGCAAGTCACAGAGACGGGAGAACAAGGTGCACAGCTACTAAGTGCCCAGATCAAAAGCCTACACAAGTTAGCGTGGCTTCACAGCCCATGCTTATCTCAGAGTCCTGTGCTGGTTCCTGCTACCAGTCTCCCTGGGGAAAATTGTGGTCTTTGTTCCTGGGATGACAGGGAAGGTAGCTCACTTTTAAATCCTACCACTTGCCCTGGTAGAAGTTTATACATTATCTGTAAAAACAGCAATTGCTTAAGTCTATGTTGGGAGGAACGTGAGATGTACCTCAGCATTCTCCGTTCCAAATTACACTCAGGAGGAAGGGGATCTAGGAGTAGGAATGTGGAAACACGTCCCTTTCCTGGTCTCCAGGATGGCTTTTGGAAACCCCGAAAAGAATGCTCAAAAATATCAGAGCACAGAAGACCACTCAAATTGAGTCTGGCAGACAAGTCTCCATGGAGAAAGAGATGAAAAGTTCACGTTCCAACTGTCTGCCTGACGTTTAATAGGACTATCTCTCTGAAGCCAAACGACGACCCCACATAACACTGAAGCTCTTTGCAAATGGAGGGTACCATTTTTCAAGAATTGGAAATGAATCATCATTACAGCTCTTCTATTATTAAATAGCCAGTGTTAGGGATGATTAACTTTCTAGAGCCAGCCACTGAATCAGATAAGATGTGGCCTGCATTGACCAACTAATTCTACTACTGCCTAAAAATCTGAACATGAAAAAAAGCTTCATGTTCAAAGGTGTTCATCATAGTCTTTTTTTTATAATCATGAAACATTTGTTAGCAACTCAAGCCCGACGATATGAAAATGTTTAATAAAATGATGGTCAGGTTACTGTGGGAAACTACTGTGTAGCTCTTAAGTCGGCATTCACACCACTATTCAGAACATCGTGGGCCAGGTAACCAGTGAGTAGCAAGGACACTGAAGGGCACTGAAGGCTCAAAGAAGGACAAGAGTCTCTTGGTTAAGGTATTTGGGGATTCCTCAAATACTGGGCCTTGAAGGATGAGTCAGAGTTACCAGTGCAACAGTTCAGAGGGATAAAAATCAATAATAAAATGCACAATGATCTTCTAGGATAGATTGCGGAAGGAGAACTTTCTTACACAGTTTCTTCCTTGAAAGCCATTAAATTTTTGCTTAAAGCAGAAAAGGAATTCCCCATCTAAAATGAAACTAGGATGTAATCGCAATCACTTCTGGATGCATCTTCCAGATATTTAAAAAAAAGACTAAAATTGGGGTAAACATTTATTCAATAAATTGTACTAAGATCTGAAATGCAATGATAAACAGGAAAGACATGACCTCTAATGCCATTTGGTTTATTTTGAATAACTAAGTTCACAAACTAATAAATGAACTGTAACTGAGGTCAGAGTGGTAACAAATGTCCTAGGAAGACACAGTTTTGAGTTACAGAATGATTGCCAGAGGGAACGACTCTGAATAAGCTAACAGGAGAATTCAGATGTGTTACCAAATCCAAGATCAAAGTTCAGAGATAATCCTATACCCCAGCGATAACCTATTTTATGGAAAAAGGCATCATTCACAACAGAAACTTAAACTATGAGGAAATAAACTTTTATAACACCCACATTAAAAATACTGTAAAATAATGTTGAAAGAGGTAAAATATTTCTATAAATGATCAAAAGACCACGTGTAATTTGTTCATGGATAGGAAATCTCACCATCCTAACTTGGTCATTCCCCTCCCCCACCAAAAAAAAAAAAAACAACCCATATCTTCAAGACTATATAAATCAAAATCTCAACATAATTTTTCATGGGACTAAATAAACTGATTCTAAAATTATTTGAAAGGGCAATTATCTAATATATTTCAAAATAATTCTTTTTTCTTTTTTCAAAATAATTCTTTTTTTTTTTTTAATTTTTTTTTCAACGTTTATTTATTTTTGGGACAGAGAGAGACAGAGCATGAACGGGGGAGGGGCAGAGAGAGAGGGAGACACAGAATTGGAAGCAGGCTCCAGGCTCTGAGCCATCAGCCCAGAGCCTGACGCGGGGCTCGAACTCACGGACCGCGAGATCGTGACCTGGCTGAAGTCGGACGCTTAACCGACTGCGCCACCCAGGCGCCCCTTTCAAAATAATTCTTAAAAAAAAAGAATCAATGTAACTTTCCCTATTAGACATATTAATATATAAAAAACTATGGCAGTTAAAACATTAAGGCAGACACTCAAACACAGAAAAATAGATAAAGGGAATCAATAAGAGAGATGAGAAACAGACTCAGGTTTGTGTGGAAATTAGTACCTGACGTGCAAGGCATAGAAATCCTGCACAATGATAAACTGTTCATTAAAAGTTATAGTGACTCAGTTAGCTTTCCTTATAAAAAAAACAAATCTAGAGCTCTATTTCACATCTGAGAAAAAACAAATTGCAAACGTACCAAATATCTAATTTATAGGATCAAACTTACAATGCATTTAAAAGGAAATGTGGAAAGATGTCTTCAGAACTTCTAAAAATGTTCGGGTGCCTGGGTGGCTCAGTCTAACCGGTTAAGCATCTGACTCAATTTCAGCTCAGATAATGATCTCATGGTTCGTGAGTTTGAGCCCTGAGTCAGGCTCTGGGCTGAGAGTATGGAAGTATGGAGCCTGTTAGGGATTCTCTCTCTCTCTCTCTCTCTCTCTCTCTCTTTCTGCCCCTCCCCTGCTCACATGTGCACACACTCTCTCTCTCAATAAATAAAAATTAAAAAATTAAAATTAAAAATTAAAAATGTAAACATTTCTTGGATAAGACAGATTAAAAAACAATGAGCAGGAAAGATTAGTAACTGATTATATCAGAATTTAAAATTACTATAATATAAAGATGGCATATGCAAAGTTTGAAAAGGGCCAGATGGGGAGAAGAGATTTCTATTAAATATAAAAAAATTATTATTTAAAATAAAAATAACCCAATAGGAAAAAAATGAACAAAAGAATTATTTGAATAGGCAATCCCAGAAGATAGCCAATCAATAGGAAAATACATGCAAACTCATGGAAAATGAGTTAAGCATGAAGTAAAGCCAATATCCTCATATCAGATGACTGACAAAATTCAGTAAGTCTGACATTACAAAGTGTTGGTAATGATGAGGGCAAACCAAAGTTTTCCTATTCTCTGTAGAATGAATATTAATTTGTAAAACTAATATAGAGAGCATTTAGAGGTCTAGTGAAATTGAAATGAATAGAACTTACTCTACAGTAACTCCACTTCGTGGTTTACACTATAAAAAAACTCACATACTTATGTACTAAGAGATAAGCCTTAAGTATTCCCACCACACACACACACACACACACACACACACAGATAATTATGTGAGGTGATAGATGTGTTAATTAACTTGATTGTAGTAATCATTTCACAAAGTATATGCATGCCAAGCCATCACTGTGTACATCACTTTAAATACATACAATTTTGTCAAGTATACCCCAGTAAAGCCGAAAACACATTTAAAAAAATTTTTAACTAAAAAAGAAAGATACATCTACCAGAAAAACTTGAAACAACATGAATGGCCAAGTGAGATGGTGTATTTGTAAGTAATCTTTGTTTATCTTCACAGTGTTGCATCAAATATGTAATTGTGAAATGGCGTTTACAACATGATAGCATTAAGGAAATGAAATACATACACACGCCCCTCCAAAGGGGCATGAAAAGATCCACCCAAATCAAGAGAGTTTACTCTAGGGAGAAAGACTTAGTAATGCAGTAGAGAAACAAAGGAAGTTTTCTCCCAATGTATTGCATGATTAGGGGATTATAAAACATTTGTATTATTTTTTGATGTTGGTTACATGGGTGTCTGGCATTTCCTTCCAAATCTTTTTAACCTTTCAAAATTAAAACACATGCACACACATACACAGTACTCAGTGACCACTAAAGTAAAAAAAAAAAAAAAAAAAAAAGGAGAAAGATGAATAAAAAGGATCTTGAAAAGTTTGATTATTAACAGAAAACCAAGAACTGGGATGGTTAATGGGGCAAACCTATGGGAGCTAAGGTTACGGGATTTTTTTTTCAGGTGGAAAAGGCTAACAAATGCTCCAAATACATTGGGAAAGATTCACCAGAGAAGCTACGATTAATGATGCAGTGGAGAAATGGACTAGCCAAAGACAGAGGCTGTCGAAAAGCAAGAGACAAAGAAATCTATCATAATTGTGGATTCCTTGAAAGATAGAGAGAGGCTTTCTCCCCTGAAAATAGAAAGAAAGATAGTGCAAAAGTTTATACAGCTTTGGTATGTGTGCAGAATACTACAGTAGACTCTTCCCCAATTTGGTGGCTCTTTCTCCTGATAGATTTGGAGAAGTCAGCTTGAGTAGTGGCTTCTCATAACCAGTGGAGGCCAGAGGCTATCCGATTTTGCTGTCATTATTCCTGAAGACCAGTCCTGGAAGGAGAAATGGGTCTGCAAAGATGCTAAGTTGATGTTAATATATCGTGGCTGCTACAGAAGGAAGCTTCACAAAGAGGTAGTGCTGACCTTACCCTACATCTACCCCACAAACGTTATGTTTTACCCCTGCATGCGGGGTTTTTTTTGTTGTTCTTTTTGTTTTGTTTCGTTTTGTTTTGTTTTTGGCTTGTTGCATTGTAATTACTCCTTCATCCAAATCTGTTCCTCTGCAAGAGATTTCAGACAGACAGGGTGAAACATCAGCATCAAACATTGACACAATGAAAGTTAAACTTCACTTCCCCTTTCCCAAAAACTTATTTCAAAAAGAATGTTGGATGGGGCACATAAGTAGGTTGGAAGTTGTGAAGGGAGGCATGTCTTAGTTTGAAAATTTATGATGCTAGACATATACACCTGAGAGATGAATACCAGCTGTCATATAGTATATATTAAGAGGGCTCCCATGCCAAAAAGATAAAGCAATTCACATCTGATGACTTCAATTTTCAGTTTGAAATATGAAGCTAGGTCATCAGCTGAGAGTGATGAAGAGAGTATTTGAGGAGTAAATTAGCTTTGAGATAGTCATCTTAGATCATGATAAAAAGAGGTATTAGAGACACGTGGAAGGATTCCTAGTCCATTCTCCTTTCAACTTAGTGATCTTCTAGGGAAAACAAAAATTGTGTAGTTCACTTGTGTGATTTTTCTCCTTAGCCAGAGTCAGCTGCTCAGGTGCAGACCCTAAGGATATGGATTGTAATTTCCATCAAAGGTGAGTAAAAAAGAGGAAGATAAATACAAAAATATTGACAGTATTTTCAAGAAACTCATAATAATGAATGAAGAAACTCATGACCAAACAGCGGGAAAGTAAGGGATTCAGTGACAGTGAGAAAGTCATGGGTTCATTGGTTTAAAATCCTTGATGCGGTTCAAAAAATGGTGGGGTGGGGGAGGGAGTGAGGAACGAAATGGAGATTCTTTTTTTTTTTTTTAATTTTTTTTTTCAACATTTATTTATTTTTGGGACAGAGAGAGACAGAGCATGAATGGGGGAGGGGCAGAGAGAGAGGGAGACACAGAATCAGAAACAGGCTCCAGGCTCTGAGGCATCAGCCCAGAGCCTGACGTGGGGCTCGAACTCACGGACCGCGAGATCGTGACCTGGCTGAAGTCGGACGCTTAACCGACTGCGCCACCCAGGCGCCCCCGAAATGGAGATTCTTAAAGAAAGAAAAATAGGAAGTTGTGAATAGAAATTAGGATGTTCTATTTTGACTTCAGAGGGTATCATGTTAGGTGATAATAAATTCTAGAGTGTAACCTCTAGTGGGGTTGCAAATAAGTTTACTGGAGTTGAAGAGATAAAGAACCAGAGACTTCTGGATGATTTATTCATGTAGATGTTGAAGTCCCTGACAACATGAATTGAGATAGAAAGAAATACTACAGTCCTAGAGGTAAAAAGAAATGAAAAAATACAGAGTTATTCATAGAAGACAGTGGCTAAGTGGGAAGAAGAGGTCTTAGCTAACTGATATGATCTTCAAGACAGCAAGAGATCTGTCCATTCCATTCAGTCTCCAACAGAAGGAAGGGTGTGGATAATTCCATGAGGAATAAGTGGACATCTAGCCAAACTCCTGGCCCTAAGATGAGAGGGGAAAGACAAAATCCTACAATCAACTTAATTTTGTAGGAACAGAAAGAAAAGTAGTATCTGATGGGCAGCCTCATTTTACTTAAAGTAGCAAAAAGTACATTCAGAAAAAGAGGTTCAGAGTATTAGAACATAGACAGCTGACAGTGAAGAAGTTCCAGAATGCCCAGTGAGAGACTTGGAGAGCAGATACATGAGTGGAAAATTGTATCAGATGAGGGGATGGGTCCAGAGCAGTTAGGGGAGGACAGCACGGGTGCTAGCTCACCTAGGAGACAAGGACTTCGGCACAAAACCAATCAAAATTCTAGTAAGTTACTTTGTGGATATTCACAAACTGATTCCAAAGTTTTTAAGAAAAGGCAAAACACCCAGAATAGCCAACACAATATTGAAGGAGAAGAACAATGTTGGAGGACTGAAACTACCCAACTTCAGGCCTTATTACAGAGCTATAGTAATCAAGAGAGTGTGGTACTGGTGAAAGAAAAGACAAATAGATCAGTAGAACAGAATAGAGAGCCCAAAAGTAGACATAGACAAATATAGTTAATTAATCTCTGACAGAGGATCAAAGGTAATTCAATGAAGAAAGGATAGCCTGTTCAACAAATGACGCTGGAACGATTGGACATCCACATGCAAAAAAAAAAAAAAAAATGAGTGTAGACACATCTTACATATTTCACAAACATTTAGTCAAAATGGGTCATATATGTGAACATAAAATGCAAATTTATGAAACTCCTGGAGGAGAACATAGGAGAAAATCTAGATGACCTTGAGCTTAGAGCAATGACTTCTTAGATACTACAAAAACATGATTAATGAGAAGGAGAAATTGGTAAGTTGGATTTCATCAAATTAAAAAATTATGCTCTGCAAAAAAACACTGTTAAGAGAATGGACAGGCTACAGACTCAAAGAAAATTGGTCAATCACATGTACCCACGTGACAGGTATCCACAACTAGTTAACCACAAGTAGATAATACATATCTAAACAGAGTACCTTGAAATGTTTCGTTGGTGGAGAGAAAATACCACCACCAATAAAAATGTCATGCAAATGTAAACATAAGAAGAGCAGCAGTTTCAACATTCATGTTATAAATTATGAAAAAATAAAAATAAAGCTTCCCTTTATAATTATTAATGGAACCATCAGCAGAGAAATTATGACTTATGTTTGCATAAGTTAAGCAACCGAAAGTAATAATTATATGAAGCGACAAATAATATAAAAATAAATAATGAAAAATATAACACAAATGGGAATTTTTTCATTGTTTACAGATTAAATAGACACAATCATGCACAGATGCAGAGCAAGGACTGGCAGATATTTTGTGTAAAGGGCCAGATGGTAAATACTTTATCCTTCGCAGGTCTATGGTCTCTACTGAAACTTCTCAACTCTGCTGCTGTGTGAAAGCAACCATAGATAATGTGTAAACATATTGGCATAACTGTGAACAACTAAAACTTTATTTATAAAATAATTGCCAGCTGGACTTGGCCATCAGGCTGTACTCTGCCAACCCCTGGTACAGAATATCTGAATAGTATCAATAGAAATGCCTATCTCAAGTATTTGTTTTTATACACACGCGCAAGCATATAAAACTCTATACCCTTCACATGCAGACTGCATCTTCTTTTCAAACACTGTAGTTCATAAACTGCATTTTATTTTTATTTTTTTAATTTTTTTTTATGTTTACTTTTGAGAGAGAGAGAGAGAGAGAGAGAGACAGAGCATGAGCAGGGGAGGGGCAGAGAGAGAGGGAGACACAGAATCCGAAGCAGGCTCCAGGCTCTGAGCTATCAACACACAGCCTGACGTGGGGCTCAAACCCACTAACCACAAGATCACGACCTGAGCCGAAGTCAGATGCTTAACCGATTAAGCCACCCAGGCACTCCTGTAAAATGCATTTTAAAGAATGATAATAGTTTAGAAATAGAAGGTATCAGATTTGCTCAGTGCAATTTAGTGACCACATAAATAGCAAAAGTAGAAAAATTTTAAAAAACAACTGATTACTTAAAAAAATTTCTCTCTTAAACACTATTGGCTCAAGCAAGTTTTTGTATCTAATGCAGAACATCTAGCAACTAATGTCAATAATATTGTGGTTCAGATGGTATAAATCAAATCAGCACTTAATATCTAAGCCATAAGCTAAAGCTAAGAACGTTCTAAGAGAAAACAATGGAAAGCCTTAAACAGTTTCATTTTTAATCAAGAAAGAGTGAAAATGAAATAATTTCATTGATTCAATTACCATATACAAATAGCGTGCCTAGGAAGAGCCTTCCTAAGCCTACCTAAGCTGCAGAATAGGCAACACAGGAAAGCAGCAGTTTAACAAAATTGTATTATTTCGTATGAAGGAAATGTATTTCTGCTAGCGTGTGTTATGTTTCTCAGGACTGTATGTCTAAGAGGAAGTGTAGGACTTCACTCAACCACTCACTGCAACAGAGCTCCCATCCTCAAGACCCCAGATGCAGGAGTCAAGATAAGTATGTATGTGCTGAGGGGGATCATGGAAGGTAGCTGTCAATCCATTTCAACACACGTTTTTGTTTGTAAAAGTGAGTAGATGAGCAAAAATCACCAAACATATGAATAAAACAGGCAGCTCTATAGAAGGTTGCCCGAGAAGTCATAGCTAATATTGCCCAGTGAAAAAAAGTTTATTTGAGATCCAGGAAATTAACACAGGAAAAAACTTACACATACACATAGTGTACATATGTATCTTGCAGGAGGTTTGAGGCACTGTTGGAGTACTAATAAAATAAGAGCTCGCTTCTTTTGCCAAAGGAGAATTTTTTTTTAATATCAAAGACAGAATTATAAAAAAAACACATGTAAGTAATGAATATCACAATGGATAGAATTACAAACTGAATTAATGAAAAGATGGCCAAAATTCTCCCAAATCTCAGAGAAAAAACATAGAGAAATATAAATTATGAAAGACACATGTAATATAGCCAGAAAAAAATTTTTAAACAATTCTGGATTCTGGGAGAAAAGAGGATAGTGAGTTAAACCTTTTACTGTAAATTAAATTTGCATTTATTCTTAAGAAAAAAATGTTTAAGACATGCAAGACTCAGGACAATATATTCACAAATACTTCTGAAAACAGTTATTTCATGTTATTCTTTGCGTAGAAAAGGCAGTAATGTATACAGTTAGAGTCTAGCTTGGCAGTCTTGGAGAGTAAGGAAAAGTGGAACCATTCAACTCCAACAACCTGATAGTTCCATGGGGTTGGGGTCACCCTTATGTTGACTAGTGTAAGGCAATAACTGGAAGGAGGGAAGGGCAGCCCCCCATGGAACTGGAAATAGAATTAAATAGAGTTCTAAAATGGCAACAAATTCAAAAAGATCAAGAGAGACAGTAAAACACAACTTTTATTTACGCCAGTGAGGGAGAAGCACACTTTTATAAAGTAGAAAGAGGAAACCAGACAATCTAAAGATGATAGTTGGATGAATGGATGGGTGGGTGAATGGATAATCCAACAGATACACATATATACACATTAACAAAAAATATGATGGATCTAAAACTTAGATATGATTTATGGGAACTTTGTTTAACTTTTAAATTTCTCTATTGCTGACAAGTGTTATAATAAGCATCTAATGTCTTTCATTATAAGAGAAAAAAAGTTTTCATATCTTTAAAATAGAAAGTTCCTTTCTTTCTCGAAACCTAGCAGATTAAAACACACACACACACACACACACACACACACACACACAAACACACACACCGATCTACGTTAAATGTTTCCCTCCTGGTCAACCTGATCGAGAACATCTATAGAAAACCTACGGCTAACATCATACTTAATGACAAGAAAATAGTACCTTTCCCGCTAAGATGAAGAACAAGGCAAGGATGCCACTTCCTATACCTTTTCAACATTATACCAGAAGTCTAAGTGAATGCAATAAGACAAGAAAAGAAAAAAAAAGTACACAACCTTGGAAGCAAGAAAGAAAACCGACTTTGCTTCCAAATGATATGATTGTCTTTGTAGAAAATCCAAAGGAATCAACAACAACAACAACAACAACAACAACTCTTGGAACTAATAAGCAATTATAAAAGGGTTGCAAGATACAAGGTTAAAATACAAAAGAGAGCTGTTTTCCTATACATCAGCAATCAGCGAATGGAATTTGAAACAGAAAAACACAATACCATTTACATTAGCACACCAAAAAAAAATTTAGGTATAACAAAACATGTACAAGATCTATGAATATGAGGAAAACTGTAAGTCTCTGATGAAAGAAGTGAAAGAAGAACTAAATGAGAAAGATATCCCATTCCATTAAGGACTCAATATTCTCAATATATCTGTTCTTCCAAACTTGATCTATAGATTTAACACAAACCCAGTCAAAAACCCAATAATTTATCTTGTGAATGTTCAGAAACTGAATCTAAATTTTATACTGAAAGGCAAAAAAAAAAACCCTGAAAAGCCAAAAAATTATTGAAAGAGAGGAGTAAAGTCATAGGACTGTCACTACCCAACTTCAAGCCTTATTATAAAGCTATAGTCATCAAGAGAATGTGTTATGTGTTGGCAAAATAATAGACAAGTAAATCAACGGAATAGAACAGAGAGTCCAGAAATACATATACGTAAATATGGTCAACTAATCTTTGACAAAGGAGTGAAGATAATACAATCAATAAATGGTTCTGGAACAAGTTGATATCCACATGCAAAGGAAAAAAATATCCAGACATAGACTTTATACTCCTTATAAAAATCAATTCAAAATACACCACAGACTAAACATAAAATGTAAACTATGAAAGTCCTAGAAGATAACATAGGAGAAAAATGGGGATCACCTTGGATATGGGGAAGACTTTTTATTTTTTTTTATTTTTTTTTATAGGTAAGTCTTTTTTTTTTTATATATGAAATTTATTGTCAAATTGGTTTCCATACAACACCCAGTGCTCATCCCAAAAGGTGCCCTCCTCAATACCCGTCACCCACCCTCTCCTCCCTCCCACCCCCCATCAACCCTCAGTTTGTTCTCAGTTTTTTTTTTTTCTGAAATTTATTGACAAATTGGTTTCCATACAACACCCAGTGCTCATCCCAAAAGGTGCCCTCCTCAATACCCATCACCCACCCTCTCCTCCCTCCCACCCCCCATCAACCCTCAGTTTGTTCTAGTTTTTAACAGTCTCTTATGCTTTGGCTCTCTCCCATTCTAACCTCTTTTATTTTTTTTTTTCCTTCCCCTCCCCCATGGGTTCCTGTTAAGTTTCTCAGGATCCACATAAGAGTGAGACCATATGGTATCTGTCTTTCTCTGTATGGCTTATTTCACTTAGCATCACACTCTCCAGTTCCATCCACGTTGCTACAAAAGGCCATATTTCATTTTTTCTCATTGCCATGTAATATTCCATTGTGTATATAAACCACAATTTCTTTATCCATTCATCAGTTGATGGACATTTAGGCTCTTTCCATAATTTGGCTATTGTTGAGAGTGCTGCTATGAACATTGGGGTACAAGTGGCTCTATGCATCAGTGCTCCTGTATCCCTTGGATAAATTCCTAGCAGTGCTATTGCTGGGTCATAGGGTAGGTCTATTTTTAATTTTCTGAGGAACCTCCACACTGCTTTCCAGAGCGGCTGCACCAATTTGCATTCCCACCAACAGTGCAAGAGGGTTCCCGTTTCTCCACATCCTCGCCAGCATCTATAGTCTCCTGATTTGTTCATTTTGGCCACTCTGACTGGCGTGAGGTGATACCTGAGTGTGGTTTTGATTTGTATTTCCCTGATAAGGAGCAACGCTGAACATCTTTTCATGTGCCTGTTGGCCATCCGGATGTCTTCTTTAGAGAAGTGTCTATTCATGTTTTCTGCCCATTTCTTCACTGGGTTATTTGTTTTTCGGGTGTGGAGTTTGGTGAGCTCTTTATAGATTTTGGATACTAGCCCTTTGTCCGATATGTCATTTGCAAATATCTTTTCCCATTCCGTTGGATGCCTTTTAGTTTTGTTGGTTGTTTCCTTTGCTGTGCAGAAGCTTTTTATCTTCATAAGGTCCCAGTAATTCACTTTTGCTTTTAATTCCCTTGCCTTTGGGGATGTGTCGAGTAAGAGATTGCTACGGCTGAGGTCAGAGAGGTCTTTTCCTGCTTTCTCCTCTAAGGTTTTGATGGTTTCCTGTCTCACATTTAGGTCCTTTATCCATTTTGAGTTTATTTTTGTGAATGGTGTGAGAAAGTGGTCTAGTTTCAACCTTCTGCATGTTGCTGTCCAGTTCTCCCAGCACCATTTGTTAAAGAGGCTGTCTTTTTTCCATTGGATGTTCTTTCCTGCTTTGTCAAAGATGAGTTGGCCATACGTTTGTGGGTCTAGTTCTGGGGTTTCTATTCTATTCCATTGGTCTATGTGTCTGTTTTGGTGCCAATACCATGCTGTCTTGATGATGACAGCTTTGTAGTAGAGGCTAAAGTCTGGGATTGTGATGCCTCCTGCTTTGGTCTTCTTCTTCAAAATTCCTTTGGCTATTCGGGGCCTTTTGTGGTTCCATATGAATTTTAGGATTGCTTGTTCTAGTTTCGAGAAGAATGCTGGTGCAATTTTGATTGGGATTGCATTGAATGTGTAGATAGCTTTGGGTAGTATTGACATTTTGACAATATTTATTTTTCCAATCCATGAGCAGGGAATGTCTTTCCATTTCTTTAAATCTTCTTCAATTTCCTTCAGAAGCTTTCTATAGTTTTCAGCATACAGATCCTTTACATCTTTGGTTAGATTTATTCCTAGGTATTTTATGCTTCTTGGTGCAATTGTGAATGGGATCAGTTTCTTTATTTGTCTTTCTGTTGCTTCATTGTTAGTGTATAAGAATGCAACTGATTTCTGTACATTGATTTTGTATCCTGCAACTTTGCTGAATTCCTGTATCAGTTCTAGCAGACTTTTGGTGGAGTCTATCGGATTTTCCATGTATAATATCATGTCATCTGCAAAAAGCGAAAGCTTGACTTCATCTTTGCCAATTTTGATGCCTTTGATTTCCTTTTGTTGTCTGATTGCTGATGCTAGAACTTCCAGCACTATGTTAAACAGCAGCGGTGAGAGTGGGCATCCTTGTCGTGTTCCTGATCTCAGGGAAAAAGCTTTCAGTTTTTCCCCGTTGAGGATGATGTTAGCTGTGGGCTTTTCATAAATGGCTTTGATGATCTTTAAGTATGTTCCTTCTATCCCGACTTTCTCAAGGGTTTTTATTAAGAAAGGGTGCTGGATTTTGTCGAAGGCCTTTTCTGCATCGATTGACAGGATCATACGGTTCTTCTCTCTTTTTTTGTTAATGTGATGTATCACGTTGATTGATTTGCGAATGTTGAACCAGCCCTGCATCCCAGGAATGAATCCCACTTGATCATGGTGAATAATTCTTTTTATATGCCGTTGAATTCGAATTGCTAGTATCTTATTGAGAATTTTTGCATCCATATTCATCAGGGATATTGGCCTGTAGTTCTCTTTTTTTACTGGGTCTCTGTCTGGTTTAGGAATCAAAGTAATACTGGCTTCATAGAATGAGTCTGGAAGTTTTCCTTCCCTTTCTATTTCTTGGAATAGCTTGAGAAGGATAGGTATTATCTCTGCTTTAAACGTCTGGTAGAACTCCCCTGGGAAGCCATCTGGTCCTGGACTCTTATTTGTTGGGAGATTTTTGATAACCGATTCAATTTCTTCGCTGGTTATGGGTCTGTTCAAGCTTTCTATTTCCTCCTGATTGAGTTTTGGAAGCGTGTGGGTGTTCAGGAATTCGTCCATTTCTTCCAGGTTGTCCAATTTGTTGGCATATAAGTTTTCATAGTATTCCCTGATAATTGTTTGTATCTCTGAGGGATTGGTTGTAATAATTCCATTTTCATTCATGATTTTATCTATTTGGGTCATCTCCCTTTTCTTTTTGAGAAGCCTGGCTAGAGGTTTGTCAAGTTTGTTTATTTTTTCAAAAAACCAACTCTTGGTTTCGTTGATCTGCTCTACAGTTTTTTTAGTTTCTATATTGTTTATTTCTGCTCTGATCTTTATTATTTCTCTTCTTCTGCTGGGCTTAGGCTGCCTTTGCTGTTCTGCTTCTAGTTCCTTTAGGTGTGCTGTTAGATTTTGTATTTGGGATTTTTCTTGTTTCTTGAGATAGGCCTGGATTGCAATGTATTTTCCTCTCAGGACTGCCTTTGCTGCGTCCCAAAGCATTTGGATTGTTGTATTTTCATTTTCGTTTGTTTCCATATATTTTTTAATTTCTTCTCTAATTGCCTGGTTGACCCACTCATTCGTTAGTAGGGTGTTCTTTAACCTCCATGCTTTTGGAGGTTTTCCAGACTTTTTCCTGTGGTTGATTTCAAGCTTCATGGCATTGTGGTCTGAAAGTAAGCATGGTATAATTTCAATTCTTGTAAACTTATGAAGGGCTGTTTTGTGACCCAGTATATGATCTATCTTGGAGAATGTTCCATGTGCACTCGAGAAGAAAGTATATTCTGTTGCTTTGGGATGCAGAGTTCTAAATATATCTGTCAAGTCCATCTCATCCAATGTCTCATTCAGGGCCCTTGTTTCTTTATTGACCGTGTGTCTAGATGATCTATCCATTTCTGTAAGTGGTGTATTAAAGTCCCCTGCAATTACCACATTCTTATCAATAAGGTTGCTTATGTTTATGAGTAATTGTTTTATATATTTGGGGGCTCCGGTATTCGGTGCATAGACATTGATAATTGTTAGCTCTTCCTGATGGATAGACCCTGTAACTATTATATAATGTCCTTCTTCATCTCTTGTTACAGCCTTTAATTTAAAGTCTAGTTTGTCTGATATAAGTATGGCTACTCCAGCTTTCTTTTGGCTTCCAGTCGCATGATAAATAGTTCTCCATCCCCTCACTCTCAATCTAAAGGTGTCTTCAGGTCTAAAATGAGTCTCTTGTAGACAGCAAATAGATGGGTCTTGTTTTTTTATCCATTCTGATACCCTATGTCTTTTGGTTGGCGCATTTAATCCATTTACATTCAGTGTTATTATAGAAAGATACGGGTTTAGAGTCATTTTGATGTCTGTATGTTTTATGCTTATAGTGATGGCTCTGGGACTTTGTCTCACAGGGTCCCCCTTAGGATCTCTTGTAGGGCTGGTTTAGTGGTGACAAATTCCTTCAGTTTTTGTTTGTTTGGGAAGACCTTTATCTCTCCTTCTATTCTAAATGACAGACTTGCTGGATAAAGGATTCTTGGCTGCATATTTTTTCTGTCTAGCACCCTGAAAATCTCTTGCCAATTCTTTCTGGCCTGCCAAGTTTCAAAAGAGAGATCAGTCACGAGTCTTATAGGTCTCCCTTTATATGTGAGGGCACGTTTACCCCTTGCTGCTTTCAGAATTTTCTCTTTATCCTTGTATTTTGCCAGTTTCACTATGATATGTCGTGCAGAAGATCGATTCAAGTTACGTCTGAAGGGAGTTCTCTGTGCCTCTTGGATTTCAATGCCTTTTTCCTTCCCCAGTTCAGGGAAGTTCTCAGCTATGATTTCTTCAAGTACCCCTTCAGCACCTTTCCCTCTCTCTTCCTCCTCTGGGATACCAATTATGCGTATATTATTTCTTTTTAGTGTATCACTTAATTCTCTAATTTTCCCCTCATACTCCTGGATTTTTTTATCTCTCTTTTTCTCAGCTTCCTCTTTTTCCATAACTTTATCTTCTAGTTCACCTATTCTCTCCTCTGCCTCTTCAAGCCGAGCTGTGGTGGTTTCCATTTTGTTATGCATTTCGTTTAAAGCGTTTTTCAGCTCCTCGTGACTGTTCCTTAGTCCCTTGATCTCTGTAGCAAGAGATTCTCTGCTGTCCTGTATACTGTTTTCAAGCCCAGCGATTAATTTTATGACTATTATTCTAAATTCACTTTCTGTTATATTATTTAAATCCTTTTTGATCAGCTCATTAGCTGTTGTTATTTCCTGGAGATTCTTCTGAGGGGAGTTCTTCCGCTTGGTCATTTTGGATAGTCCCTGGCGTGGTGAGGACCTGCAGGGCACTCCCCCTGTGCTGTGGTGTATACCTGGAGTTGGTGGGCGGGGCCGCAGTCAGACCTGATGTCTGCCCCCAGCCCACCGCTGGGGCCACAGTCAGACTGGTGTGTGCCTTCTCTTCCCCTCTCCTAGGGGCAGGATTCACTGTGGGGTGGTGTGGCTCGTCTGGGCTACTTGCACCCTGCCAGGCTTGTGATGCTGGGGATCTGGCGTATTAGCTGGGGTGGGTAGGCAAGGTGCTCGGGGGCAGGAGGGGCAGGCTTAGATCGCTTCTCCTTAGGTGATCCACTTCAGGAGGGGCCCTGTGGCAGCGGGAGGGAGTCAGATCCGCTGCCGGAGGTTTGGCTCCGCAGAAGCGCAGAGTTGGGTGTTTGCGCGGAGCGAGCAAGTTCCCTGGCAGGAACCGGTTCCCTTTGGGATTTCGGCTGGGGGATGGGCGGGGGAAATGGCGCTGGCAAGCGCCTTTGTTCCCCACCAAACTGAGCTCTGTTGTCAGGGGGCTCAGCAGCTCTCCCTCCCTTTGTCCTCCAGCCTTCCCGCTTTCCGAGCAGAGCTGTTAATTTCTGACCTCCCAGACGCTAAGTCGCGCTTGCTGTTGGAACACAGTCCGCCCGGCCCCTCCGCTTTTGCAAGCCCGACTCGGGGGCTCTGCTTGGCCGGCGAGCCGCCCCTCCGCCCCGGCTCCCTCCCGCCAGTCCGTGGAGCGCGCACCGCCTCGCCGCCCTTCCTACCCTCTTCCGTGGGCCTCTCGTCTGCGTTTGGCTCCGGCGACTCTGTTCTGCTAATCCTCTGGCGGTTTTCTGGGTTATTTAGGCAGGTGTAGATGGAATCTAAGTGATCAGCAGGACGTGCGGTGAGCCCAGCGTCCTCCTAAGCCGCCATCTTGCCGCCAGAACCTGTTCTCAGTTTTTAACAGTCTCTTATGCTTTGGCTCTCTCCCAATCTAACCTCCTTTTTTTTTTTTTTTCCTTTGGGGAAGACTTTTTAGATATAATGTGAAAGGCATGATCCATGAAAAAAATAATTGATAAGTTGAAATTCATCAAAATTAGAATATTTCGCTATGCAAAAGACACTGTCAAAAGAATGAGAAGACAAGCCACAGAAACCCACCAGGAGAAAATATTTGCAAATGCCACATGTGATGAAGTACTGTCATCTAAAGTCCACAAATAACTCTTTAAACTCAACAATAAGAAACACAAACAACCCAATTTAAAGAGGGGCCAATATTCTCAATAGACACCTCACGAAATAAGATATACAAACAGCAAATAAGCATATGAAAAGATGCTCCACATCACACATCATCACGGAAATGCAAATTAAAACAAGATACTCCACACACTAATTAGAAGGGCCAAAGTCTGAAACACTGACAACTCCAAATGCCGGCAAAAGTATGAAACA
Organism: Prionailurus bengalensis; assembly: GCF_016509475.1. NCBI lineage: Eukaryota > Metazoa > Chordata > Mammalia > Carnivora > Felidae > Prionailurus > Prionailurus bengalensis. The sequence continues at coordinate 129,876,956 of NC_057354.1, read as the reverse complement.
CCAGGAACTCTCTCTCATTGTTGGTGGAAACGCAAAATGGTATGACCACTTTGGAAGACAGCTTCCCAAATTCTTACAAAACTAAACGTTCTCTTACCATATGATCCAGCAATCCCACTCCTTGGTTTATACCCAAATGGATTGAAAACTTAAGTCCGCACAAAACCTACACACTAATGCTTAGAGCAGCTTTGTTCACAATTGCCAAAACTTGGAAGCAACCAAGATGTCTTTCAGTAATTGAATGCGGAAACCGTAGTCCATCCAGACAATGGAGAATTATTTTATTCCGTACTAAAAAAAACCAAACAAACTATCAAGCCATGAAAAGACATGGAGGAAACTTAAGTGCAAATTATTATGTGAAAGGAACCAATCTGATATAGCTACACACTGTATCATTCCAACTGCATGACCTGGGAAAGATGAAACCCCAGAGACAATAGGAGCAGTGAATTCACAGGCAGAACACAGAAGAAGTTTAGGGCAGTGAAACTTCCATGTTTGATACTATAATGGTGCATATATGTTTTTATATGTGTCCATACCCACAGAATGTAAAACACCAAGAGTGAACCCTCATGTAAACTATGGAATGTGGATGATTACGATATGTCCTGTAGACTCACAAGTCCTAGCCAATGTGCCATTCTGTTGGGGGATGCTGAGGATGGGGGAGGCTATAGGTAGTGACTGTAGGAAATGAAAAATCTCTGTACCTTCCACTCAATTTTGCTGTGTACTTAAAACTGATCAAAAAATTAAAATCCATTTAAAAAATTATCCTCATCCTTCACGCATGACAGGGAAGAGATTTAATCACACAATAATATGGTTAAAAAAAGTAAAATCCTGGTTTCATTATGATTTAATGTAGTCATACGGCCAGACCAGCAAATATCAAACCCCTAAATCCAAAGCATCTTTATTAGGAAAAATCTCCTCCCTTTCTCCCTCTATCTTGGTTTGGCAAACAAAGTTCTACTGCTTTAAAGATTTACTTGAAAGGTTTGAAGCAATTTACTCCTTGCTAAGCCAACAAAACAGTTACTCCAAAATTGGTAGAAAATCCATTTTAGCTGAACGTGAAACTTCTCTATTCACAAGTTCAAATATTTAGTAAAGCAACTCACAACTGAATTAATCAAATGCAAATTGTTAACAACGGGAAGTGAGTGTTCTCTGATTTCCAGTTACCCTCCAAAGTTTTACATAATTTTAAAAGTATAAATAAAATACCACAATTATACACAAAGAGAATGAAAGAAGAATCAGTCTTGATTATAGTGAAAGGGATTTTTTTTGGTAATTTGTATAATAAATATCTTATTCCTTATAAAATTGCACCTGGGGCACCCAACTGAAGGTCAGAGCAATGTCACCAGAAATGTGTTTGGTCTTGTTTTCATTTTCTCTCTTCCCAATGATAGTAACTCACATGCACAGTCCTCAAAGTGAACACCTGTCTCCCCCCACAGTCCTGCCTCTGCTGCTCTGTAGGGACACTGTGCATGTGCAGGCTCTCCTATCACTGCATGAAGTACTCTGTATGCAAGGTAAATGTGTAACTTTTAACATTTGGATGGAAGGTAAAAAGTATAAGAGCTCATTGGAAGCAGAAATATAAAAGGAGAACGTCTAATGCAGCCAATGTTAAGGTCTCCACAAACTGAAGATGCAAATAAAATCATGATGATTTTATTTTCCCTAATCATCATTGGAACCCCAATTCCTTACTAGCAGAAAGCCCAATAACACCCTCTAAATATTAATACTTATATCCTATTCCTTTCATCGTAGAAGAACCCCCAGTGTCATGCTTGACCCAAAGAGCTAAATCTTCTAATGCCAAGCATGGAACAGACTGCAGCTAGTTTTTCATTGTTATAGATCCCTATGTTTACGCTGTATCTTTATTAAAGTTTACCCTACACAATCTGATTGGTGATGTTTACTCACTGTAACAATGATGTTTCTGCTTGTTAAATCCAAGGTTTATCACAGAAAGATGATCCACTTTGAAAAGAGACCCAAGGTGACAGCTCTTAGCAGTCTTAGCATCCATGTCTCAGAATGAAAACAGCTCAGATACCTCACATCAAAAATCTGAAATGACTATGTCTCTGGCCTCCTGGTTATTTGACTCCCCAGGACATTGGGTCACCTTTTCTTTTAATTTTCTAAAAACAAAGAGCCTTATTAAAACTATTCCTGGACAATTAGATGTTCATTCTCTACCCAGCTTCATAAGGGAGCCTACATTCAATAATTTGGTATTCTAAGAAGGCATCCTTGGGAAACTCAGGGCTATTCTCTGCTCTGGCTCATACCAAGAAGTACAGTACTTCTGTTGCTACAGAAAAAAAAAAAAAGAAAAGAAAAAAAAAAGAAAGAAATGTTGATCACCTCCAGGGCAACCCTTTGGTAAAGCATCTGGTTATGCTAAGAATAGTAACTTTTCCCTGTCTTCTGAAAAGATAGTAATTTATCAAAATATTACTCTCTATTTATTCTTTTTTGCAATCCTCTCCCTCACCACTAATTTTTTTCAATGTGTCATATCCCTATACAACAAAGGGGAAAACTAATAGTCATTGATACACCTAGCAGTGTCTGCACTTGACTTACATGATCTCACCTGATCCTCCCAAGCAAAACAGTGAGAGGCTCTGTATGTAGGTCAAAGGCAGGATTTGAACCCTGGGGCTATTTGTCTCTAACACCCATATCCTGCCTCTTACGCCTGACTGTATGATCATGCCCATTTGAGAGGTAGGAAATTGAATCTCAAAGATATTAAATAAGATGCCCACACTAAAGTCTCACAGCTGACAAGAATGAGAGTTCAGAGTCAGATTCTCCAAATACTGGGCCTGTTTTTCTCAGCATTTCTCTCTCTCTCTCTCTTTTTTCCCAAATAACAAGAACAAAATCGCATTGCATTAGTGGCCACGTCTGGCTCTGAGACGTTTTCTTTTCTTCTGTCAGCATCAGAATGAAGACAGGCAGACGCTGGTGAAGGCCATCAGTCATCTGGAAGAAAACCTGCCCAGAGCCCATTAGCCATAAAAACAGGATGTTTTGGGACACCTTTCAGAAATTCCCTTTCAGGGACCTTTTCAATGCAATTACGACCTTGTCTCTGTTCTCAAAGGACTGTCACCAAGCACTTAAGGAACTCACCTGCCTGCTAAAATGCCCCATAGGCCAATGGAAAATTTTCCTCAATCAGGAGCGAAAGTCAGAGGTTCTTGCTGATTGCCACAAGATGGGGAGACAGCTTTGCACAGGTCATCCAGGGCCACCTGCCACGCCCTGACTTTTGTAAGAAAGGAGGTGACCAGCAGGGATGCAGAATTTCAGAATGTAACCCCTAAGGTCCTTCCCTCCACTGCCTCCGAGAATATTTAACATTTTCACTTTCTGGTACAAACATGAAACAGGAAACAAGCAAACAGAAACCTCTCTTATTTTAAGGGCAGGTCATTCCTTCGAAAAAGACTTAGAGGAAGCTCAAAGCCTTCAGTCAAATAGCAAATGTTGGAAGCTTCCATTATCAGACTTCCGGCTGTGTGCTTTATATAAATGATTGCATTAAGCCTTCTGAAAAAAAAAACCACAAGTGAGGATCCCGGGTTTCAGCATGGGTAAATGGTTCAAAGGCTCCTCCTAACATTGGTGGCTAGTTGGGGGCAACGGTTCCTCCAAGAAAAAAGCTTCCATGGAGTATGAGAGTGAATGAAACACAGGCAAGTGTGTGCAGAAAGTGCCAGCGACACACAGGTGCAGGACGTCCCATGGAGCCCCTGAGGAAGCATGGTCCTGAGCTCACACCCCCCTCAGACACATCCGTCCTCTGGCCAAAATCACGGTGGACACCTAGGGAATGAGATGTGACAAGAGCAGAGCATGCCTCAGGCATCAGCAAGCTGGGGACTTGGGCAAGCTGCTCACCCTCTCTGGGCCTCAACTGACACATGCATAAGAGGGGACTTTGGATAAGATATCTGCACTTTGGCTCCACTACTCTTCAAGTTCATAGTGGTTTTTTTTTTTTTTTAATTTTTAATGTTTATTTATTTTTGAGAGTGAGGCTGGGGGCAGAGGGGAGTATGAGCAGGGGAGGGGCAGAGACAGGGGGACAGAAGATCTGAAGCAGGTTCCACGCTGACAGCCTCAAGGCAAACGCAGGCTCCAACTCACAAACCTTGAGACCATGACCTGAGCCGAAGCGGGGACGCTCAACCGACTGAGCCACCCAGGCGCCCCTTGAGTTCCTGTTCCAACAACACTGTAGGTTGACATAAAATATTCAATTGCCTGATTCAAACAAATGGACGTAAAACAGCATGATGTGTTATTTTTGCAATAACGTTTGACCTGATTCATTGAGGATTACGGAAGTATCAAACTCGATACACGGAGTTTTATACCACAAATTGTTTCTGCTTTTGGAAGGACAAAGGTAAATATTACCTCATGTTCTACAGTTTATAAAATCCGCATATATTATGGTTATTAAATCTCCATAAGTATTTGAAGCAGACGTTAATGGGGCGCCTGGGTGGCGCAGTCAGTTAAGCGTCCGACTTCAGCCGGGTCACGATCTCGCGGTCCGTGGGTTCGAGCCCCGCGTCGGGCTCTGGGCTGATGGCTCGGAGCCTGGAGCCTGTTTCTGATTCTGTGTCTCCCTCTCTCTCTCTGCCCCTCCCCTGTTCATGCTCTGTCTCTCTCTGTCCCAAAAATAAATAAACGTTGAAAAAAAAATTAAAAAGAAAAAAAAAAGAAGCAGACGTTAATGTTCCCAGTTAAGATCACTAAGACCCAGGAAGTATAAATGAGTCTGCCCAGAGGGACAGAACTAGTAGGTGGCAAAGCCAGGACTGAAATTCTTATCCTGACCCCAAATCTCATGTTCCTTACATGTGTACACTTTTCCTTAAGATTAGCAATAAATAAATGCATTTTTACCCCACAACAAATTAAAATTCAACATGTAGGGGCACCTGGTTGGCTCAGTCTGTTTAGCACCGACTTCAGTCCAGGTCATGGCCTCATTCATGGTTCGTGGGGTTCCAGTGTTGGGTTCTGTGCTGACAGCTCAGAGCCTAGAGCCTGCTTCGAATTCTGTGTGTGTCTCTCTCTTTGTCTCTCAAAAATAAATAAACACTAAAAGAAAAAAATTCACAATTTACCATCAAAGGCATCACTAGATCTATTTAATGGATCTGTTTGGAATATGGCAAAATTTCTGAATAGTTTGAGGTTAATTCTTTATGGCAGACCCTAAATTTGCAGATTTTCATTCTATAAGAACAAAGATGAGGAGAAAAACAAAAAGATGGATATCTCCACATCTTGTCACTCAAAAGCAAATCAGTTTTTAAACTAGTGGCTCAGGAAGTGCCCAAATGCAAGCGTGACTCCATTCTGAACCGTCAAAACATGTTTTCCTGCCCAGAGCTAAGACCATTTCAAACATGGTGGCCAAATTGACAAACTTTTCAAGTTCCTCTGTTGTTTGAAGAAAGCAAAATTATTTCCTGAAATCAAAACAAAAAAAAAAATGCATTAAAATGCTAGTAAGCCCATATGTCCCTGAGGGAAAGAGAACGAGCCCCTGGGGAGATTTAAATGGGTACCATTTCCTACAGTGGAGACAAATCTTAGTTATAGCTTTTCAACCTGTTAAGGTGCCCTCCAAGGGAGGGTAAGAGGTTGCACAGACCCTGTGTGACAGGAATGGGGAGCAGTGGTGCTCTCTTGGGAGCTCCTACAGCTGGCTGGAGATGGTGGCCCCATGCTGTGACAACCCAAGAGAAGGAGCAGACTGAAGTCTGGTGTTCTGAGTGGAGTCAGGCAGAATCAAGACGGACTCAGGCCTTCCCTACCCTGTGCTCCTCCACTTCCTGTAAGTTGGAGCGCACGCCTGGCCAAGGAGAGAGCCTGGACTGCTTGACTCATAGGTAGGGAGAAGACCAAGGCTGGGCACGGCTCACAGCCAGAGGGTCACCAATGCCAGAGGAGAGAACTGGCCAGCTGAGCCTCCTGCAGAGACAGGGAAGCAGCACCAGGAGTTGCTGAACTTCAGGCTGGGCCTTCCGGGAGCGGGCATCAACTCCAAAGATCCTCTTGTCCCTGCCACAGACCACAACACCAACCACGACCGTGTCTGTGGGGGCTGATGCAACGAGCCTTCAGTCCTGGCTGGTGACTTCAAGCCCTGTGACATCAAACAAAGCTCTTGCTCGGGTTTCTTAACCGCGTCATGGAGAAGAGATCATGTGCTCACTTCCTTTTCTGAAATCTTATGAAAGTGCCCTGGAAATGAACTGGTGAAAATGCTTGAAACGATGCAGACAGGCCAGGACCATAAACTTGAAGCTTCAAAATAAAAAAAATACAACATGTAATTCAGTGATGCAGTCAAAGTTTATGTAAATAAGGACGCTGTTTGAAAGAAAATACAGAAACCTTGAAATCAGGGCTTATTCTTCTACTTGGGGACAGAGTTTCAAAATGCCGGGCTGCCGACCTCACCATTATCAATTCAGAGCATAAGCTGCTTTCATAAAAGTTCCCTTTTGAGTGCAGCAGGCGCTGAAGCCCCATGAAATGTTCTTTAAAGGTTTAATAGACTGTGAGTAGGTCCCTGGGGCAGGATTAACCAGTTCTCTTAAAAAAAAGAAAAAAGAAAAAAAAAGAAAAGAAAGAAAGAAAAGAAAAGAAAACAGAAAGAAAAGCCAAACATGTGCATTTATAATAGAGTCTTACATCCAGTCCTGATCTCAGGGAACAGTTCTGAAATTTCCCTGAGACAATGACCAGGATCATGATAATAATGTTTAAAAATAAAACCTCTGTCGTTTTCTCCTGCTCCTAATTTTATTTTCCCCTATTATGTCCCTTTAGGAATTAGCAATCAAAACTTCTAATTGTATTCCTCTGAGACAGAGGTCAGAGATCTTAATTCAATCTAACAAAAGTTGTCTGAAGGCTCTTCTGAGTGGTTTGCTCAAAACAAGAGCATACTGGATCGTTACAATCTTACTATCCTTCTGGGCTGGTTAATTAATAGCAAGTGCACTGGGCTTACTGAGCTAAAATGGGAAACAGTTTCCAAACCGAATACAAAACCATGTCGCATCCCTGACTCAGTCAAAGCCTTTTTTATGTCAGATTAAGGAGTATCTCTCAAAACAGTACGAGCTGATATTCTTGTGTGTGCCCCAAGCCTTCTGTGAATGTAAGGAAAATCTCTCTATTAAAAGACAGAGAGGGAGGGAGAGAGAAAGCCATTGCTAATAATCTGCACAATATATAAATTAACATATTTAGCTATAAACATGTATTTATAACTGTAACGAACAAATGAATATATATATATATATATATATATATATATATGTTTGTTTCATATCCATTCCACAAAAGGTTTGAGGCCATGAGAATGACAAAGTTAACTCAGTATTTTATAATTTACACTGTTTAAATCTAGCTAAACTCATGTGATCTTCAAAGCAATCCTGTGCTTTATTCTCCCACATTCTATTCATGGGGAAACCAGTATTCAGAGAGGGAACTCGCATCACCATATCCCACATGAGCCAGGAAAAAAAAAAAAAACCTCAATGTTTCACTGAGTACGTCCCTACTCTTTACTCTTGCTGTACTTCTTTGAGAAGACTTCATGCCTCTTGTCCCTCAGGGAACACCTGGCCCTCGCACGTAGCAGCCACAGTGCACAGAGGTACACGCTACATTTAGGGGCCCGTGAAAATATTTTTAATTTCTTTTAAAATCAGAAAATAAGTGAATACGATGTACCCTGGATTATAGTCATCTTTGTACCATTACAGTCCTCTATATGAGAGGGGAGGAGAAGAGAGAGAGGAGGGGAGGAGGCAGGGGGAGGGCGGGAGAGAGGGAAGGAGGGAGAGTTGATGGAGGAAGGAGCCCTCTGAAGATAAGAGTGTGTAGGATCCACAGAGGTCATAATGCAGCACAGACAGCACCTTCTACCCCTTCTTTCCCTGGTTGTCTCCTACTCATCACTTTGAGACTCAGTCAAGGGCATGGGGCACCTAGGTGGTTCAGTCAGTTACGCATCTGACTCCCGGTTTTGGCTCAGGTCCTGATCTCACAGTTTTGTGAGTTCGAGCCCCACATCAGACTCTATTCTGGCAGCGTGGAGCCTGCTTGGGATTCTCTCTCTCTCTCTGCCCCTCCCCTGCTCATGCTGTCTCTGTCTCTCTCAAAATAAATAAATGAACTTAAAAAAAAAAAGACTCAGTAAAGGGGACAACTGGTACAGTAAGACCTCTTTGAAATAAGAGAGGGAAAACAAGCAGAACTTAAGAACTAGTCATCAGAAGCATTAGATGACTCAAGTCAGAATCACCTGCATGGGCACCATGAAGACAGAGTGGGAAGCTTCAGCCCAGGCCAGGCTGTCAGGAGAGGAAAATACAAAGTGAGCAAAGCTGTGTACCCAGGCGGAGTGAAACCCAAGTTACTTTACAAACATAATGAGGAATGAGAGAAATCTATAGAATCTCATTTCCTCCCCCGGGTTATAGAGAAACGCTTTTTTGCCAATCAATTCTAATAATTGATTAGCTAATAAGAGACTGCATTTATAGCTGTAGGCAATAGTGGGTTCACTATCACTGGAAAAGAGCTTTCTCACAGGGAACAAGGAGCCAGCAAGGTGTGGGTGGCAGAGGGAACATCCCCCAGTCCAGAGATTCGCTTGAAGAAACCAACACTCCCTATTTTGTTATGAAAATGCTTTCAATTTTTCAAGAACTCGGACTGGTCTCTTTGCAACTCATCCCCATCAAGAACGTTGTCCTGGAAATCCAAAAATAGCACTACTTAACATTGTGAGTTCAGAATAGATTAGTTGCGTCTGTATTCAAATTTCATCTTCTCCCTAGAGATATATACCTCCTGTCATTTTCCGTATTTGCATCAGTGTGAAGAAAGTTGATACGATCAACTGACCAGAGAAGTCCAAATGCAGATGAAGAAAATTATTTTATCTGCGTTTCTTTTCTTTTCCAGCTCAATGGAGATATAATGGACATATAACATTGTGTAAGCTTAAGCCTTACAATGCCATGATTTGATACCTGTATACTTGTGAAATTATTATAATAAGGTTAGTTAACACGTTCACTGTCTCACATAACTACCTTTTTTTGTGGTGAGAACATGTAACATTGAAGATCTACCCTCTTAGCGGTTATTAAGCAGTAATACAATATGTTTCACTGTAGTCACCATGCCGTACATTAGATCCCCAGAACTTATTCATCTTACAACTGGCAGTTTATACCTTTTGGTCACTATCTCTCTCATTTCATCTATCTGCCTCTCAGCCCCTGGCTATCACCATTTGGGGACCTGTTTCTACCAGCTTGGCTTTCCTCAATTCCATAGGTAGGTGGGATATTACAGGAGAACTCTATTTTAATTTTTTTTTTAACATTTTTATTTATTTTTGAGACAGAGAGAGACAGAGCATGAACGGGGCAGGGGCAGAGAGAGAGGGAGACACAGAATCGGAAGCAGGCTCCAGGCTCTGAGCCATCAGCCCAGAGCCCGACGCGGGGCTCGAACTCACAGACCGTGAGATCGTGACCTGAGCCGAAGTCGGACGCTCAACCGACTGAGCCACCCAGGCGCCCCTAGAACTCTATTTTAAAGTTTGAGCCTTTGCAGTTGAAGAGACAAAAGCTTTGACAGTCCGTATTGATACGAACACAGCCCAAAGTAGGCTGTGTTCAGGCCACAGAAATAGACCAGTAAAGCACAAAATCCAAATGACAACAGAAGAAAATTAAAACCGGAACAGGTAAAACTCAACAGTTGTCCTCAACTAAAGTTTTCACTAAAACCCTGATGTGGAGGATTTTGAGTTGCAAGGATATCATGGATTTGTGTTATTTAATAGACTGAATAGAGCTCATTTGAGAACATGAGTTCTTTCTGCACCAATATTTAGTTGACCTTAAAGCTTTTAGTTAAAAGAACCACCCACATACTGTAGAAGACAGACAGGTATGTTTACCACCTCTTTTCTTGTTCACAATGAGTTCACCGGTAAGAAATGCTTCTTACAAAATTGGAAAAAAAAAAAAACAAACAGGACCAAACCTTGCTCTGTTTGAAACATCCCTAAAAATAAATACCATGAGTTTAAACACTGCATAGAGGAGAAGGAACATTTTTAGGCATACATTTCTCTGTTGGTGTTTTGACATGAGATTCCCTGTGGAACGTGCCTGTTTTCTACATGTCTGCTTTTTTTTTTCTTTTTGTTTTGTTTTGTTTTGTTTTGCAATAACTCATGTTTCAGAGGTGATTTGTTTCATCTGTGTTTACAACAGGCTACAAACTCGCTTGGTGCAATGCTTTGTTTCTTATAATTTATTTGTAACAAATCAAGCTCTAAAACCCTTTTACTCCCTACCATCAAATTGGTTCAGTTTGTTTTAGAAAATATTTTGAAATCTGTGCTTGAATCTCTGCTGAAATTATGCTGCATTATAGTTTAATTAATGTCATCCAAGATTACTACTAATTTAAATGGTTTCACTCCAGGTGAGTTTTAGAAACATTGTTTCAAAATCACTGGTGCATTTTTTTTAAATCAAAGTCTTAATCCCCAAAAGTAGGAAGAGTCACGTTTACTTTTTGTACACAGTTCAGTTTGGTTCTCAGTGTGATTCCTAAAAAAAGAAAAAAAGAAAAAAAAAGAAAAAACACCATTGGACAGAGCTCTCAAATCAATGTGGCTCACTTCAGGGAATGCTTTGTATTCATGTTACCTTTTGTATGCAGTTACAAAGTCCAGCTCGAATTTCTACAGTAATCATAACCCTACAGAACAATTACATTGACAGTACTGTAGATGTAATTAGGTAGTTTCAATTTCAAATGCAAAATTACAATTTGCACTAAGAACTAATAAAAACTAAAAGAACAATACTTTCAAAAAATAACTAAAGGTATTGTGTTTCACTAAAATATCTTTTTAGTTATTACTTCCCAGTCAAACAAGGGAAGCAAGGTGAGGTTTTTAAAAAGGCAGAATGACTTGGTGAGAAGGGTATTATCAAAATTCAACTTCACTTCTCTTGGGCAGTCACATATAAGGGATACAACTCTCTGAGCCTTATGTGTAGAATGATGGGCCTGGTCTAAGTGACATCCCACATTCCTTCTGTTCATGGCACTTTGTGAAACTAATGACATTTTGTAATTTTTACTGCAAAATCAAAATCGTAAATTTCTGGGGAGGAAGAATCTTACTTAGTCAGGTCCATATCCACTGCTTGGCATAAATATGCTGTTATGTTTTCTGAAGTTTTGATGTAAGAACATAATGTAGGGGCACCTGGGTGGCTCAGTTGATTAAGCATTAAACTCTTGATTCTGGCTCAGGTCATGATCTCACAGTTTGTGGGATTGATCCCGGCGTCAGGGTCTATGCTGACAGTGTGGAGCCTGCTTGGGATCCTCTCTCTCTATCTCTACCCCTTCCTTGCTTGTGTGTGCTCTCTCTCTCTCTCTCTCTCTCTCTCTCTCTCAAAATAAATACATAAATACACTTAACATAATGGAAATTTAGCGTACATTAGGATATTTATTAAGTAAAATGCATCAGCCTGTTATGTCAAGACTTTCTCTGAAAATAATAGGGCTCCAAGCAGTTTCTTGGAAGCACGCTTTCCACCTACATGTAGGATGGAGCTTCTGGAACAGCTGTCTACCATGGGGAGACCGGTGAGCTCAATTAGTGAGAATGTGAAAAGCACTTCCTGCAATACCTTCTCTGTAACTTCCGTCAGCTACGTAGTAAAAGCTACCAGAACTATGTTCTCCCATGGCGCCTTTGGTAGTTTAGAATGTTCCCTGGGGCAGTTCATGCCATGCATGGCCCATCTGAAATTCACATACATGTTGCTAAAGTAACATGGTCCATCTTTGGGGTCACTTTGCCTGTCCTCCCAAGATCTTTCTCATTGCTCTTTGTCACCGCTGCTGAGTGATGGTTCCCTTGTCTTTGGCCTGCTCTTCTCCCTGGAGATTTCCTGAAAGCCCACATCCTGACTAGACTCATTCGCCCATTGCCAGGTCTGGGCTCCCCAAATCCTCCCTGACAGCCCTGTGCAATTTGTAAATAGTCGCCCTCCCTTTATAGCCTTTACCCAAAGCTGTGCATGTAATAGATTAAATTCCAGTTATCTCTTCTCCTGTGTCCTTCCCCTAAGCCCTTTACTGGTCTGCATTGCCTTGGTCATATTTATTTTTACCATTATCAACTTCCTTCTCCGGGCATGGGAAATGGGAACGGAAACAGTGCTCAGGTGTGGCAGAAGTGGCTTCGTACACAGGGGCACAGCAAGAGACATGGACAGGAAGTCAGGACACCTGGGATGAGGTCAGAGTTCCCACCAGCTTCCTTTGTCACACTGGACAAGTCAGATACGTGCTACCAGCCATGGTCCACTTAAAACCTGTGTTCTCTGAAAGAGGCATGACCTAGAATTCTCATCCACTAGCGAGTTTCAGATAACAAATGGTCGAATGCACACACGTGGAAATCCATGTTGGGAGCTCACTGCAGCCATAATCATCCATCTTCAATATTTAACTTTCTTCTTAGAAACGGCCGCATCATAAATTTCTCCGTATCACAGTTGGCTTGTTTATTTGGTCTGATAATTAAGGTAACTTTGGCATCAGCATGCCACTTCCTTAAGGAATGGGACGCGAGGCAGCTCATGGAATGTGGAATCATCCTCTCCACCTTGCTTAAGTCCTTCACACCGAAGAAGGGAAACACGGAGCTCAAAAGCCGTCTTGGAAAGGTCAGTCGGCTTCTGTTTCTCAAAAAAGAAAAGAAAGAAGAAACCCTAAAGCACAATGAAAGAGAAGGGAACCGTGCTGCCTTATGGATTATTCAAGGTTGTTAACCAAAGCCTTCTTACCTGCCTCTAATCGCTGCCTCCCCCGCACACCCTCCTTTTTCCAGGCATCAGAGGAGGGCAAATTAGATCATATATTTGAAGCGCTTGGTCTCCTTGTAGGAGAGGGGTCATATAAATCTTCAGTGTTGTCACTTTCTATTCTCTCCATGCCTTTGACCTTAGCTCGCTGGAAATAATTTATAACTGGTTGTAAGGGCACCTGAGAACGGCTCCATCCACCTCATGAGTAAAGAGCCTGAGGCGGGAGCGCTTGGCAGTCACACTCCCTTGACCAGAGAACCCCCTCCAGCGCTTCAGGAGACAGAAGTATACGGACAACAGCAGCTGTGACATGCCACACGGTGGCAGCAAGTAAGCCACCGGCCAACGAAGTGGGCTAGAAGTCTAAGTCAGAGTGCCGTCTCCCCCTGACTCAGGCAGGCCTCCCCCCACCTGCCCAAATGTACCAGGTGAAAGGAAAGTCAGCTTTGTGACAGGGACCCGTGGAGACTCACGGATACCCGTGAGTCCTGCCCACAGTGAGTGGGCTGTGTAGTCCTGCCCAATAGCGGCTCCATTGGAAAGTGTGGCTGCGATGTGTTTTCATTCACTGAGTACCAGGACTCAAGAGGGAAAATAGATGCTGACAAGTCTGAGACGACAGAGAAAATAAATAACAATAAAGAATTTTTAAAAAGCAGGTCAATTAATGCCCTGTCTCGCTTAGTGTCATCATTTTCTCCCAGGGATCCAGGTCATGAAGTCCCATCTTCTTTGCAACCCACACATAGTTACAACTGAGTGTCACTTGTGTCTCCTGAATATTCTCCATCACCCGTTCGTCTATTTCCCCAGACCCAGTTGCCTGTTTTCCGTGGCTTCTCTGAAGACTTCTGTGTCGTAGGATTTCTTCTAGTGCACCTGTCTGATCCATCCCTTGTATACTTCGAAACCAGAGAAATTCTAAAAGGTGATGTGGGAACAGAGTGGTCTGGGGGTTCAGGCCAGCAGATGAGTTGGGGACAGCGAGGAAGAGGAGGTGAAAGCTGGAGCGCTTCCTGCTGTCACAGCTCTGGGCACCGGAGTGAGCTCTGCGTCAGCCTCCTGGCAGGAGGTGTGAAGTGTAATCAGTATTCATACACCTGCCCGAAGTTTTTCCATGGCTCTGAAATGTGTCTCATGAGACACAGTCGCACTCAGGCGCTAATCCCTAAATATATTTTCAGCCTCATCCTTTATTTCTCCCACAGAGTCACCCAACACTCAAGAAAATCGAAAGTCTATGGTCTTCATGTCTTTTATGCTCACATCATCATCATTCCCAGGATTACTGATTCACTCATCCAACTGGGAAATTCTACTTGGTCTTTAGTTTCATGAAAGGACCACTTCCTGTTTTGAAGTCTTCTTTATTATCCACAGGCACCCTCCTCTACACATCTATTTACACCTTTTCATCTACATGTTGTGTTTTTACATGACTCTATTTTAATATTTTGTATGTATTTGTTTCCTCCACCAAAGTGAGCTGTCCCTCCTAGGTTCATTGATTATTTTATTCCTGGCATCCAGCACCATGACTGGATGCTACTGGAATACTTGATTTTACTGAAAGCCAATTACATGCCTGAAGGATTACAAAGAGGCAAGTGGAGAAGAGTGGAAGCAGGCATGAGCACTTTAAGAACAATTTCTTTCCCCCACTTTTCCATGCTGTGAGTTTATGCTGCATAGTGGGGAGCTGGGACACGTGATGTGATGTTGAGATCTCGTCCTCGGAAGTTAGGCCAAGTACCTTCAATATACGTAAATCGTAAATCGAAATGCCAACATCTTCACTACCCCCGCCCCCACACCTCGCACAGCATCTCACCAAACGAGTTTGAGCGTACGTGGGTTCAAATCAGGTAATGCTGGACCCAAGGTGATTAAAAGCACCTCACCAACAGGTTCCAGGGGCAGTGTTTTATGAGGAAGACCTGGAAGCAAAGCAGATAAATTTTACGACTGGTTGAAGCGTAAGCAGCTGTCTTACCCGGGAAAGTTTAGTTGGTTATTTGTGGTTGCCTGTTCTTAAGTTTCTTTATCAGCTTTGAGAGCATTGACTCAGTCTCAGGTGTCAGTTTGCTTATATAAGCTGCCAAGGTATTAGAGCCACCCCAGTCTAATGGTTCCCTGTTTAACGATTGAGAGTGCTCTGTCCTACATTCAGTCTAGAATTATCTCTCCTTTTACTTCATTTAATGGATTCGCCGCAATAGAATTATCTTAAGTTTATAAGGTACTTTATAATTTGCCAGAATTCAAAAGATCGTGGGAATAAAAATTTCCCAAGGCCAGTATTTAAGCTGGGTGGCTTTAGTTGGCTTTACCATCCAATCGTATTCTTTGACCCTGATCTCCACTATTTGAAGTATCCGCCACAAGTTGAAAGCATTACGTTTACTTTATGTGAACTATTTAACACAAAAATTTTAAATAATGACAATCGCAGTCTTCAAGAAAACCAAAATGCAGAAATCACTTGCCCAGTTTTGCACAACCAGTAGCAAAACGCGGACTCAAACTCAGATCGTTCCCAGCCCAGACCATGTGTTCCTGTCCTTTCCTTCTGCCGACTTTCCATAACCAATGTCGATGCCAGGCCTTATGTCTTCAGACTTCCAAAATCACAATCATTGCCATGGTTCGATTCAACTTCATTATTTTTAAAAAATGCAGTTTCCATGGGAAAAAACTTTCCTCCCACCTACTCCAGGATTATAATCCAGCTTTCAGTGCCACAGCACATTCTTTCTTTTTACGCAAATTAATTACGAGCTTTGATTAAGAGCCTATGAAGACTTCCCGCGCCAATCTGCACAGCAGAGGTGTGCTGAAAGACTATGTGGTTGAAAGACCAGATCAAGTAAATAGTTCAGAGGTTTTAAACTACCCATCCCTTAGCCCAACTCTAAAAAGATGGAGATTTTAGTGCCTTTGCACATTTCCAAGTACTCTCTCTGCACGTTTGAGTCTGTTTTATTCACTGAGCATATATTTGAGCTATACGAACATAATTTCATTGCCAAAGTCAGTGGAATCTAACTTCCCCTATCTCCATCGCTGTGGACTTAGTTCAGGGCCTCATCTCTTGCACAGGCAACTGCATTTATCAATCATTAATGTAGATGGCACCCACAATTATAAGCCGGCTTCGTGTCAGAAATTTTCATACAGGCTCTCCCATTTTGCTTTCAAACCATCGTGGGAGATGTTCCCCGCTCCCACCCACATTTTACAAGCCCATCAGAGCCAGAAAATAAGTTGTCCATCATCACTCAACCTGGCAGAGGCAGAGCAAGATACGAAAATGAACATTTTCTCCTGCCTTATTTTCATACCATGCAGCAGGGGGCCCTGAGCTCCTGGCTGGGGGGAGAATCCATGCAGTGATGAAGGGGAAGAAGGGCTAAGATACACCCTTTGCTGTTGACCATAGGCCATAACCAGCCACCACTTTCTTAGGTGGTCTCCATATTCAACCTCACAGGCACCGACCGTCAGAGACCAAAATGGGAAAGATTTCTGAGGGCAGGGAAGCCTAGGCCATGAAGGGAGGATAAGACTTAGAAAGGTGCAGAGCACCTCAGGAGGGAATACGATTTGATGGGTGTTGACAGAGGGGAGGTGACATTACTGTGTTTGTGATCTTCAGAGGCATTCTGCTAGACACTTCCACTTGCATTACTCACAGATCTACTATATTATCTGTCCCACTTCAGGGATGAGGTAACTCAAGAGAGGAGAGAATAACTATCTTGCTTCAAATTATACAGCTCATAAACAGGAAAAGCAGAAGCAAAATCTGAATAATTGAGTGCCTACAGTGAGTCAGTTTCTGGGTACTCAGGAGAAAAAGACAGTGCTATGAAGCTTTGTGTAGGTGTTGGGGGTTGGAGGAAGCAAACAAACACTCTCAAAGAAGCGCACAGAGTTTGTTAAGAAAACACGGAACAGGGACTCCATCAGACTGAAAAGTCATGAAAAGCTCCTTTGAAAGCGTCCGTGAAAAGAAAGAGGTGTCTGAGCCCAGCTGAACACAACACCTACAGTAAGTATGCTGGCTTGGGTGAGGCAATCACGCAGATGCCCCAGGAGCATTAGCAAACTAGTTGGAGCAGTTTCTAGAGTTTTTAATCTCTAACCAGGAAGTCTGGGTGTCATTCCGTAGGCAGAGTGGTGGCCCGGACAATCATAAGGTAGGAGAGGGCCTGCATCCATCAGGTTTGCCAATTCAGTATATTAAGGGGCAATGTCACTCTTGCAAAATGGAGGCAGGATTCTAGGATGCAGAATGCAGTGACACCTTTGGGACTCTGATTATAGGGCAGGGGTACATGCGGTGACCAGGATGGGGCTGGACGTGTATTTTTTTTAACGTGCCTCTATATACAGCACCAGTGCATAATTGGTGCTTTATACATATTAAGATGATTTTGACAAAAATATGAATAAGATTCATCTTAGGTTGGATTCTCTAGGAGCAGAGGAAGAAAATAGCGTTCTTGTTAAGTGATTGTGGGGAGAGGCTCTGAGGAGAAGGGAGTGAGGGAAGCAGGGCAGGAGAAACAGCTCAGCAACAATACGGGTTCCATGGGAGATGGGCTTTGGTCCGGCTCCACATGGAAGCGCCTGACCACAAACCACAACAGGTATTCCACCCACCTGGAGGAAGGTGTTTGTTTTAGGCTAAGGGCAACAGAAGGGTCAGCCATGACCTGTTGGCACCTAGGAGAGCAGAGCAGCTGGTAAAGGATCCGAAGGGCAGGAAGAGCTTCCCCGAGAGCAGGGATGTTCAGGGTGCACCACACTGGGAATACCTTAGAAATGCGTATTTCTCAGATATGCATCTCAGGCCCCACTCACACATGATGAACTTGACACTCTGGGAGCAAGGTCCAGGCAGTTGTTTTCCCATGCCCTCTAAACGACGGGGATCACTGTAAAGTTGGAGGAATACCACACTGCAGGATCCTGTACTGGGTTCTCTCAGACTCCTCCTCCCCGCGTGGTGATCAGACAACTTCCTGGTCATGGAGCCCTTGAAAGAACAAAATCTGACCTTGACCTAACATGGCAAGGGAGGAATAGAAAGGAAAGGAAATGCACTGTAGCACTGGGGATACTCAATGCACATGAATTTCCGAATTTCTTCCATAATAAAATCATTATAGAATTCAGTCAGATTTAGGAGCCTAAACTTTACTGGTAAGAGAGAATAGCTTATTCTGTATAACTTAGAGAACAGCATAAAGTTTAGGGGATAAAACTTTGGCTTTATATAAGAAAGACTTTTTTTTTTTAAATCGAGGTAACTATATATAGTAAAATCATTGCAGTTGCCATGTATTGAGGACCTACTATACATCAGGAACTTAATTACATGACACATAGAAATCAGGGCCTCAGCTGGATTAGAGAAAGGAATTCATTTACCTACAGTTTTAAGTAGGTGTCAGACCGTGGTATGAAGTTTTTATTTTTTTTTATTTATTGTTTTTAAAATGTTTACTTATTTTGAGAGAGAGAGAGACAGCGAGAGAGCGCAAGTATGAGTGGGGGAGGAGCAGAGAGAAAGGGAGAGAGAGAATCCTAAGCAGGCTCCGTGGTGTCAGCACAGAGCCTGATGCAGGGCTTGATCCCACAAACCATGAGGTCATGACTTGAGCTGAAATCAAGAGGCGGCTGCTTAGCCAACTGAGCCACCCAGGCGTCCCTCTGGTATCAGGTTTTTAAAAGACTGGATTCGGGGCGCCTGGGTGGCTCAGTCGGTTGGGTGTCCGACTTCAGCTCGGGTCACGATCTCGCAGTCCATGGGTTCGAGCCCCGCATCGGGCTCTGGCCTGATGGCTCAGAGCCTGGAGCCTGCTTCTGATTCTGTGTCTCCCTCTCTCTACTCCTCCTCTGCTTGCTCTCTCTCTCTAAAAAATAAAGGCTAAAAAAAAAATTTTTAAATACCCCAGGTTACACAGGAAACAGCCCCAGGACTCACAGGCAGACTCCAGGAAGGCGGAGGGCACCTCTGAATGAGGCCAGACAAGGCTCTCTATTCTCCCCCATGAAACTGTGGCGCTGTAGTTACCTGGGTATACCAAAGTATCTCTAATTCTTAAAATAGTCACCTACAGTATGTGTTGTTAATCATCTCTCCAGATTAAGGAGGGAAAAGCCAAGGCTTTAACAGCTTTATTTCTGCTCACAGCCATACAGCTAGTCAGGATTTAGCTCACTCAAAATCCAAATTAAATTTACCTGGACTCTTGTCTGTGTAAGTGTTTCTCAAAATGTAGCCACTTGAACACCTATGACTGAATGGCCAACAGCATCTCTAGAGTTTGAGTCCCAGGAATCTGAACCTGCAGCAAGTTGGGTGATTTGTGTTATGCACACATTTCTGAGGACACCTCCTCTTTCCATGTTGCCTCTCTATCTCCCACAACAAAACTAGGATCCTTCAGAAGTACGTGCACCATGGAGAAGCATTCCAACCTGGGATGGATGACCACAGTTCGCAGATGTCTGGGAGCGGGCTGCTGCAGGGCAGGTGCGGAGCAGGAAGTGCTTGATTCGATGACCTCACAATGGCCAGCTGCCATTGACTTTCATAAGTCCAACCTCTCAAACTTCCTAGAGAGCTACCATGGATGGAATTTTGTGTTCCAGAAAGATATGTTGGGTTCTAACCCCCTGTATCTCAGAAAGTGACCTTATTTGGAAATAAGGTCATTGCAGGTGCAGTTAGTTAAGATGAGGTCATAGTAGAGAAAGGTGGCCCTTAACCCAATATGACCCACGCACTTATAAGAAGAGGGACGATATGAAGACATACACACAGGGAGGACACCATGGAAGGACAGAGCAGAGATATAAATGATACAGCTGCAAGCCAAGGAGCACCCACGATTGCCGGCTACCAGCAGAAACTAGGTAGAAGCAAGGGAAGATTCTACCTAGAGTCTCAGAGGGAGCATGGCCCCACTAACTTAACTTAGGACTTCTAGCCTCCAGAACAGGAAGAGAATAAATTTCTGTTGTTTTTACAGCAGCCCTTGGAAATTAGTTCCTTATAGCAGCCCTAGGATATTAGTATGACAGCTAACGACAGGGAGATTTAGTGCTTCCTCTCCTCCTCTTTTGGAGCTAAAATTAGATTTATTTATTTTGAGAGGATGGGGGAAGGGCGGAGGGAGAGGGAGAAAGAGAATCCCAAGCAGGCTCCACATTATCAGCGCAGAGCCCAACGCAGGGCTCAGTCCCAGGGACCATGAGATCATGACCTGAGCCAAAGCTAAGAGTAGGGATGTTTAACCTAATGAGCCACCCAGGTGCCCCAAACTCTTTTTGGTTCTTGACTAAGAGAGCCTAGACTTGAAATCTCTGAGACTGAACATACGCTATGAAATCAAAAGTGTCTGTCTTCAGAGAATGTTGACGAAATGTTTGAAGCCTCTGGCTTCCCCTCTTCTGCTGTCACCACACGAAATCTCTTCCAAGGACGATCCCTCTCTCTCTCCTACTTGTGTTACTGTGAAGAGAAGTTCCAAGGCACAAATGCCCCTGCTGTAATCTCCTTCCAACGGTGCTGCAGACCATCCCAAATTGCATCAAATCTAGCAATTTCTGGTACAAGAAAGGTTATCAGTTGTTGGGGGAAAGAAAAAATATATATAAATATATATGCATTTTATACAACATTTTAAAAGCACTGCCTCGGAGTCGTTCCTGCCCGTTGGAAGGGCCAAATCTCAAGGCCAGCAGCCTTTTGATGTCGAAATGTTTGTGTTGCCTGACAGGACCCAAACATTTGTAAATTGGGGACTAAAGCTAATACTGATCGCAGGGGGAAGGCAAGGCCAATCTCCCACTTCCGTCAGCTCAAAATAACTGTTACTTCTTCTAAAGGCACATTTAGAGCCTGAATCCAGGATGAATCAGACCGAGTGTTCTTATTTAGATAATAGTGAAATCAGGCCTTAGAGAATTGTTAGTCAGCAAAACTTAATTTTGGTAAACCCATGCTGCGGGAAAGGAAATGAAGGGAGATGGACCCGGATTTAGACCTGCCAGAGAGCAAAAACAGCGAGGTACAGAGGAGAAAGATCAATCTGATGTTCCTCTTGCTTGAGGAGAAGCTGGGGTGAGCTGCAGGAAAAGGAGTTGCTCACTTTGCAAAGTTGGTGAGCTCCTTCCAGCTACGAGATCAGCCTGGGAACACTGTCCTACAGTGGCTTCTCACGGATACCGCTCCGCTCAATGGCCTTCCTCCTCCTTGGCCACAGCTCCTCCAGCAAGGAAGGCTCCTGCTCATCCCCTGCATGGTCTCAGAAGCTGTGGCCCATCATGTCTGGACAACCCTCTGGGACCTCGGGTGCAGAGGTATTTCCCCAGCAGAGCCCTTGCGAGGTGGGGGCTGTCACTTCTCATTCTGAAGCGTCTTCAATATGATGATGGATTAAAATGGCTCTGGGCAAGAAAGACAGTCTGCCCATCCTGTCCTTGTCGGTCACCAGATGTGGGACAAAAGAAAGTTATAGCAAGAAGTGTTAGTTCTTCCGCTTTTCTCTCTCACACTTCTCTCAGTCTTCTAGAGTAATTCCAGGAAGGAATGAGAGACATTAATAGCCAGCGGATGGGTGCACTAATCTGCTTTTAAAAGTACTTCATTTAAATTCTTCCTGGTCCTATGACAGATTTCTTTCGATCTGGCCTCATTTCGTCTGGTGCTGTCCTCAGCTTAGAAACTCACAGAACTCACTAAGCAAACCATAGGAACCTCGGAAGTTAAGTACATTCACTGTGGAAGGGTATAGCACATCTTGTTCTCTCAAGGAATTGAGGTAGTCTATATCCCACTTTACTGAATACATCTGAAAAAAGAGAGGAACCGTAAAAGATCTGAAATGATTTTCATTCTGTTATTCTCCAATCAGGGTGCGTCAGTCTATGGGAATAAAGTCATGGAAAATACCCTCTATTTTCCCTTAATGTGCAAATATTCGTGGAAGAGAAATACAGCAAAGAGAAAAGGCTATTACAGAAAGAACCATAATAGACGTGAGGAGAGCACGCAGAGAGGATAAACAACGCTGCCCAAAGATTTGCAAAGACGTGTTCTTGCAGGAAGACTGAAGGTTCGCCAGGTATTGGCACGTAAGAGGAGGAAAGTGGTGGGTGGTGCCTGTTGGGTGGTGGGGGGCTGGGGGGAGACAGGGAATGGCAAGGAGAGAGGTTAGGTCCTTAGGGAGCAAAACCTATGATGTTTGCAGAAGGCAATAAGGAGTTCAATGGGGATGAGCAAAGATACAGACAAGAAGGAAAAAGAGATTGGACGAGTGCTGGAATATAAAGACCACTGCAGAATAAAAGTAAGTTTTCTCTGGCAATGGAAAGTCATTGATGGGTTTTAAACACAGGACTGAGGATTGGATAAAGTTTTGACAATTTCTCTGGCAGCAATGTGGAAAATGTTTTAGAGGGAACAAACCTAGGAGTGGGGTAGGAGGCTTGTTAACATACTGTTGCCACTACCTAAAGAGCAGAGAATACACGTCTGGGATATAGGGTCAGGGTCTGAAGAGGCAGCGCCATAAGCCTGGCTCTCTGCAAACTATGTACACAGTGAACTAATCTGGAATCAATTTGTTAAAAGGACAAAAAAAAAAAAAAAGAACCAAAAATAAAGATATCTTAAGAAAAATAATTTTCTCACCCCCTACTCCTATCTAAGGAAGCAACAACACCATCATGAAAAGAAGCTAGAATTTTAAAAAATATATATATATATATATTTTGGGGCGCCTGAGTGGCTCAGTTGGCTAAGCGACTGGCTCTTGATTTTGGCTCAGGTTATGATCTCATGGTTGGTGAGTCTGAGCCCCATGTCGGGCTCTGTGCTGACCGCTCAGAGCCTGGAGCCTGCTTCGGATTCTGTGTCTCCCTCTCTCTCTGCCCCTCCCACATGCTCGCTCTCTCTCTCTCTCAAAATAAATAAATAAAACTCAAAACAAAATCTTGATAGTATCCAGACCATTTTTCCCATAGAGGGGAAAGATTGTTTTAAATATTAACTGATATATTTTCCTGCGTTGTAATTTTTCCTTACCTGCCACCATTCTACCATTAAACTGTTTGAGGGTAGGACTAACAACCATAAAAAAGGGAGGTCGCAAAAGACTCCAGCGAGAACCACCTTTTAAACCCTTGATCTCCTAACCCGGTCTTGGAACAGAGGCAGTAACTAACTCAGTAACTCACTCACTGTTGCTCAGCCTGTAGGAAAAAATTGTATTCCTTTTCAGATGTATTTCTGGCTCTGATGATAACTCAAGCAGATCTATGACTTTATGGCCACTCTTGGTTTTAAGAGCAGGTCCTGTTTTCAAGACTAGTGCTCCCTTTTTGATACTACAGATGTCCCTTCGAGCGTACAGCAAGAGGTACTTTGTCTCATCCAAAGAAAGCTTTATACTCAGGCCATCCCTAACCCAGCCTGGAGACCTAGACACCTTGGACACCTCCCTCTTCCCATTGAGGCTCTTACTGAAAGAAGAGTAGGAATATACAGGAAAGGAGCAAACATTCTTCTCATTTATTAGGTTTGGTTCTAGTGGCCCTCTGTAGTTATGCTGACTAGTGATGTCCTCCATGCGACAGGTGTCATATGCTGATTCTTCCAAGGGGTCCAGAATCCATTGTGTGAATTTCATCCCTGCACAAATTCCTGACATTGACAACTGGACCATTAGCCAATCACTCCCTTTTCAATTTCTGTCCCTGGGAACACTCCCACAGATGTTGTCTTCCCCTTGCCCCTGAAAGATACCCTATTGGATAGCTAAGAGATGGTTCAAGTTTAGCTACTTTCTGCACCATCCATTTGGGCCATTCTCAAACACCCTGCTGCACTAAACACTAGGAGCGCAAGCAGTCTGCCACTGGGTGCCCTGTTTCCCCACCCTGCTGTCACAGGGG
This sequence comes from Prionailurus bengalensis, assembly GCF_016509475.1. Lineage (NCBI taxonomy): Eukaryota > Metazoa > Chordata > Mammalia > Carnivora > Felidae > Prionailurus > Prionailurus bengalensis. The sequence goes on along the minus strand of NC_057354.1, from coordinate 129,852,963 downwards.
CTCCAGTGACCTGTTGCTTCTGGGCTATTAGCAGGCACGCATTTCTATGTTTACCAGGACGCTTGTATTAAGCTCCCTTAAGAGTAACCTGTGAGTGCTACACTCTGATGGGCTTCGTTGTAGTGACCTGTGACTTTTGCAACTCAGCAATATCCACCTGGGGAGGGTGGTCCCAGTCCCTTTCTTTCTGACCTCAAAGAACTCTCTGGATGATTCTCTTGGAGAATCCCTTCCCTCTCCCAACCCAAGGAAAAAGTAAAAGCTTCAGACATGACTGCTACTGTAAAGTTTTCTTGTCCTGTAACCAATTCCCTTGGAATCGCCAGTCTCCTGTTTGCATAGGTTGTTTGGGGAGGGGAGGGGGGGGGGGATCAGGAGCCTGGTTTGGCAACCTTTTCACTAGCACTGGAAGTGCTAACTGGCAGCAACTTGGTGCTCTATTTAGAATGTCACAGTACTTACTGTTCCAGGTTTGGGGCTTCAGCCAAAATTCCAGGACAATAGGAAAAGCCTCATTCAATATCCTATTTTAACAACTTTGAAAACTGAAGAGGACTTTTGTCATTGTCATTGTTGTTGATTTTAGCTCTTCAAGAACTATAGTGCTCGGAATGTAGAGTTCAGCTTCAACTATGGAGAAAGGAAGAGGCAAGGCTGACCTAAGAGCTGTGTAGCAACTAGACAAGGAAATAAGAAAGTAAAGTTGTGTACTGAACATGGGTAATGGAGAAAGCTTTGGGACGAGATAGAAACGTGTCTGCACATGTGAAGGTTGGTTGGGAAACCACTTCTTGATCTGCTTTTGGGGTCAAAACCTTGGGAAGGAAGGGTGGTTGACAACTTCAAATAACTTTGGAGGCTCTCAAAGCAGAGAGGGTTTATCTCTCTTGCTGTGGGGGAGAGCTCTTTGCTTTACAAAGAGCCAGAGGGTGGAACAGAAACAGCTACAAGGAGACCCAGAGAAGGCCCTGTGGAGAGTCCTACAGCCCTGTCATGGAAGCATCTAAGAGTATCTGAGAGTGCTAGCCAATAAGAAGAGCCCTCCAGGATGGAACAAGGAGGAGACAGGGTGTGTTACATCTATAGGCACCTATAGGTGAGTCCGCAAGCAGATGCTACAGTCCCAGCAGGGACAGGGTGTGACCAAGACCTGGAAGAATGAGATAACCTCAGTGGTGGCCTGTAAGAACACATAATGGGTTGAGATTCTATGCTCATCCCACCCCACCCCAACCTGGAGCTAGCACAGACTTTTGCACCTCTATTCTTCCCCAGTGGAAGAGAAGGAAAGGGGAGGGACTGGGAGAAATGGAATTGATGTAGTAGCTACCTAAGTGATATATTGGATTTTATTTTTTATTCACTTTTTTAAAGTTTTATTTGAGAGAGAGAGAGAGATAGTGTGTGCTAGTGGGGGGTGGGGGGCAGAGAGAGAGAATCCCAAGCAGGCTCTGCCCTGTCAGTGTGCATCAGCTGGAGCTCAAATGGTGAGATCATGACCTGAGCTGAAACCAAGAGCCAGATACTCAGCCAACGGAGCCATCCAGGCACCCCTGAATTTTAAATAAAAATGACTGACTTACCTTAATTTGCAAGGTTGAGTTTTTTGCCTTAGAAAAAAAAATAGGTGGCTCATGAGCTAAGTTGAACTCAGATATGGAGAAACATAAACGCGTCCTTTGTCCACTGCAGACTGTATGGCTAGGCAGTCCCACCTCACACCCGGTCTTAAAGATGGCAGATTGCAACTGGGTTGTGGTGAGGAGTGGGAACTGCCTTAGAATCTAAACAGAGTTTGCAACGAAGCCAGATCTCTATCCTGATCATAATCATTGCCTTACACCAGAAGGGGTAATTTCTACAACCACAGTGGGCTGATTAGGAGCATTTAAAGAAAATATTTCGCTAACACATTTCCTTTGGATGTGATGAATCCTGTCCTGCCACAGCCAAGCTCTCAAACCAAGCCAAAATCCAAATCTCTAAATAATGTGTTCCTCTCCTTAATCCCCATCACTTGGACATGCATCCGTGTTCATTAAAATTGGCGTCAGAATACCTGGAAGGTTTATAACCTTCATTGAAGCAATGGGGGAGATACTGATTAGGTACAGAGGCAGAATATGTGCCTCTTATTTAGCAAGGGGGCTCTAAGAGTCAGCATGCTGGGGGGTCAAATCTAGAGTCTGCAATTTACTCTATGTGCAACCTTGAGCAAATTGCTTAAATGTTGTGTGCTTCAGTTGCTCCTTGTGTAAAGTAAGGATGATTATATTAGTTCTCTCAAGGTCTCCTAAATCGAAAGCCAACATAACTAGATACAGGTGAATGTGTATCGGAGTGAGTTCTCCATCAGGTCAGACATTCAAGTTCAGGCTGGACAGCCACATGGTGGGGATGTTGCGTTGGACTGAGTAACTGGTGAGATCCTTGCCAGCTCTGAATATCCTTTGAGAAAGAAGGCTCAGTGCCAAAGAACAGCATCCACTTTGAGATAAACCCAACTGGCTCTCATTTGGAAAAGGAGGCCAAAGACACACAATCTACTTGAAACTAAGATAGAAATGGGCCAAGTCCCCTTTGCTGTTGACTCAGCAACGAGAGAGTGGTGTCAGGCGCATTGGATGTGGTCAGGAAGCCTGGGCTAGACCCCAGTTTGCTCTCAGCAGCCTGTCTTGGGGAAGCCAAGTAATAGACACGGACTGCAGATTCTTCACTTGTAAAATGGGTGTAAAAACTGTTTTTTTCTCAAAAGGTACTCATGAGGATGAAATGAGCCAATGTGAAATTGCTTTGAAAATGGTAAATCACAGGATGAATATAGGTATTATCATTTTCAGAGCTCAAATTACACTATACATCATTAATTCTGAAAATAACATATGTAACCTCAGACTCAGGCTGTGACTAAGCCCTTATTTTAACAATCGTGATGGGTGTAGAAGTTAGAAAAACTACCATTTCAAAAGTTCTTGCATATTTTCTCTACCACTCAAGAGTGGAGACTCCAATTTACCTTCAAGGGAAGCTGTGACTTTCTGAACAAAGAAAAATAAAAACAAAAACAAAACGAAAGGCAGAGCACCTGGGCCATATAGGTTTATGCAAAGATAAGCAATCTTACCTATTGTTTTTAGGAATGATTAGGTCATCCTCAACTCTAATGCTGAAGTCTTAGACCCAGTAAAGCTTTTCTCTATAAATTTTTACTCAGATATTTATGGACAGAAACTCTACACCAGGCAAATAAGAGTGGTGACAAGTCAGATACGTTTCTCATGGTGTTCACAGGCTGTATCATAGGAGACAGATAAAATAAGCAAAAATGACACGAATAACATATAAAGTGCCCTAAAGGCAATGAGGAAGTAAAAAAAAAAGTGCTATTAAGAATCTGTAAGCTGAGGACCACTAAATGTGGAATTGGGGAAGTTGTCCTGAGAACATAATATTTAAGCTGAGCCTTGAAAGATGAGCAGGAAATTACCCAGGTGCAAGATGCCAGATGAGAGCAGAAATGTTTGTCCATTGTTTCTTTGAAGATAAGTGCTCTTTTCCTCTGGATGAATTTAGATGACTATGCCTATAAGGTAATTGCTATTCATGGTAAGTTTTGTGTATTCTTCTCTGGATAGACAACGTTACCAGAAGAACCAAGCTAAGGTGAAAAGTGTTCAAGAAGGGCAAGGATATGCTGCCATATTTTATGTCTCATCCTGGAAGGAGGTGTTGTAAAAAGAACAAGACTGGGCTCAATATTGACTGGACATCCTAGACTTCACGTGTGGCTTTATGGGATGTAGCCCTGTTGGTATGATCATCTTGCTGTCGCCACTTGGTATCCAAAGTCAAGGTCCCTCACTAAGTAAGGCTGGATTTTTACTTTATGTACGCGAATCATCTCACTGTACCATCCTGTGAAAAGGTTAATCCCGGGAAAGAAAATGAAGACTCACTTTTTGTACCTTTAACCAAAGTGTAGTCTGGGCTTGAACTTGAACCTGAAAACAAGCATGACCTAACATGATTATTATGAGGAATTGCCTGTGATGTGCTTTCCTTCTTTCTTCCCCCATCTTGGCTGTGCTCTGTTGGAACAGTGGAACTTTCTCCTCCATACTTGGGAAGGTGAAGAAGAGAATCCCGTTCTGGAGCCTAGAGCAGTGGTGGAGGCCTTGTCATCCATAGAAGACAAGTCTGTCTGGCAACAAGGTGATCCCACAGCAGTGAGAAATGTGGCGACAAAGCTGCACTTTATCCTGGCACTGTCACCCTATAAAACAGCTGCGGCTAAGAAACCTCCCACCCATTCTTTGGTGTTCTGGGAAACAGCCTGCCGCAAAGTAACATCCTTCTCCAAATGACCTAAGTAAGACTCGCAGACGCTCCCTTGTTTATATATGGTAAGACCAGACACAGAACCTCCACATTTCCATTCTTTGTCTCATACATGATTGCCTATGATGATTGCTCCCCCCGCCCCCTACCCCACAATCAGAACAAAGTGCTTATGAATCCAATTCTGATTAACTTTCTTTTCTCTCTAATCCCTGAATTCTGACCTGAGCCTGAGCCAGCATCCAGCCTCTCCTTGATTCCCATCCACTCCCCAAGGACAGGCTGACCTCAGAGTATAACTTTCTGTGATGTGATCAGCCACCCTTTCATCCCTGTTCCACACACATGGTTATTTCTGGTCTTGTTTATTTTCCTCAAAAGAAAAAAACTCTCTCTGCCTAAACCTTGATCATAAACCTTGCTGATCTATTATTACAATAAGTAGAACTCTCCGACCACATGATCAGAGAAATAATCCTTGAAAGAATCCTTGAAACAATCCTTTCAAAGAAAGTCTCTCTTTACTAAGTCCAGATTTGTTTTTTGACAGTGGTGAGATGGAAGTAAGCCCCAAGTGGAAAAATATGTGGGACTCCGTTCTGAACACACGTTCAGATGAGTTAGCATCCTGGAGAAGCGTCAGAAAGAACAAGAGAAAAGTATAAAGAAGGACAATTAGGTCAGAAGTCTTCATGGGATCATAATTTTGGTATTAAATATGAAATGTGATCTAATTTGGGGAACAGTTTTTGGAAACCGGATGATTAGGTTACATATAAAATAATTTTTTAATGGGAAAAACACCCCAGGTGACAGAATCCAGCCAGCATACAGCAAGCAATTCTTTCCCAGGTATTGGAAATTGCTCTAGCATTAAAAATCTAGCCTATTATGAAGAATATGCAGTTAAGGAATAAAGTCCTTATCTCCACAGGCAAAGACTCTGCCTTTGGCTAGGAGTAATTCCTCTCTCCCTACCTGCCAGGAAATGCAGTCCCTAAAGTTTTTCTCAAAGGTGACCCCAAACACCTCTAAGAAAGTTAAAGACACAACAGTTCCTTCTATCATCGCCATATCTTTGTTCTGACCTTCTCCAGAGATTGAGGTTTCGTCAATCTTCAATAAAAGCAGAATTATTAACACCTTAACTCTTGTATTTACTTATCAGTTAAACATATAATCCTTTAAAGTAAGAAATGGTAGGCACAGGGAGGAAAGGCTAACCTTTAGAGTCAGACACACTGAGGTTCAAATGCAAGCTCTGTCACACATTCGCTCTGTGATCTTTCAGGGCAGGTTAATTGAGCTCAGCAAGGTCATCACTAAGTGGAAATGATAGCTCTCATGATATTAGAGCATTATTATTAGGATTGGTAATCACTAAAAACATTAGGATTATTATGATCGGTAATCACTAAAAACATTATGAAAAAAAACATTCTTGGTCTTGAGTAGATGGGACTAAATCTTATTTTTCCCCCTCAATTCATGCTGAGCACATTTGAAGCCAGGTCTTCCATTTTCCCTCTCTCAAGTCCAACACAATGACTGGGTTTCATCACTCATTAAAGCCGATTATTTAACCAATTGTAAAATTATTGCGAACATAGAAAAACTAAGTTCAACACTAACTCAAAAAGATTTATAATGATTTTTCCTTTTTTTTTTTTGTCTTCTTCTTTCTATTTTCTTTAGGAATTACATATTGGTTCCCATTCCTTTCCTTCCCATGAATCATCCAGGTTTGCCAAGCTTGGCAAGGCCAGGGCCAAAGAGGCAGCCAGGGCTACTGAGGCACACAAGACCCAGGCCAAGAAGGTGACTGAGACTAAAGGAGTGACCAGAACTTGTGGGGCTTGGGCAGAGGAGGCAGCCAAAGGGGTCAATATATTGATTATAAAAGAGAGAAATGAGCAAATAAGAAAATAGGAACCATGTTTCTCATTGGGAAAGGGAGTTCAAAGGACACAGCTAGAATAATTCCTGTGATTTGGGGATTTGAATTAGAGGTATGGATGAATTTATACCAACTAACAGAAGTAATGGACTTAAGTACAATTTGGAAATAAGGAATATGTTGCCAAGAGAACCCCCACATGCCAAAAAGACACTGGGTGCTGGAAAGGTCAATAACTTCTTTGGGGGTCAGTGTAAGAGATAGAACGTGCCAGAGAAATCTGCTCTGCTCTCTACAGAGACCTCAGTTATATAAGAAATAAAACATCTTATCCTCTTGTTGTGTGTGTGGCATCTTCAGTCTTGATATCTGAAAAAAATTGGGGTGGGATCCCATCATGCCTCTTTAGTTGGGTTACGGCACTTACAATGGAGAAAACAGGTAGGCACCACCTTAGCAACGTGATCTAATTTCACATCATCAGTGATAGGGTAAATATCACATGCCTTCTGCTGTGATGAACAGAAAATGACACAACGTCATTTCTGTCATATTCTTGCCAAAAATGCATAACCTCCATTAATTATAAGGAAATGTCAAATGTAAAGGGAGGGGAACTGTACAAAACAATTGGTCTCTAGTCTTCAAAATATCACCATGAAAGACAAAGAAAAGATTGAAGAACTATTCCAGATTGAAGGAGATTAAAGACATAAGTAAATGCAGCCTGTGATCATGATTTGTATCTTGGACTAGAGGAAAAATGGTTTTTGTTTGCTAGTTTGGCTAGAATTGTCTCATTATTTGGACAATTGATAGAATTTTCACAGGGTCTGTGTACTGGATAGTAATCTATCAAATTCTTTATTTAAATAGTTTTTTCCCCTGTGGCTATATAGAAAAGTACACTGGTCTTCTATAAAATACACATTGAAGTAAACATAAAGAGACAAAAAGAGAGAGAGAGGAAGAGAAAATGGCAGAAGAAACACACATGTGCTAGAATGTAAATAATTAGAAACTGGGTAAGAGTTATAGGTGTTTTGGTACCATTTTTGCACTTTTTTTGTAAATTACATTTATTTCAAATTGAGAAGTTTAATCTTTACTAAATAGAAATTTAGCCTCATCATAATTCCCAATTTCCAGAAAATGCACTATAATTAAGTGGTCTGTAAGACCATGTTAAGCAAATATTTCTTAAACAGGACCCCAAAAGCATAAATCATGAAATGAAAACGTGATATAACCATGATTTTAAAAATTTATTTTTAAAGTTTATTTTTGGGAGACAGAGAGAGAGAGAGAGCAAGGAGCAGGGGGCTAGAGAGAAAGGGAGACACAGAATCCAAAGCAGGCTCCAGGCTCTGAGCTGTCAGCACAGAGCCCAACACAGGGCTCGAACTCACAGACTGTGAGATCATGATCTGAGCCGAAGTCAGATGCTTAACCCACTGAACCACCCAGGCACCCCCACCATGACTTTTTTATGTTAAGAATCGTTCATCAAAAGACATCAAGAAAGTGGTAAGTCAACATACTGAGGAAAAGAGAGTCACAATATATATCTGACATGAAACTCATATCCAGGATATACAATTAATTCCTACAAATCAATAACAAAAAGGCAGAGAGTCAAATTTTTAAAAATTGAGAATAATTTGAGAAAATACTTGACAAAATAGAATATCCAAATGGCCGGAGCTCATTAGTCATCAGGCGAATGCAAATTAAAAGCATAACTATATATCACTACCCACCTACAAGAATGGCTAAATACCAAAAACCAACAATATCAAATGGTAACCAAAGATGTAAAGCATTGGAGCTTTCACACATTGCTGGTGGGAGGGTAAATCTGTCCACCCCTTGGGAAAATACTTTTGCATTACCTACGAAAGCTGTAAACCTACATCTGTCCTATGGCCTAGCAATTCTATTTTTAGGCATATACCCAAGATCAGTGAGTGCACATATCCACCAAAAAACAATAGAAGAATGTCTGTAGTATCTTTATTCATATCACCAAAAAGCCATAAACATTCTAAATGTCCATTAACACAAAAAACAATAAGTATGGTACAACCATTTAAATATGAACAAAAAAAGAATAAACTACTGACATACACAGAAACATAGATTAAACACAATGATATCACATTGAAAATAAGCTAGACACAAAAGAGTACACACCGCGTTATTCCATTTATATGAAGTTCAAGAATAAGCAAAACTAGTATATAGACAGATGTCAGAATATGTGTTAACTTCTAAGGGGAACTTGACTTAGAATGGGCATAAAGAACCCTTCCAGGGTGATGAAAACGTGCATATCTTGATACAGATGGTAGGTGGTAGTAACAAGGGTGCTTACATTTATAAACATTCATTAAGCTGTATGCATAAAATTGCATACACCTCAGTGAAAAACATAGATGGGCTCAGGGCTATCTATTTTAAGGGCTACTGGTTAAATGGAAACTATTTTGAACTTAGAAGAGTCTCTACTATGGCTTTGACCATATTTAAATCCTTCTTTAACCCTATATACCTTCTCAAAATGTTATAGGAGTAAAATCAAGTCCCCACTAAAGACTGAAAATTCAGTCATATCTGGTTGGCAAGACCTGGTGTGTCTGTATTGAACAATCTACATTTATATGTGTCTTGCATGACAACAAAGGAAATGAAAATAGGCTAGTTTATTGTGAATCCCCAAGTCAGAAGGTGTCTAGTTAAAAAGGTAGCAGAAACAAAGTTGAATTGAGCCCTCATGAATCCTGGACATCTGTAAAAATTGGTATATTAGGAGATGGAAGAGTCTCCTACAAACTGTCTCCTGCTAGTATCTATTGTTAATTCTGTCCCAAACTTGGTGTACATGAAAAGCCTCCAGCAACATTTGGGTCAGGAGTCCCTAGCATCTGGAGAGCTTCAGGTGAACCCTGCATGTCCCACTCACCTCCTGGCCCAGCGCAACCCAGTGGGATTGTACCTATTTCTCATCTAGGATGAAAGTCCCCTGCTAAAGCCTTTAAACCTGACCAGCGTCTGCCAGTTCCTCCCCTGGGGGAGAAAGTCCCTTCCCCCATAATCTTGGATACTAATGTCATATTTAAAATTTACATATTGGGGCGCCTGGGTGGCGCAGTCGGTTAAGCGTCCGACTTCAGCCAGGTCACGATCTCGCGGTCCGTGAGTTCGAGCCCCGCGTCGGGCTCTGGGCTGATGGCTCAGAGCCTGGAGCCTGTTTCCGATTCTGTGTCTCCCTCTCTCTCTGCCCTTCCCCCGTTCATGCTCTGTCTCTCTCTGTCCCAAAAATAAATAAACGTTGAAAAAAAAAATAAAATAAAATTGACATATCATCCCCTAACACAATGGCCCATTTTTCCTCCCTCGCACAACCAGTAAGCTCTGCATTGCGGCTCTGATCACTCAATGGGTTGGACTTCCTTGGACAAAAACCCTGGCCTCCAAAATAGAACGCCCCTCAGTAAAAGTTATTAAAGTATTTTCAGGACATAGCTTGTGAGGATAGATCCTGTAGGCAAATCATTTTTCTAGAGCCCACACCACCCAGACACAGCCACTTCCTATTCCTCATCACACTATTAGTTGGCATCTTAGTGTTCTTGCATCAATGCTTACTCTACTTACTAGCATGCCCAAAACATCAGAAAATCTGGAAAGACCAACTGTGATCTCTAGGAATCCCTCATACCAATTACATGACTAGGCCAAGAGTATCTACTGTCATATGACTTGTAGCCTTGCAAATTTTAGAATAAGGTCTAGACTAGCATTCAACAGCTCCGTACGCTGGAAGTCAATATTCTGTTATTTATTCTGTTATAAGCTGTAAATGGAGAGAAAAGGGGAGAGAATAATAAAGCTGATCACCCACATACATGCTAATGGAAGGGGACTGCTGAGCTGTGAATGATGTTGAAAGCTGAGTGCAAGTGGGAGGAGTGAAGAGGAAGGGCCAGCAAAGTGGCATCTCAGAGTGGGTGGCGTAAGGAATGACTCCATGTTCTTCAGTTCCACTTCCATTTTTGACCATGTACCTTAGATTGCCAAACTTGCCAAACTCTGGTCTAGAGTTGATTAATAAGAGGCATTATTGCAACTAAAATCCTTTATCGTAGGTGCAACAGGAAAATGGTCCAAAAGGTTTTCAGGTCCCTAACTGGCAATTCAGCATCCAATCTATTATCCTTATCTCTCAGATCAGTAACCCTTTTCCATCCCTACTGTTTTGTCTACATTAGAACCTTATCATCTCTTATCTGGAATACCCAACCAGTCTCCTAGCTTTCCGTCTTCCCAGCGTTTCCCCTCAAAGCCATATTCCACATGGTACTCATGTTGATCTGTCTGAAAACTAAAATATGACCGTGTTATCCTTTTTATCTGCATCCTCCAATGGTTTCCAATTGTTTATTACACCCAAGCTCTTCAGCCATGAAAGGCTCTCTGTAATCTGGTCCTCCCCAGACGTATGCCCATATGAAAGCTTGACTCACTAATCAGAGCCCTTACTAAGTATGTACATACTCTGTAAATGTTTGTTGAATGAATAACTAATGAATAAGTAAATATATAGATGTCATTGGGGCACCTGGGTGGCTCAGTCGTTTGAGCATCCAACTCTTGACTTTCAGCTCAGGTCATAATCCCAGAGTCATGGGATCAAGCCCTGGGCCGGGCTGTGCACTGAGTGTGGAGACTGCTTAAGATTCTCTCTCTCCCTCTGTCCCTCTCCCCCCACTCATGCACGCTTTATTTCTCTCTAAAATAAAAAATATGTATGGTCAGAAAAGGGAATTCAGATAGATAGATAGATAGATAGGTAGATAGATAGATAGATAGATAGACAGATAGATACAAGGGGAGTTGAATATTCTAGATAAGTTTCAAATCAGTTTTAGTTCCCAGCAGAGGGTTTGGAGAACAAGGAACTCCCTTTGATTAGATGTGTGCTCCTACATTCAGCATTCACATGTTTTGTTGGGAATGAAAGACTATCCTGCTGATATGTAGGTTTCCAACCAGATGTTGGCTCTGGAGAAGCTTGAATAATAGAAAATCCTTGAGGCTAAGTCTGTTCCTTAAGTTCCCTTTGTTCATATTTACATCTGGACAGAGACAAATATGCCTATTTCCCACGTAAGCATAACTCCCAGGGAGCAAATGTCCACTGCAATTGATTTCAAACCAGCTATGGAGAAACTATACAGTAGTTCATTAATGTAGTTTCCATCTCTCCCTTACTCCCAATACATCTTACAGACAGTAAAATTTATCTTCCCATAACACTAATCTCCCTACCTCCTCCCTCATCTTGCTTTATTTAATATGCTCCCTCCCAGTTAACATGTTAGCATTTTAATAGCACCATGCTAGCATTTAACAGGAACCTTTAATTTTTAGCTGACATTAGGAATGAACAATGGTGAAATTTTAGGGACCGTGTAAAGTAAACTGCTGTAAGAAATCATTAGAGACAGAATGGTCAGAGAAGGGAATTTCTGTGTCAATCACCTTGATCTTCATGAGTTATTCTTAGCATATTTAGCAATTTATGTGCAGCAAGTCTTCTCTGCAAACTACACAGGCGGTACACCCTCGTTTCACACTACAAATGGTGTTAACTTTGGCACCCCTGCACAACTGATTCCTCCCCGCTAGAATAGGAGCCTGGTAATAAAAATCCTATGTTCTTGGCTATTCAAATTCTCTCGGAATGTTGGCATTTGTTTTGAAACCATCTTTCTGAATGTATCCAGAGCTGCTATGTTTATGTATAACAGAGAGTGAGAGAGGTAATAAAGCTAAGATCGATTGCCTAGTAATAGCCATGATTCCATAGACATTAAAGGGTATTTGTAATTTAGGCTCCATAATATGGCCTAATGCCCTATCTTGTGTAGCTATTGATTTTTCAATAATAGGACAGCCCCAGAAAACCTGCCAGGCCTCCGTCCTCCCTGCTACATCCAGCAAAGAACAAAACCCAGTCTTGTTTATAGGAGCCCAGCCTAGAGAATTGTCTTCTATCCTGGAAGCTAGAAGGACTCTGGCTTATGAATCCATTTGCCAATGTTGTTCCTGCAAACCTCTCTTTGTCCATCTCTTCAAATATTCAAAACAACAATAATTTAAAAAACAATGTTAAGAAGAGGATTTTTATGATTTAGTAGTTAACAAGGAGAAAGCCCTGAAGAGAAGAGCCCCCTACCAGTGACTTCTCTGACCAGAAATGATGTCCTGAAATGACCCATCACTTTTTTACACATACCGAAGACTTTTCTGGAATGGCCCTTCCAGAGACTCAAAAAGCAAGAGGACAGACTTTGGCTTTATTGCAGTTCAAATGTTGCCAAAGGGCAGCCTTTCAGACAAATATATATCTCCTTCACTTTGCTATTCTCAAATAGGGAATGAGTTCTTTGAGAGTATGCCTGTTTGCTGTCATTTCAGGGTCCCAGGTCATATCCTTGTTCTGAAAAGATTTTACCTACCCTTGAAAGACTGGGTTCAGCTCTATTTTCTCCTCTAGATATATAATCACAGAACTTAAGCTTTTTGGCTTCCACCTTAAACTGTTTGGATAAATAACATATTAAGAGTTCAAGGTCAATGACTCAGTAATAAGTAGCTCTTACTGCTACATCCATGCTGGCCTTGTTTTGTGTTTCTCTAAACGGGCCCTTGTCCTATTTTTGTATGATTAAGCTTTCACTTTTCCTAAACCGTACAAGAAACAAAACCACAGAAACAGCATAAATTCACATTCTGATATTATTACTGGCCAACTCTGTGACCTTGAGTATGCCCTTTTAACCTTGATGAGCATAATCTCCTCATCTGCAGTGAACATTCCTCTGCATAATCTGAAAGGCTAAGGCAGTGGGTTCTCAAATATTTGTTCTCAGGAAACTTAAAATCTTGTTGACCTCAAATAGCTTTCAATTTCTTTAAATAAGGATTTTATTCATTAATATTAGAAGTCAAAACAAAAAAAAATTTTAAAAATATACATTAATTCCTTTATAAATAAGAATTCCATTACATGTTACCATAAGCATTTTTGTGGACATAACTATATTTCAAAAAACTTCATGAGAGAAAAGCACCATTATTTTACATTTTGAAATAATCTTTTTAATTCCTGGCTTAAGAAAAGACAACTGAATTCTCATATTTGCTTCTGCATCCAATCTGCTGCAATATGTTTCTTTGGTTGAAATACATGAAGAAAATTTGGCCTCTCCAGACATATAGTTGGAAAAGGGTGGAGTATTTAAATAGCCTTTTCAGATAATTATGGGCATTCTGCTTTTATTCTACACTAAAATTGGAAGAGCGGCAGCTGCTTAAAGGTTGGTTACCATGCGGAATCTGAAACCACATCAATGAACTTTTTATAATCTGAGGAGTTAAAATCTAGTTATCTGCACTTGAATAGATTTGTGCTCGCACATTTTTTGCCACACTGATCATTTTGGAAAATATCAGTTCATGATACTATGCAGATTTTCAAAATGTTGACACATTCCAACATACAATATTAAAAAAATCATACTTGTTGGGGGCCTGGGTGGCTCAGGCAGTTAAGCGTCCGACTTCAGCTCAGGTTATGATCTCACAGTTCATGGGTTCGAGCCCTGCATTGGGCTCTGTGCTGACAGCTCAGAGCCTGAAGCCTGCTTCGGATTCTGTATCTCCCTCTCTCTCTGCCCCTCCCCTGACCACACTTTGTCTGCCTCTCTCTCAAAAATAAATCAACATTAAAAATTTTTTAAAAATCACACTCATTAATATCACTGCAGATTTCATTAGAAGAGTCTTTAAATAAGGAAAAGCTTCCAAATTCACGATGGTAGATACAAGTTTTACAATACTAATATTTATCTGAAAACATGAATTTTATCATTGGCCAAGAATACCATCAATTATCGCCCTTAATGTAACAAGCTCACTTGATTCATCTTGTAGAAAATATCTGCCAAGTACCCAAGCCCGAACAGCCACTGCCTGTCTGTTCTTTCAAGTACAAATGGGTGTTCCATGAGGAAAGTGGCTAGTTCAACTCACCCCTCAAACAATCGTGCCAGTGTTTTTCCTTGAGACATCCATTATACTTGATGTGCAGCAGATAGAAGTTTTTAAGTTTATTTTTATTTATTTTGAGAGAAAGAGCAAACAAGGGAGGGGAAGAGAGAGAGTGAGACAGAATCCCAAGCAGGTTCTGCGTCTGCTGTTGATACTCAGACTCACAAACTGTGAGAGTGTGACCTGAGCCAAAGTCAAGATTCAGAGGCTGAACTGAATGAGCCACCCAGGCACCCCCATCAGATACAGTTTTTACCCACATTTTCCAAACTGCATGCTGAAGCACCCCTAACACACCACCAATAACTCAGACAAGCTCCACAGATATTTTTCAAGGCTGACAGGGCAACATCTATTGGATATTGAGCAAAACACTACATACAACAGGAAAGAAGGGTGACAGTCAATGTGACTCCAAGGTTTGAACAACTGGTAGAGTGAACAACAGGTATATCCCATTAGTAAGTATTTGACATTTATGAATGACATAACATTACTGCTTTTTTTCAGTTGATATATTAAAACTAAATTGTTTGGACATACTTACTTAGTGAATAGAACTGGTAGTTTTGTTTATTTTGATCTAATGGCCACCATAAAAAAACACAAAAAAACAAGAAACAAAAAACAAAACAAAATAAAACAAACGTAAAAAACAAAAACACTGGGCCACTAGTGGAGAAACCTTAGGAACCTGAGTTTTATATGATCACACAGTATTAAATGGCTATGTACTCAGAGGTTAGATTTTAATAAAAGTAATATTTCTTACCATTTAATTAAAGGAAGTCTTAGGCAAAATTCTTTGTTGTTGAGAGTGCATGGGGGTGAAAATGACAAGAACTACTAGAATAGTTTTGGGCCACGGCCTTGATTCCGGCGAGGGTGCCAACAACTTTACCCGCCATTGCCTTTGCTCAACCAGTAAATGCCAACATGGAGAAAAAGGCAAATGATTTCTCAGTGCTGTTATGAAAATAGTTTTGACCTTATACACCCATTGAAAATGGATCCCCAGGGACCATACTTTGAAAACCACTGGGTAAAGGAACGATCAGATACGATCAACGTGAGGATGCTTTCTGTATCATAAAATGCTGGACTCATTCTAATTGCTACTGGCAATGTCCCTGGTTTTCTGTATGTTTCTATATGCTTGTCAATTTCAGACTCTTGTAACCAGATCCACTGAATGAGGCAGAAATCTTGATATCAGGATATGATTAAACAATATACGGGTTGATATAAACAGAAATAAATTCATTGAAAGGGAATCGGGTCACTCATAAAATTGACTAGAGGTCTGTCATGGCAGGCTCCCACATCAACCAAGGGAGGAAAAGTAGAACCAGGTCATTCCCCAGATAACAGCACCTGCTGCCTCTGGACACTCACTATCTCATCACTGAATTCTTGACTCCGCTGTGGCCGCTAAAGATAACCTCTGCTAGACTAACTCCACCTGTGTCTCATTCTTGTAATAGTCAACTTCCTGTGTGGGGGCAAGTAATTGACTGTAGTTTAGTCATGCACCCATGGTGTCTGGAGGCAGGGAGTGGAACCCTCCCCTTTCAGCTTCCGACTCCCATCTAGTTAGAGCTCTAAAGGTGTTTGTTGCCAAGCAGTTAAATTGACAAAGCTCGACATTGTTCAGCTCTTTGGCAAACAAGATCCAAACACAAACTTCTTTCTAATCTGCAACTTAAAAAATATATTTACCCCTTGACAAAATTACTCCACAAGGGAAGACATTTCAAAAATATCATCAGTTATTCCACCCAGCTACAAGTTCAATGTACCCCGGCGATATCTATTTCTCCTATAGGTAGTTCTTTGTGATTTTCCCATAATATTATCACCTTCATATGCTTCATCAAATAGTTGGGAGAAGGTGAAGGAAAAAGAAACTAAAGTATATACTTATGCAATTAACCCATAAGGAAAGGAAATGTAAGTATATGCTGCAGTATTTAAATGTGCAACTGTTCACTATCTTGTTATTGATGTTTCTAACTTTTCATATACTTTCTTTATGTTTTTCAAGTTCAGCCAGTATCTTGGTTCTTTAAAGGCAATCTGCAGTTTAGTTACTCAAACCTTTATGCCTAATGGCTCTGAATATTTAGGGTCCTAACTCCTAGTAATACTAGGAGATATTCAGTGTTCTGGGGAATCTCTGGGCAATCTCTGTACTGTGCATACTCTGTTACCCCCCATTCATGAGCAACAACTCTATTTTCCCTAGAGAGCTAGATTCAATCACCCTGGTCAATACCGATAACCCCTGTTTTAGCTTGTTTTCTTAGTGATGAAGAGATCCTGACACGGTCTGTAAGAACCATTGGAACTGTTATTGGATCCCCTGGTGAAGCTTTCTTCCCTTGATACTAAAATCTGTAAACCAATAGAAGCAAGAGTAGCAAGGATGGGAAGCAAAAAGTATGCAAGTGGTTAATTAGAAGGAATTATGAAAGTTGCCATTCTCAAAATCACCTCGTACTTACCCGCTCCATAGTTTATAGCTATGGAAGAATCAGCACCACATATTAAGGACTAATTTAGAACATACACTGTATCTAGAAGGTAAACTGTTTTTCCGGCTAGCACTGTAGCTTATATTTAATATCCCATTCCACAATTATACAATATCAGGCCCTTCAGGATGATGGGTTTAATAATGCTTTCACTCAACATCTTTTTTTTTACCATAAATTTGTTGAAAAAATTTTATATAATTTACCATGTATGGGAGACCATGATGGTACAAAAGACATTCAGTAGATCCTTGAATTATAGTATTGTTAGAAACATGGGAAATAGGGAAAGCAAATCAAAAGACAGTTAAATGTTTATTCAGTGAGAACCACCTCTTCCATGATTGGGGTCAAATACCATCAGTCTGCTACTAGGTAGCTGACTAGTCCTGCAAGAATATAATAGACTACCTGGGGCTCAGGATAGGTTGGTGCTAATGAAAGGCTGGGCACTCAGCAGTGGAAAAACATAGCTCTGTGTTTATGAAGTAAAATTATGGGCACATAAACAGTCACCATGCCTGCTACTACAGCCACTTAGTTGAACCCACTGGTAAACCACTTGGGTGGCTGGAGAATGAGGATAACTCACATCTATTCCATAGGGATGGTGAATTCCCTTCCAGAATGTTTGTTGTTTTGTTGGTTGGTTAGTTTTATTTTGGTTTTGATCAGCATTCATATGGGACATAAGTATTCTTACATTTTAAGCCTATTTATCCATATATTTACTGGTCAGATGATTAGCCATTGTTGATTAAGGGCTGTGGGTTATGACTTCATACCATCTCTTCTTGAAGAAAAGTGAATATTGAGATATTCTTCCAATGTTCTCAGTGGGGAGAATCTCTCTCCCCTCTTTTCTCCGTCTTCCCTGAATGAGGTTAAAACACTCCCACAGTCCATTTCTGGTTATACCAGTCATTTGTGCAGAGCCATGCGTAAACCAGACTTGACTTACTTCCCTTCTTAATTAGGAATTTATGGTTAACTTGCCAGAAGGCCATAATTGTGAGCTGGAGGGAGACACTCGGCAGATACATAGAACATTGGAAATATGAAAGAGTTCATGCGATTTACTTGCAAAATCAGAACCTGTGTGATCCCATTTCTGTAAGCACACTTCCAGTTGATAATGGAGTGCTTCTATGAACTCCCAATTTTATGCCAAGGTGAATGAGATAACACCCAAGACATGATGGGAAGTCTAGTTAGCCTAGTTAGCATAGTTGCCTCATGGCCCATAACCAAGCATTTAGTCAAGGAGTTGGCAAACATCTTCTGTAAGGGGCTACATTGTATATATTTTAGGTTTTGTGGGCCATACAGTCTGTAGCCTCAAGTTAACTCTTCTGTGGTAAGTGAAAGCAGCCACAGACAGCAGGTAAGCAAATGAGTATAACTGTATTCTAATAAAACCTTCTTTATGGACACTGATATTTGAATTTCATGTAATTTAACATGTCACAAAATATTATTCTGCTTTTTATTTTTGTCCAGTCCTTTATAAAGATACAAAACCACTCTTAACTCTTAACTTTGTACAGAAACAGGGCGGAATGGCTTGCGGGGGCAGGGAGCATAGTTTGCCGGAACCTAATCTAGGCCTACCAAGGCCAAATAAGAGTCCAAGTGCTACTTTGAAAAGGAAAGCAATGATTTGTCCAAGAAGTTATAACTTTACTGCAAAACCCTAGGAGACTTTGCTATAATTCAACCTTCAAAGGCTTGTCACAGATACAGGCAGCTTCCTAGTCTGCATATTGGATATGCAGGCTCACAAAAGCAAAAGTGTGTGAGCAGTTCTGCAGCAGCTAAAATCAGCTAGAGGGTCATTCTCTCATATGAGCTCCTCCTAAAAACTGCCTGCCTTTTCGGGTCTCCTGGTAAATTGGTGGGCAAATCACACCTAGTGACAACTGAACTTCCAAATAGAATTCACTCATTAAGACTACTACAAACAATTGGTAATAAGTCACATTTTGATACCTTTATCAACACATGATATTTTAATGTTTTTTCTTATGAATCAGGTGGACAAAATATGATGTTCCATAAATATTTCACATTTTTTAACTTAGATTTTTTTTAATCACAGAAATTGACTACTTTTCATGTTTGCATTTTTTTTTCTTTCTTCTGGGAATTTCCTGTTCATATCATTTGCCCATGTTTCCATTAGTTTTTTTTTTCAAACATACCAATTTGTTTAAGCTTCTTTGTTCCAGATATTAATCCTTTCTTGTTAAATATATGGCAAATATTTTTGTCCAGTTGTTTACTAGTATTTTAACTTTCATAACATGTCATTTGTTGTATAAAAGCTTTCTTTTTTTTTTTTTATAACATCATGTGTTTTCCTTTTCCTTGATAGATTCTGGCCTTATGTCTCACATAGGGATACCTTTTCCATTCCAAAATTATAAACGTAATGTCACATATTTCCCTAATTCCAAGAGATCTGGTTTTGTTTATTTGTTGTTTTTATAGATAGATCTCATCAATCTATCTGATATTATTTAGTTTTTGGTGTGAGGAAAGAATATATCTTTATGGTTTATTAAGTAACTTACTAAATAGGGAGTCCTTTCCCCACAGATTTGAAATACCAACTTTATTTTACACACGATGGTCTATTGTCTTTTCTTAAATATATGATTATTTATGTATGCTTTTACATTCATTTTTAAAGTTTACTTATTCTTTAGAGAGAGACACACAGAGCATGAGCAGGGGAGGAGCAGAGAGAGAATGGGAAACACAGAATCCGAAGCAGGCTCCAGGCTCTGAGCTGTCAGCACAGAGCCCGACGCTGGGCTTGAACTCACGAACCATGAGATCATGACCTGAGCCAAAGTCAGACGTTTAACAGACTGAGCCACCCAGGTGCCCCTATTTTTAATTAACCTATTAACTATTATAATTAACCTAACTTTTGGTCTATTTAAAATCCTGTTAAGGCAAATCCCTTCCTTTTTCTTTCAAAATTTCCTTTGCATTTATAATCTATTAATTTTTCATATAATTTTTAAAATAAGCTTCTCAAACTCTATTACAACTTGTTTTATTTTAACTGGGATTGTATCAGGGTTTGTATGACACTTTTATGAAGACTTATTTAATATATTCAATATTCTCATTCAGGAACCCAGTATGTTCATCCTTTTATTTACTGTTCTTTGCTCCCCTTAAGTAAAGATTTGTTAAGTAATTTAAACCCCTCTGTATTTCTTATTAGGTTTATTCCGAGGTATTTTGCAATGGTTGCTGTTATTATGGTGATAATCATCTTTCATTGATATTTTTTAATTTCTTTAATGCTACTATGTTAAAGAAAGACTGTTGAATTGTATAACTGATTTGTATACTGCCAAATTAGGGAATCTGATTATTAGTCCTAAAAGTTTCTATTTGATTATTTTGAATTTTAGGTGTAGAAAATTACATTGCCTGCAATTCACAGCAGGTCCATAAATCCTTACCATTATTTATGTTTCCTACTTCTTTTCTTTACCTGTACTTTAATTAAGTTCTCCAGTGAAATATTAAGTACATAGTAGCAGATATGGCAGTCAACTTTTACTGCCAATTACAAATTCCTATAGTATTATGAGAGATGGTCTTTATCAGGTGAGGCAGTTTTTCTTACTCTTAATTTTTAAGGATTTAAATTTTTTTATAAATTGGTTTTGAATATTATCAAATGACTTCTTACATATATTGTGACTATATTTTCTGCTTTCACATTTTGAAATAAAGAATTTATTCTTTATTGAACAAATTTAATCATGGTGTGTTTTACATAGGCAATTCTTGATAATATTTTTGGATCTTTGTATCTATATTCTAGATTAAAATTTGTCTGTAGTTTTCACTTTTCAATGAGTGATCAATATGTGTTTTTTTGTTTTTTGTTGTTTTTTGTTTTTAGTGATTTTGCCCAGTTCACAGAACAAATGCTAAAGTCCCACTGGAAAGTGGATCATGTCTCTTATGCTGATTAATAATCGAAATAACTTATAAACTGTCTAGTCCTAATTAGGTTAATAAATAAGTTCCTAGTGAAATACTCTGAGCCTCATTTCCCTTTGTGTGTTAAGTCTCTAATGGCCTTTATTTTTTCATCTTCTAAATGGTTATTGGTCTATTTAGGTTTTCTATCTCTTCTTGAATCAAATTGTGTATTTTCATGACAATCTTACATTTTATTAGGATTTTAAAAATTATTTACATGCATGGCACAAAGTGTTCTGTCACAAATTTTTGGAATACATCATGTTCCTGTGATTATATTTGTTATTTCTTACAACAATTTTCACTCTATTTTCCTTTTTTCCTCTTTCATCAGACTGACAAAAGAATTGTCTATTTAATGACTCTTTGCAAATAACCAGCCTTGGTTTTCATTTATAAGCCTATCTTTTATTTGGAACTGTAATTGCAAGAGTGTAAAAGTTAATCTTACACTAGAGAATATAAAGTGAACAATCATTTCATTCTATGTGCTTCCCAGTCCCCCACTTCTCCCTGGTGGAAACTATTGCTAAGAATTTGGATTGCATTCTTCCAGAGGTTTCTAAACATTTAATTGCATCTAGAAAAGGTGAACAGATTCATATAGTACTTATTGTATCTTGACTAAATTTTTGTTTAAAACAAATCCCAACTTTCAAGAAAACACAACTTTTGCAATTAGTAATAATCATTACAGTAAAACACTCATGAAATATTATAGTCTTATATCAGTAATGGCTCTGTTATGATCCACCTGTTTATTACTTATTGATAATATGGACAGAGCCAGCAATCTACTGAAATAAAACTCAAATACACATAAGGCCAATGATTTTGTTCATTAACTTATATTTGCTGTACATGCAAACGTGTTATGAAAATACTTCTTTTGCAATTATAAAAATGTATACTGTTGCATTTACAGTTTGCACCACAAATGTCCCTCATTAATTCAGTTGTCCAAGGAATACATACTGATGCTGACTTTGCCACAGGCATTGTTCTAAAAACAGAGGATACACCCAGGCAGATTAAAGGAAATACCTTCATAAAAACTCATAGTTCCTACTCTATCAATCTTTATTATCTTTCATATTCACGTGATAATGAACTCCATTATCACTAAGCCTACTTTTGTTTTACAACCCATTTCCAATAACTTTGGATGTTGTTGTCCATGAACATGATTCTCTTATCACTGCTTTCTTTCCTGTCTGACTACTGGTGTTTTGGTTTCAATGTAATGGCTTGCTTTTCCTAAGCCTATAGCACAGTACAAATGAGGAAGAAAAATAATTTCCTAACAACTTAAGAAGACTGCATACAAATAGAACCAATGGACACATAAAAGGCAAACATATATGAGAAGCTTTAACTACTCTAAAAATATGCTAGAGAAGAGAGCGTAGAAGAGAGGTGAGAATCCAAGAGTCATTAGAAATTTGTAAAATTGCTAAGTGTCCAAAAGGGAAGGTCATTTAAATTTTCAGTCATATCTTATCATGGGGGAGGGACGGATATCAACTGGAAGTTTATTTACATTATCTAAACACCTGATAGGCATTCACAAGTCCTCATATTTTTGTTCGTGGTTCTCCTTTCTCTGGGTAGCTCTCCCTCCCCTTGACTGTTTAGCAGATTCTTATATATCTTTCAAGAGTGAAATTATCACTTCCTCTGTGAAGTCTTTCCTAACCTCCCAACTCACTCCCAGGTAAAATGGATCATACTTTTCTTTGCACCTCCCTATACCCTGGACCTTGTTTTCTTATCTGAATCCCTCTGTGAACTCTAGGTAACTTCACTATGTATTTTACCCCTCTATAATCAATCCATGTCTAGCACAGAGTGTAGGTCCAACAAATATTTGTCAAATAAGAGAGAGGCTGGTAATGTCCCATTCTCCACCGAACCTACTGCCTGATTGTTCTTGGGTTCTCATGTGTTCAAGATTCCAAACTGATTTAATATTTTCTCTTCGATTGCAAGAACAAAAAAAGTCTACATCCCCTCTCAAATCATACCCACTCTTGCCTACATCACTGAACATTGTATATATTCTTTTCCTTGTCACATAGGCTAAATGAACATAAGCAAAATCACACTGGACTGTGACTCATTTATTTGTGGACTACTGGAACTTCAAGCTGAGTCCACAGGGCAATGAAATAAAAGGGAAGATAAAAATAATGGTTTCTTTTTTTTTAAGCTTATTTATTTAGTTTCATAATCTCTACACCCAATGTGGGACTCAAACCCATGCCCCTGAGATGAAGAATCACACGCTCTTCCGAAGGAGCCAGTCAGGCACCCCGTGATGGTTTCATTAATTGCTTCTTCATCTTCTTGTTCAACTAAAAATTTAAAGGGAGAATCTCAAGCAAAAACATAAAGATATTGAAGAAGTTAGCTATGCAAATCTGTGAGAAGAGCTTTCCAGGCAGAGGGAACATCCAGTACAAAGGCCATAAGGCAGAGGCATGCTTGGTATATTCAAAGAACAGCAAGAGGGCCCGTAGGGCAGCAAAGAGCATAGTGAAAAGAGTGAAAAAAAGGAGACTACTCTGGTTCTACTGTGTTTCTGGGTAAGACGTGATGGTGATGGTTTAGATGATAACAGTAGAGTTGGTGAAAGGTGGTTGAATTCCGAATATGTTTTCAGAGCGGAATTTACCGATGGATTTGAGTCTGTGTACAAAAGAAAGAGGAATAAAAGCTGACTCTGATTTTTAGCCTGAGTAAATAGAAGGATGAAGTTGCCAGCAACTTAAGTGTGAGGAGATTTTAAAGGAGCAAGATCAGAAGCTCGGCTTTAGGTACATTAACTCTGTTATGTCTTTAAGACATCAAACTGGAGATGTTGAGTGAGCAATTGGATACATAATTAAGTCAAGGGACAGGTCTGAGCTACAGATAGAAATGTGGAAGTCGCTGGCTTATAGGTGGTTCTAAAGGCCAAGAGAAGGTTAAGTTCACCAAAGGAACGAGGGCAGATAAAAAAGAAGAGGTAGCAGAAGCTCTAAGGCCTGAGCCCTGGAGACAAAGAACCCTGAATTCAAGTCACAGACACCTGACTCTGAAGGGGTATGAATTTCAGAAGTCCATTACGGTTTCTTAATCTGTAAAATGGAGACCTGAGGTAAGGATTTGTGACCATACTTTTTAGGCATTAAGAGTAATGTCTGCCTCCTGGTAAATGCTCACTAAGTGGTAATTAGTTGCTGTTGTTAAAAATAACCAAAAAGTGGTTTCCAAAGGGTCCCCTCACAATGCAATCCCTATTTGGAGGGGATCAGATTATAAAAACCAATCTGGCAAGAATAGTCCATTTTTAAATAGTCTTGCCGAGCCAGGAAAATGACAAAAAGGAGGAGGCATGAAGTAACCAAGGTTGTCTTGCTGAATTCAAAGAAATTTTTTCCATTCTGACCTTTCCCTCTTGGTAACATGTGACCCTGCTGACAAGTCCCTTCTTCTGGAAATAGGTCTTCCTTTAGACTTCTCCAGAGTTTTGTGAAATCTCTATTTTCACTTTCACTATTATTTAATTTCTGGTGTTCAAGGAATTTTATTCCGTGTCCTCTTCATCTCTCCTTAGCTTAGATTACCCTCTAAATACAGATGAACCCAAAATATTTACATGTCACCAAGATTCTTCGCATGATGTTTGAACTCAACATGTTTGGCCACCTACTACTTACTGGACATGTTCCTTCTTGTTGCACATCATATATGTTATTCCTGCTGTCTAAGACTTATTCCTGAATCTCTGAATCTGCTGAGTACTACCCCTCATTGAGCTTGGAAGTCATTCACTCCCATTAACTGTTCTGACACCTCAACTGCACTTTAATGCGTGTTTGTGTCTACTAACACACCATACATCAGGCTAGGGGTACCCCCCGCCACCTTCAGTATTCACAGATAGTGGAGAGAAGTCTTGAAATAAGGGGAAAATTTAACTTCATGCATCTGAAGAAAAGCTTTGCATTCTCTACAATTATTGCATGAGCTATGGAAGGAAAGGGAGAGTCTGTTATGGACCAGGAGATATCTGAAACACATAGAAAGATGATAACAGAAACAGCCAAAAGCAAGCAAGCAAGCAAAAAACACCAAGAATCATTTACCCAGTTAATACCAGTCCGTGTAATTTTTTTTTTATAAGTACTCTATAGAGATGAAATCGGTAATCAAACATTGCAGGCATACAGCTGTATCGGTTTATACGGCTACGTGCACAGCTACCGACAGACAACTAATAGTTGAGCTATTTGATTTCTATGATAATTTGGGCCCTTATTTTCAAAATAAATCTTTCATTGCCTTTCTAGATTCTTTAATTAAAAGAATATATGTAAGTACATTTTTGAAATCCTCAAAGAGAAATGGAAGATAGAGCTTATGGAGACCTCTTGGGATAGCATATACGAGTAGTTACTTCTAAGAGGTCCTATTCATCTCATTTCATACAGATATAGATGCGTGTGTGTAGCTCCCATTACACGGTGCTAGTTCAAGTGTTATTTGGTTTTAATGTCAAAGAATACAATTTTCTGAGGTCCTGCTAAAATGAAAGAACACTGAATTCTATTACCCTCCCAGCCCAAGCTAAGTAATAATGTACAAATAACTCTACGACTTTAACAACCACAAGAATTCACAGAGTAATTAAAGGAATTTAAGCTTTTAATCACTGCCATCTGGTACCAACTAAGCTAATCACATTTAGCAAAGCTTATCACTAACAGGAAGATCATCTATTGTTTCTGAGCCCAGCACAGGGGCTTTTCTGTGCCCTTCTCCCAGGGACAGCATGGTTGTCCCGGGAACTGTGCCTCCTTGGAAGCTGAGGTCCTTCCACAACTCGACACTAGCCCCAGCTGAATGATGAAAGAGTTAGCTCTTCACTCCAGCTTTTCTCCCAAATATTGGGTCTAAAATGTCAAGTAGCCCATAATCTGTTAACACTTCAAAGCAGTTGGCGACCATGGAGAACAAAAGGGCACACTGAAAGAGGCAGGAATGAGGGCTGGGGACAGAATCCTAGCTTTAGGTGTGGCCCTGCTCCTGAGGGTTCCCTCTCTACCCTTCTTGTACCTATTGTTCAATCTTTCCTTCAGTCCTTGAGCCAATGGAAACATTTGGCTTAGGCTTGTTGAAGTTGTGTTTCTGTGTTACAAAGAGCCCCGATTAATAAACCAAACACAGTAGACATTTATATGGCCTTGTGTAATTTATAATTTCTATCTAGACTTTGATTTCCCCATCTAAATAAATCAGGGATTAGAGAAGGCGACATCTAAAAATCGCTTCAGATTTAATATTCTATGAGACAAGGGCACTCAGAGAACTACTCTTAATTTTTCTCTAGAAAATATCCTCTCTGATATGCACACCATGTTCACTTAAGCAATAATCAACACGGAATTGAAAAAAATGAGCATCTACTTGTAACCTGCAATCCTTTGAGATATACCCCATGGAGCATCAGACAGATTCAGCAGCTTTTACATCAGAAAATAAAATGGAAACAAGGCTGAGAAATATAGAAAGGAATAGGCAGTTATTAAAATACTTCTCAGCCAGCCTTTTAATGACCTAAAATTTTCAAGCCTACTCAAAACACCTACTACTTAATCCCTAGTGATTTAAGGAAATTGGGATATATGGTTCTTACAAACTATTTGAGGATGTCTAATTATTATATAATTACTTCAATTTGATTAGCATCCACCAGTAATGAATTCAAAGAACACTGAGACTCCAGTTATAAATGTGAGGGAAATTTATTTTATTTTATTTATTTTTATTTTTAAATGCTTATTTATTTTTGAGAGAGGGAGAGAGAGAAAGAGAGAAAAAGAGAAAACAAGTGGGGGAGGGGCAGAGAAGAGAGGGAGACACAGAATCCGAAGCAGGCTCCAGGCTCCGAGCTGTCAGCACAGAGCCCGGCACGGGGCTCAAACTCACAAACTGTGAGATCATGACCTGAGCTGAAGTCAGACGCTTAACCGACTGAGCTACCCAGGCGCCCCAGTGTGAAGTAAATTTTTAAAAGAAAGAAAGATGTAAAGGAAGGAAGGAAAGGAGGGAAGGGAGGGAGAATGGAGGGAAAGAAAAAGGCATAAATATCAGAGTAAAACTGGAAATTTCAACCTCTGTGGGACAGAAGCTGAGAAAACTGAAAAGAACACAGCAGGCAAATAAGAAGATGAGAAGGTGCATGGAAGCAGCTGAGATTTCCTGAGCAGTGTTGCCTTGGTTCCAATTTCACTGGGAAATGTTACAATTTACTCAGAACCTGTAATATCCCACCTACTGAAGTGTGCATTTAGCTTACATTTTCAGTCTCCAAGATCCTCATAATGTACCACTAGGTAGGCTTACTGGTCTAGTTCCTAAAAGAAGATGATTCTGAATGTCAGGGAGTTTTGTCCATAACTTCAGTGAATAAGGAGAGGCTCAGGATTTCAAATCACTTCTGTTTATGCTCCTTCAACTATGCTCTTTATAGCTCTATATAAAGTCCTACAAATAGCTCCACAAATTCTGAAAGAAAAGAATGTGGTCAACCAGAATGGGTGGCCCCTCTGGATGGAGGATCTTCTAAAGCAGTGGTTTTCAAAATGTGGTTGTGGGACCAGGACCATTAGCGTCACATGGGAACTTGCTAGAAATGCAAATTCACTCACTCCCATCCACAAACCTACGAAGTCAGATCTGAGGAGATGAGCTCCAGCAATCTGTGTGTTAAGAAGACCACAGTGTGGGGGCGCCTGGGTGGCTCAGTCGGTTAAGCGGCTGACTTCGGCTCAGGTCATGATCTCACGGTCCGTGAGTTCGAGCCCCGCGTCGGGCTCTGTGCTGACAGCTCAGAGCCTGGAGCCTGTTTCAGATTCTGTGTCTCCCTCTCTGTGACCCTCTCCCATTCATGCTCTGTATCTCTCTGTCTCAAAAATAAATAAACGTTAAAAAAAATAAAAAAGAAGACTGCAGTGTGATTCTGATGTACACTCAAGTTTGAGAAGCACTGTTAAAGATCAGTGGTATACTAAGAGCCCGTGACCTTTTCTTCCTTCTTTCCTTCCTTTTTTTTTTTTTGCCATTTAGGGTAACTCTTGGGTCCGTTCCTACAACTCTACCTCCAAACTTGTAAAATGTGAAGTAATTTTCTTACCCAAGAAATCCCATGATAATCTTTAAAAGCCCATTATGTGCTAAGCTTTGCAGTAGAGTCCATCAGATACAAAAGTAATAAGCCTCCAGTTCGCAACAACTTAAAATCTCATGAAAGAAACAAACACATAATTAACTTTAAAACAAAATAGGCTGTGATAAATATTCAAGCAGGAGAATATGGTAGTTTTAAAATATAAAGCTGAGTAAATAATTCCAACTGGCGGCAATATGGAATGGCTTTTCATCAAAGATGTGACCTCAGCATCGTCTCTGAATAAGCAACAGTATCTGAGCAGAATCACACCGAGGGTAGCCGGGGTAGGAGTGCATAGAGAGCAACGGTAAGTGCAGAAGGAACAATGTAGGAGGAAGCCAATTCGATGTCTCTATATGCTACCCTATGTTCTCTTTCATCCTCGTCTCTAACATCGTCGCTTCTACGAGAAGCATCCTCTGCCTATACTGCAGTGGATAAATTCCTCCTTTAAGCTCATTCTATGCCCTGAGCTTTCACTTCACTGCAATGATCAAAATGGACATTTCTCTAACTTTAAAAATCTCTTTTCATGTCCAGTGAGACTACAAGCTCCTTAGGACAAGGACCACCAGGTCTATTTCGTCTACCTATATATACCTAGCCCATAACACTGTGCCTAATCTATAGCGTGCACACACGGTATTTGTTTAGTAAATGCACAAGACAAACACCTGGGTGGAATACTTGCCATGAGGGCGAAAAAGATGTTTTTTGCAATCAGACAGACGTAGGTTCAAATCTTGAATCTGACTTTCTTAAACCGTATCATCTTTGGCAACTTTCTTAACTCCTCTCTTCTCAAGGTTTCTCATTTTAAATAGAGATGAAATTTAAATGTTATAAAAGCTAAATGGGAAAAGTTAAATGACAATATGAGTATTTAAACTACTTGGCACATAAACAACAGTTAACAAAATGATAATATTTAATGCCACATAAAAGGCAATACCTGTAAGACAGATAAGATCTAATAAAGGTTATTAAAGGGGGCGGGGGGAAGGCGTTCAGGAGGATGAAGTGAGCTATAAACCCCTGCCACCCCAGTCCCTACCCCCATCCAAATAACTGTCACGATCCTCAGCTGGTAGCTCAGTGAGGAAGGGAATAAAGGAACAATAAGAGGAAGCAAGGAGTTGAGTAGGGAGATTGGAGAGAGGGAAGAGACAGAGACACGGAAACAGGAATGAAAGAAAAAGGGTTCTTCCTGTAGAGCCCCTGCCATCAGGTCAGTAGAGGTTTTCCTTGTCGAAGGATACATTCAGACCACTCCCACTGCACACTGGACCTCTATTCCTGCTCGTTCCGTATCCACCCATCTGCTCTTGACCTATCTGTAAGTGCTCGATAGCCAGCTCAAGACAAGTGACTGACTGTGGATGCTTACATCCAGACACAGAACTGGAAGGGAAAATCCCACCACCGACAAGAGTAAACACAGCAAAGAAGTAGAAGATAATTCTTGGAAATTAAAAATGCCCGCTAATTAATAAAATAGCCATGTCTAGATATTGAGTTTCTGAATATATAACTGAACAGAAGTGCCTCTCTAATAGAGGCAAAAATAAATGATGAAAGAAACAAAATGGCACAAAAGAAAAATTCAGAATTTAAATAGTCATCTAAAAGGAGGAAGAAAGAAAAGAAAAGAAAAGAAAAGAAAAGAAAAGAAAAGAAAAGAAAAGGAAAGAAAAGAAAAAAGACAGGGAAGAATTAAATGAATTGCCAAAAGGGTTGATCCTTTTGATCATGTCAAATTGGAAAGATCAGATCAGATCACATTGAAAAGGTCTACTGGTACAGGGGCGCCTGGGTGGCTCAGTCGGTTAAGCACCCGACTTCCACTCAGGTCGTCATATTGTAGTTCATGGGTTCAAGCCCCGCACCAGGCTCTGTGCCGACAGTTCAAAGCCTGGAGCCTGCTTCAGATTCTGTGTCTTCCTCTCTCTCTGCCCCGTCCTTGCTCATGCTCTCTCTTTCTTGCAAAAATAAAACATTAAAAAAAATTTTCTACTGGTGTTAAGTGGAAATAATAAAAACATAACCACAGTTAGACACATGCCAGGATGACTTTTTGAAATCTAGGGATAAGGGTTTTTTGGTTTTTTGTTTTTTATTTTTAATTTTAATCCCCAAATTCTCTGGAAAAAAGTACAATGTACATAGAAAATAGAGTCTCGTACTGACATCACATTTTTCATTTGCAAAATGCATACTGAAAGACAATGCAGCAATATTTCAAACTTCTGAGAAAAAAATTATTTTCAAACTGAAACTCTAAACCCAGAAAAGTTATGATATCATCCCTATACCTACTATTTTCCTACAAGTGGGAAAGCAAAATTACATTAAAAAATTAAGGAATAATTACTACAAAATTTTTATATTATGTTAAAGAAATAGCTCTTAATACAAGAACCAGAATTTGGAACTATTACTAAAAAGTGGGCCTCTAAAATCCTCATGATATTTGGAAGACAGCTTGTAACAGAAAACATTACATGGTATTTGCTGATGTTCTAAATAATTGGAATTCATTTCATTCCAAGAGCCACCATCGTAGGTATCTTAGCCTCCACTTGTTAACGGAAAATAAAACAGGAGCAGAGAGAGCCCAGGTAACATGCCTAGGGTCCTACAGCTCACCTGTTGAATTCACAATTCAAATTCAAGCTGATAAGCAGCTTCACTATTTTCTTATACGTCACTTAGAGACAGTGCTTCATTCACAAGACTTACATAAAATTCCAAATTGGAACCACCTGTTACAAATTCAAGGCGTGGCGCTTGGGTGATTCAGTTGGTTAAGCCTCTGACTTCGGCTCAGGTCATGATCTCGAAGTTCCTGAGTTCAAGCCCCATGTCAAGCTCTGTGCGGACAGCTCAGAGCTTGGTGCCTGCTTCAAATTCTATGTCTCCCTCTCTCTCTGTCCCTTCCCCTGCTCGTGCTTCTCTCTCTCTCTCTCTCTCTCTCAAAAATAAATACACATTAAAAAAAAAAAGGTTCAAGGTAAGTCAGTGAAGAATAGATTAGGTCTAACTTACAAGTTACTTGATGTAAAAATAGTAACATGGTAACATTATATGATTAGTCCAGTAAATACAATAAAAGGTGAAAGGACAGACAAAATCATCACATATAAAGATAATAAAATGGTGAAGTAATTCTCAACATATCAGTGATAATAAAAATTATAAATGGTGACATTTACTTATTAAAAGTTTAAGATTTTCACTCAAAGAAAATCAAAATTCAGTTTTATGCAATGACACACTGAAAAATGCAAAAGAAAATTTGAAAATGGGCAAATATATGCAAAGGACACATGCA
Source organism: Prionailurus bengalensis (assembly GCF_016509475.1). NCBI lineage: Eukaryota > Metazoa > Chordata > Mammalia > Carnivora > Felidae > Prionailurus > Prionailurus bengalensis. The sequence goes on along the minus strand of NC_057354.1, from coordinate 129,821,515 downwards.
CAAAACAACTCTAAGTTGAAGTGGATTCACTGATGTCTTTTACCAAGCATTTAATAAAGATATTATCAGAGTCTCTCACAGAATCTTCCAGAGACTTGAAAACAAAATAATTCAATCACAATTATTTACAAACTCTGTATAACCTTGATTAAAGCCTATGGCTTTACAAAAATAGAAAATTATAGCCTAAAATCTTCTATAATTATAGATGCAAGACTTCCACACCATATATTAAGCAAGCAAAATGCTACTGGATTATACAACTGTAACAATACATCACAGCTCATATAATAAACATGAAAGATTAGTTTAAAGCTAGAAAATCAGGGGCACCTGGGTGGCTCAGTTGATTGAACTTCTGACTTAGGCTCAGGTCATTATCTCAGCTTCCTGGGTTGGAGCCCCACAGCAGGCTCCCTGCTGTCAGAGCAGAGTCCACTTTGGATCCTCTGCCCCCTCTCTGCTTGCGAACTCTCTCAAAATACACAAACATTAAAAAAAAAAAACCTTAGTAAATCAATGTAATATATTACATAAACAAAAGACAAAATCATATGATTACTAATTGCTACAGAAATGCATTCAATAAAATCTCATGCTCATTATGATAAAAATCCTTAGTAAACTAGGAATATAAGGGATTATCCTTATTCTGTTGAAGGGTATCTCAAAAAACAACAACAACAAAATTACAGCAAAGATCAGACTTACTGGGAAAACACTGCTTTTTTCCAGAGATTGGTGAAGAGACCATCGTAACTTCTGTAATCAATTCTATTCAATATAGAAGAGCCAGTGCAATAAAACAAGAAAAAGAAGTGTAATTTATAAGAATTTGAAAAAGAAAAATGTAGTAATAGATATTCACAAATGGCATGACTGTGTTTATAGAAAAATTCAAAAGAATTTAAAGAAAATAATGAGAATAATTTAATGAAATCTCTAGACACAAGATGGGGGGGTGGGGAACAACCTCAGGGATACTAATCCTTCCAAGACAACTTTCACACAGTGTTTGTCAAACCAACTGATATGTTTGGATCTTATTTCTAAAGCTTACTTTAAGTCAACACTTCATAAATTAGAGTACATTTTCCCACAAATATATAATAGTAAATTGAATAGCTGTATTTATGGGCTGGACATAACCTAGATATGAATATACTAGGGTACTCCTTTCTTGACCTTCCTTGGTATTGTGATGCATAAATACAACTGAGCCTTGGCACTCTCCATGTCCCAAATCCTAGATAATGACCTCTCAGTGGATTGCCTAGTTTTTGAAACCCCGCATCTGGAATATAGAACCTCATCTTAAAACCCAGCCATGATCTAATCTCTTAGCAGGAATATGAGCCATATTCCTTACAGAACAGGCAGGGGATTAGCAGAATTGCTTTCTGTCTTGACCTGGCAAGTCTTTCATTGTATGATTTATGAAATTCACCTAAGTTTCCTAAACTTCAGTTTCCTCATAGTTCCTGTTGAGGGGAATATATCTGAGGTTCATAGTCAGAAGACAATTACTTTTCATGTGGCATAGGGTCAACATATTTGAAATATTCAATTCTAGACCATAACTACAAGCTTATCTCCTTGAAATCACTGTCAATCATATTACAGAAAAAATAATTAACAGAAACAAAACAGCAAATATTCTATTTTAAGACCACATATAAATACCAAAATTCCTTTCACATTGTAATCTTTATTCTTTTACTTATTCGCTGGGTACCAATTATGTGTCATTTATAAGGAGAAGGCTCAATCCTTCCCTTCAGAGAGTTCATGGTGAAAAGAAATGAGACCAACAATGGAAGTACTTGGGGAACCCTTCCTGCATCTTCTCTACTCACGGTCATTGGAGGGACAGGGAATGCAGGCCGTGAGTTCCTCAAAGTCATGGACTACATCTTAAGTACCCAGCTTAGCACATCACCTAGCTGACCCTTGATCCCTGGACACTGAATCAGTGGAAATCCTACAACCCTCTATGTGTCTGCACACTCTGTCCTGGGAAAGCTGTCAGACATTGCATCCGCCCATCTTCAAACAGGCCCTCAAGCAAAGTGTTATTCAGCATCCCTCTAGGACCCACCGGGGATCTCCTCTGTTTGTGCCAACTTCAGCTGTGTTTTCTGCCCCTTTGGCTGCCCTGAATTTTGCTTCTCAACTAAAAAAAAAATGCATTGATACAACTGAAAGAGGAGGATCCTACCACTGTCTCCACAGCACCATCTGATGTGCCTTCTCATTTTGTAAGAGAATAAATTCTTATCAGCATTATTTTTCATAAATCAGAGCCATAAAACCTGGCTTACTCTTTTATAAATAGGCCCCCAACAAGAAATTGTACCATATTAAAAAAGAATGTTAACTGAATAGTGTCGCAGTCTATGAGTCTGGAGTTCTCTCTTGTCCAGCAAGAGAGCGGATGCAGAATTGAATACGAGAGAAGCTAATGTCCAGGAGGAGACAAGAGACCCAAACAGGGGTTTTGTCTCCTTATTTATTGAGATCACAAGATATTGCCCATGCAGTGAATGTGAAGAAAACAGGATCTTACACACATAAACGTGGAGAAAACAATCAGACAGTAATCATTAACTTGTGTATGTAAGAGGCAATGGGTCTGGGGGACAAATGGAGTTTGTCATCAAAGTACAATAGCATATTGGTGTCAGATGGAAAGTAATTTCCTGCAGGGGATATAACAAATTACTCATGATCCCATTATGATATCTCACTAGCTAACCTTGGGCACTTTCGCTGCATGGTGGTAAGCTTTTTTCTAACCCGTTTACGTAAGTAGAACCTGTTTCCCCACAGAATAGTTTTAAAAATAGAGAAATTTGGCTGAGACCCAAATCTTCTCTTGTGGCTTCCCATTTGCTCTTGGCTCCCATAAGGCACTCCCTGGGACTATTACACGAATATGGACATTCTCACATTTTGGCTCTGAGCCCACCAGTAGTTGAAAGGATCCTGCCCAAGTTCCCAAGTTCTGTGATCCAATCCAAAAACATAAGCCCTTTTATGGGTAATTAAGGGTACACATCTATGGTAATTCATTTTACTTAAAAGTAAATTACAAATAATCTATTAAGTGAGTAAAAATATGGTATTTCCCAATCAAAAGTAATGTCTTTAGAGTTTCATGAGGGCTCTAAATTGAGTATTCTACCAAGAAATATGGCCACCTGCCTGGCAAAGTTGGACAGCTCTTACAACCCAAGTGTAATATTTGAGGTTCCTACATGTGTGGGGAAGGGTACTTTGTCAGATATAGATCATCAAAACTGTTACAAATTTGTTGTGCTTTTCAATTACAACTATTCTTGCTTTTAAAAAAATTGTTCATTTATTTCTTAGAGAGGGAGAGAACAAGTAGGGGAGGGGGAGAGGGAGAGAGAAAGAATCCCAAGCGGATTCCACACTGTAAGCACAGAGCCCAACATGGGACTCAAACTCACAAACCGTGAGCTCATAACATGAGCTGAAATGAAGAGTCAGACGCTCAACCCACTGAGCCACCCAGGTGCTCCATTCTTGCTTTTTAATTAAAAAATTGCTCTTTATTGCCTTCTGTTATGTCAACGTCGCTGTGGGTTATTTGATCAATCTGTAACATATGGTGATATACATTAAAAACAATTACTGTGTATTTATTTTTGAGAAGCAGAGACAGAGAGACAGAGTGCAAGCAGGGAAGGGGCAAAGAGAGGGAGACACAGAATCCGAAGCAGGCTCCAGGCTCTGAGCTGTCAGCACAGAGCCCGACACGGGGCTCGAACTCACAAACTGCGAGATCATGACCTGAGCTGAAGTCGGATGCTTAACCAACTAAGCCACCCAGGCACTCCTGGTGATATACATTTAAATCAAGAATAACTTGGATTTCACTTTGTCTAATGACTGGATTTTAAAGCACTACTTTCACTGTGCTTCACTCAATCACAAAATGTTTCCCCCAACACTCGCGTGGGGGAGCCTGTTCGGGGTGTGGGAACACAGCACTGAGCAAAGTAAGCCATAGTCCTTGCCCCTTGTGGATCACTTGAGTCATTCATACCCTATTGTTACAGCAAATATGTAACAATCTCTCCTAAGGTTTGCTTTTATCTTGACTTCCTTTCGATAACTGAGTTCTTTTTCAAGTGGAGAAAGAATGGTATAGGTGATGTCCAGGGAATTTGCCTCCTCAAGGTAAAATACAATCAAAACAGTTTGACACTTCAGCACCAAATGATGTCTAAGTTCCTATGATTTTCTTCTTCCCTAATGCTGCTCAAGGAATTCCATTTTGGACAAGTACTAAAACAGTGTTCTTTAAATGGTTTCAAGCTAAAAACCACAAAGGCTTCACTACCTGCCTAAATCTGCTAATTTGGATCCAAATTCCGCTTAATAAATTTAATTCAGCACAGCCATCATGCAGTCCTCTATCAGCACTTGAGACTCAGACTCCCCTCCAAGTCTGTGTCACCTCCCTCTCTCCATGACCAGTATGGGCTTTTATTTCCTGCTGGGTACTTTAGCTAAAGCCTCACTGCGTGTTTTCTGGGCAGTGAATACAATTCCAACATAGGCAAGCCGGCTCAGTGAAAATTACTCCTGGTTCAGCATGTGCCGTTTGCATAGCAGAGGAATAGGCTTGGTAATCATTCAATTCATTGGTCTGACCTGAGCTTCTGATGGGAAATTGTAATGAGGCTGAATTACCACTACTGTCCCAATAACCCATACATCTATAAGATGGGGAGAAGGGGGGGTTCCAAAACCACCTCATTGTTTTATGTGTGTATCTGTGCATTTTAATTCCCAGAATCCAATTTTTATGAAGTCTCATCCCAGGAAGAACACAAGCTTTTAGGCTGGTCATACCTGCTTTCTATCAAGGTTCCACCTCCTCTTGGCTGCTTGAAATGAGCAGAGGCTCCCAAAGCTGGATGTGGGGCTTGAACCCACAAACTGCGAGATCATGACCTGAGCCTAAACCAAGAGTCAGATGCTTAACCAACTGAGCCACCCAGGAGCCCCAAAACATACATTGCTTAGTAAACGGCAGCTTTCTGCCTCTTTGTTTCTGAATTTGTGTAAGCTTCAAGTCTGTTCCATTTATAATAGAGCGATATTTAAATATGCCCCACACCATTTATATGTTTATGTCAAAACTCAGTGAAGAATGAAAGGAGCTTCATAGATTAGCTAACCTCATGGTTTAATTTTTTCAATGTACAGGATGTTTTCTTGAAATGAAAGCTTCTTTGATATTCTGATATGGACAGATAAAAGATGAGTTTTGCTGGCCGAAACAGAAGACGAAGCCTAACACTGCATCCCCCTCCACCATGAATTGAGCCAGAAGGATTTCACTGAACTTCTTTGACTCCATTAAAACTAATTGGAAAGCTACTAGCCACATTTTCCATAGAAAATGATGATTACCTATAGATGAGGTAATGTAGAACCAGCATAGAAAAAAGACTTTCCCAAGATCACACCAATGCCAGCTAGGATTAGAATCGAAGTATGCAACTCTGGGGCCAAAGTTTTATATTCAGCTTATCAATTTTATTCATCCAAGAAGTATTTGTTGAGGAAACACTACTGTGTCAGGCACTGTACCAAGTTTTGGAAGGGTTAAAGGTGGCAAAGCTGGAGCCCTGCTCCTGGGCATGTAAACGAAAGCGGAAGCAGTTGACCACACATCTCTAAGTGAGTTCAAGATGGAATAGGGCGAATTCTGTTAGAGGAAGCACAAAATACCACGGAGAAGTGAAAAAAAGGAGTAATTTGTTTTGTTGGAACATGATGTTGGAAGCCAAGAGTAATTGCTTTTAAAGAGAGCCTTTAAAGAATGGAATAATCACCAGGCAGAAATACAGAAAGAACATGCCAAGAGTAAGATAGAAGATGCACAAAGGCATAGAATCAGGAAAGCATCTTCTAGGAATAATGAATATTTCAAGTTTGCTGGACCGTAATTACACAAGGGAAGTGGTGAGAAATACAAATTTTATTTTAATTTTCTTCAGTGTTGTGCAGGGTCTTGAATGTCTCGCCAAGAGGCTTGGACTTGATCCTGTAAGCAGCGAGAAGCCATTGAGAGATTAGGAGGACTTGAAGGAATTATTTGTGTTTAGAAAGATTGCTCTGATGCTAATTTGGAGCAAACTCTGCATTTAAAACCTATAAATATTCTTTTTCAGATACAGAATTATTAATGAAATTTAAATAGAATTGGGTTATTAAACCTTAGTTTTATACTTAGAGAAAAATTATGAAAATAGTATAGAAAGTTCTATATTATCAGTATATTCTGTACCTACCCCTATTGTTGATATCTTTGATTAGTAATACATTCTGGATACTTGACTTCTAACAAATACATGAATTACAAATATTTCCTCCCATCCTATGGATTGTATTTTCTTTTTTTTTCATAGTATCTTTTGGTATAAAAGATATTAATTCATACAAAAAGATTAATTTTCAAGAAATCCAATTTGTGATTTTTTTCCTTTTTTTTTTTTTTTTTGCTGGTGCTTTTTATGTCTTATGTAAAGAACCCACTGCCAAATCCAAAGTCATAGAGATTTACTCTTATGCTTTAAGACTTTTATAGTTTTATCTCTTAAATTTAGATCCATTTTACATTCATTATTGTATATAGTATGTGGTAAGGATCTAATTTCATTCTTTTGCATGTGGATATGTGGGAAGGACCATTTTTTTTCACATTAAATTCTCTTTGCATCTTTGTTGAAAACCAATTGAGCATAGATGAGTGGTCTATTTTTGGACTCTCAACTACATTTATCTATACGCCTATCCTTATGCCAGTACCACACTCTTGATTATTATAGCTTTGTAAGTGAGTTTTAGTGGGTTTTGAAATATGGATTTGTAAGTCCTACAAATTTGTTCTTCTTCAGGATTGTTTTGATGTTCTGAGTCTCTTGTAATTCCATAAAAATTTTAGGATCATCTTTTCTCAATGTTCATGAGAGGCATTTGGAGCTTTGGTAGGGATTGCATTTAATCTGTTGATTGCTAGGGAAAGTGTAGCCTTGTTAATTTATTTAGGTCTTTATTTTTTTCCAGCAATGTTTTATACTTTCCAGCATACAAGTCTTGTACTTCCCTAGTTAAATATTTTCCTAAGTTTCTTATTGTTTTTGATGCTATTCTAAATAGAATTGCTTTCATAGTTTCCTTTTCAGAATATTCATTGATAGTGTATAGAAATAACACTTATTTTTTGTATGTTGATCACATATTCTTTAACTTTTCTGAATTTGTTTATTAATTCAAACCGTTTTATACGGGAATTATTTAGGATTTTCCATATACAAAATTATGCCATCTATCAATAAAGATGTTTGCTTCTTTTTTTCCTATGTGGATACTTTTATTTCTCTTTCTTCTTGATTCTTCTCTGGTTAAGACTTCTAATACAATGTTGAATAGTAGTGGATAAAGAGGGCATTTTTGTCTCATTGTTGATCTTCATGGACAGTTTTCAGTCCTTCATCATTAAGTATGATGGTAGTTATGGATTTTTTCATGTATGCCCTTTGTCATGTCACCCTGAAAATAATTCTGATGACTCTGTCATCTATTTTAATACACACATCCCAATGGGTTAAATTCTCAGTGGTCCTATCTCCTGTTCTCTACCAAGTAATCACTAAATATGCCTTTTTCACCCCCAATCTGGAGAGAAGAGAAAGATACTACTAGTTATTGAGCATTTACTATCTAAAAGGTATTATTAATTATTTTATCATTTCTCAATGTGGGTATTATAACCTTGGCTTTCAGATAAGGAAACCAGTGATCAAATACCTTTTCTAAGTCACACATTAGTAAGGGATAAAGGTGAGAGGTCTCAGTGTGACTCTAAAATGTCTGCTTCTGCTCTGGGTGAATTTCTAGAACAGACTAGGCAGTCAGTCACACTGGTATAGGTCCTATGTGGGAACTGAGAATGACCTGGGGGCAGGGAACAGATTTTCTCTCGATAAGGAAAATGTTTCTTTAACAGAGGTTAGCAGGAATACTCAACAGTGCTAGTCACAAGAAGATTCACACCCTTCAAACCTGTTGAGGCCTGGGAATATATTCAAGCGCCTGAGGATAAGAAGGAAAATACATGTAGCCAAAGTCTGGGGAGGCTTGGGAACAAAACAGAAAATAACCTCCAGGGAGATGCACACAGGGAGACTAAAACTCTAATTGGTGAATGCTCTGAAAAAAAAAAAAAAGTTTGCTGTTACTTGAGTCTGGAACGCAGCGTCTTCTGCTAATATGGCCTGAGTCAGTCTGTTCAGGGAAGGGTTACTGCATTTGTGTATTGGAGAGGGAGTGGTACTTGGATTTAAACCCATGAAAAGAGAAACATAAAAGCTCACGATCCAGTACCACTTCTTTCTCATCTCATCCAACTCTCCCACAAGCAAAATTTCATCTATATCAACAACTTGCAGCACTGGAATGCAAAAATTTTCACCTTATCCAGAATATTCTCAGCATCTCTGCATGGGATATTCATGAGATCAGGAACTATCAATTTTGATTGCCTGAGTTTAAATAACAGCTTTCGTACTTGCTAGTTTGATGATTTAGGGCTTAGTAATGAAGTTCTTTTGTTCTCTGTTTCCCCATCTGTAAAACAGTATGCCAAAACTGTTTGTTCTACCTAATAGAGTAGAAGTTTACACTTGAAACAGTGACTGACACATAATACGCACTATATATTTACTATTATTTTATTTGTATTATTATTGCCATTAATGATGAGATGATGATGATGATGATAATGATGATGTAGTCTGAATGCCCAGAAAATGACTGCAGGAAATAGGCACTAAATGGTATTTGTTGAGTGAATGAATGGATTAATGAAAATCCTACCAAGGTAATTTATACCAAATTAATTTCTGCCAGAAACTTAATTAATTTCTACCAGAGTAATATCAAACCACAAAGATCTCACAATTGATTACTCACAGAGGCAAAGCTAAGCATTCAGTATATCAGGATTCTTGGTACTCAAGATGTAAGGTGATTAGCATTCATATTCTTCAGGCCCTCTATAGAGCAGTGAAATCAAAAGTGAAGTTTGGGGGTAAGCACCACAAATAATGTTTATTCTATACAACACTTGAAGATTTCTTCTGATGACCAAAAAAAAAAAAAAAAAAGTATTGATTTAGCATTGTTAATTAGAAACAAAACCCTTAAAAAGCTTTCTTTCTTTGACTCAGCTGTTCCACTTATGAAATAAAATAAATGCAGTCACAAAAGAAAAATATTTTACGCACGTATATTATTTACAATAGAAAAAAAATTTCAATTAGTTAAACATCTAAATACAGCAAGATGAATAAACAAGTTGGTAAATATACCATGAAAGGAGCAGATTTTTAAAATGTTACACGCAAAGAATGCTGGTCATGTTACACAAAGTTCTCTTAGAAGATATTTGTATCAGCATGTAGAGATGACTGCCAAATTCCTGGGGGAGAAAAGACAAAAAAAAAAAATCCACATATCTAGAACATGGTTTATTTAACCTAAGACTTATGAAAAGATCCAGAAGTTCTTTGAATCTTCTGAATTTTGTGCAAAACTCTATATGGTTAGTGTCCATGATTTATAGCAAATTCTACATCCGCATGTATGTAAAGCCCTAATGCCTGGGAGGCCCTCCAAGTCCAGACTGGTGCACCACCAGGAGATCAGTTACAAACCTGTGTATTAAGACAAAATATATCTGATACCAAATCTACAGACATGCTACTCCAAGACTCATATAGGGTTAAATTACGGCCCATGAACCAAACCTGGCCCATGACTGTTTTTTGTACAGGCTATAAGCTAAGAATGGCTTTTCATTTTTAAAAGGTAAGAGGGTAAAATAAGGAAGAAAAAGATATGAGACAGAAATCCTATGTGACTCACAAAACCTAAATATTTATTCTGACCCTTTATAGAAAAAGTTTGCCAAACTCTGTTATTAGAACAGTGCCAAGATGCAGAAGAATTTCAACAGACACACCTCATGTCTGTTCTTTCCTTTTGCACACAAACTGAAATTTAATATTTTTTCTCAAAATGGTTTGAACTTGTTAACTAGGCAATTTGTAAACAGAACTTCAGGAATGTCATTAAAGGTGGCTAAGTTGTTTGAAATTGAGTGTTTGCAACCTAAAGTTCACTGAATCTTAGATTGGAAAACAGAAGGGAGACAATGAAGAACACTAATTCTTTACACAAATATGAATGTTTCTAGATACAACCAAATTGAGTCTTTGGTATAGACCTACTAGAACCTTCATTAGGTAACACTGTAAGAATGCTGAAAGCTAGTGATTACATACAATTGAAAAAATCAAGAATTTTATTTTTATTTAAAAAATGCACCGTACAGATTAATTTATCACTTAGCAAGGGATTTGAGCCTAACAAAACATTGGTGCTAGAGTTCAACAGATTGCTATGCATGCGTCCGCACACTAACAAAGCCCATCCTAGTTTGTGGGTCAGTTTTAGTTTGGCTCAAATGTCTTATTTTGATAAGCCTTCACTGATTCACTCAAATGAACGAGGCCTTCCTGTATTTGGCTAATGAAAGGTCTTTGCAAAGCCTATGAATTCTACTCCACTTGTCAAATGTGGCCAGAAGATTCCTAACAACGTCAAGAGGGAAAAGAACATCATTCAATGGAACAATTTGGAGGGAATTTCAGGAGAAGGCAGTCTACCAGAGCGCCGGGGAAACTTTCGAGACTGTCGCAGACAGTCTTTGTCCATTCCTGGGTGAGCCAGCATAAGGCCCTGGAGAGAAGTGCTCCAGAGCCAGCTCTGTCTCCATCTGCTTGAACTTGAGCTAAGCACTTTATTGGGCCTCAGTTTCCTTAAACATAAACTGAGGGTGTGTTTGGGTGGAGTTAAATGATTTAACAACATCTAAGGATTCAAAGGTCCTTTGTTGTTTAGATTCTGAGAGGAGTCTAGAATCTCACAGGAAACTAGCAGCAACCAGGCCCAGAATCCTTTCTCCGGTCCCAGGCCAGGTCTCAGTTCTACCTACTGTTCACTACATAGCACTGTCTACACATCCGAGCTGTGGCATTTTTCCAACAAGGTGGCCCCCTACACCAATCCTGGAGAATGTCAGATTTGGCTGTACTCCTTGCTGTCTTTCTCCACTCCACTCCAGCCCACATCCATTCTCTGTTTAGACTTATCCTGAGTTCTTTTACGGATGTCAAAAACAGAGCTGGTCGTTTCATGTATTCATTCGTTCATTCTAGTACTTCTGAAATACCAAATACTCAGTACAACGTAACCAGCATTCATTTTTGTCTCAATAGTTACATACAAGGCTTCTGAAGACTTGAGATCTGTCCTCACGGTGACCTCAAGATCGACAGAACCCGTATCAATTACCTGGCATCCACTTCTGTACCCACTTTGGCCCCAGACAACCAGACCTGCTGCACCAGGTAAAATTCCCTTCCCCCGCACTGAATTAACATTCTATCAAAGTAACTTTATACCAAAATATTATTTGAAACCTGGCAATTACTCTCCCCTGTGACTCTCATCCTAGGTTACTCCACATATTGTCGGTGCTAAAAGTCAAATACACTTTCTTCACATTGTTCTATACTTCCCTGAACCTCCTTCTTGGGTTCTATTTGATTTGTTGTTTTTTTTTTTAATTTTTTTTTTCAATGTTTATTTTATTTTTGGGACAGAGAGAGACAGAGCATGAACGGGGAAGGGTCAGAGAGAGAGGGAGACACAGAATCGGAAACAGGCTCCAGGCTCTGAGCCATCAGCCCAGAGCCCGACGCGGGGCTCGAACTCCCGGACCGCGAGATCATGACCTGGCTGAAGTCGGACGCTTAACCGACTGCGCCACCCAGGCGCCCCGGGTTCTATTTGATTTGAATGTGCATTTTTATGGTGAAGCTTACCTACATACGTAATTACTCTGCTGTGCATCTCGTCTGATCTAACCACAGCCTGGCTAGCCCTGAGAATTCCACTTCCCCCATACAGTCCTCTCCCACAGAGGACCATATAAGGTCTGCATCCTTCTTTCTCCCGTATGGTTCCAGATCTTCCTTCATCCTTATGTAAAACATTCTCCAATTGGAAATCATGCATCTGCCTCCAAACAGATCCCATGAAATAACAAATAGAGTGCATTTGCTTTTAACTGGAGAGTCACACTGATTATCACAGTTCTACCAGAAGCACAGATTAGTGATTTAATATCCCTTTGCTAACACAAATACAGGAATACGAACCATTATGTAAACAACAAAGTTTGCTTGGCAAAACTTTAAAAACAAAGAAACTCTGGGGAAAACAACCTAACAAAAAAGGCTCTTAGCGGTGAAAATCTGGGCACTGGAAACTTCCATTTCAGCATATTTAACTACTCCAAAACCACCTGAGTGTATAAAGATCTATCTACCCACCTAGGCAGAGTGCTTGAGCCTTAGAAGGGCTGCCAAGAAGTTTGGGCAGAAGCCAAACAAGCAGCCAAGCTGAGATTCCAGGAAAGATATCAATCAGGTCAAGCCCACCTGGCTGCTTTATGAGTTCTGGAACCTTCCAAGACTGATGCTCAACACACAGACCCTCGGACACAACCACCACACCTTTCCTTGCCCAGATATTTGAGAGTTGGTGAAACTGTAACACTTATTTAAAGCGACTTTACAGATGAGGAATTTGATGCATAGGGGGGAGAAACGGTTTGTTCGCTATCACAACGTCAGTTTGTAGTAGAGAAGAACTAAAACTCAAGCTGCTTGTTTTCGCATCTGTTTCTGTTATGCAACGTGATGATGGGTTGAACAGGAATTTTAAAAATATCACCATGGAAGAAACAAAAAAAAATGACTTAATGAATTAGATAATGATAAATGCTTATAAAATACATATTATACATAAATATATGCATCACATGTAAGACATATAGGATACATACAATAAATATTACGCATGAATAAATGTTAAGTAGTAAATTTACTAAAAATAACAAAAATTCATTGCAAAGATATTTAAGGCTGTAGTAAAATACTAAGGTCTGAGATTATTGTTTTTTTTTTTAAATTTGTTTCCTGTCAGTAGGTGCTCGCTTTACACACTGAGTAAACACTAAACCTTCACAACAGATCATCCACATTAAATTCACATGTCCAACTGTCTGCTCATTGTAATGGAATCCACTGATTTTGCTTTTCTTGTGAAAATTTTTGAAATGCTTAGCGGTTTATTATACCACAGATGTAGTCAGAGTTCTTGACTTATGATTCAATTAACCATATCAAGATGCTGTATTAGGATCTAGAACTTAGAGAAACAGATTAAAAGCAAAACAAAAAGGAGCAACAATCCCTGCTTTCATAGGCTTCTCAGTCTGGTGTGGTTGAAAGAGGCAAAATAGATCATTCCAGTAGAAGGCTGTCATTGCCAGGAGACAGGACATGAATAGCTCTGGTTGTACATGTAAGAATAGACAACACCAAGGTAATAAATAAAGGAAGAAAGGAAAGACAGAAAAGAAAAAAGAAAAGAAAAGAAAAGAAAAGAAAAGAAAAGAAGGAAGGAATCAAAAGGGAAGAAGGAAGAAAGGAAGAGAAAGAGAAAGAAAGAAGGAAGGAAGGAAATGGGAAGGAAGAAAGGAAGGAAGGAAGGAAGGAAGGAAGGAAGGAAGAAAGAAAGAAAGAAAGAGGAAAGGAAAGGAGGAAGAAAGAAAAAGAAAGAGAAAGAAGCAATGAAAGAAAGAAAGAAAGGGAAAGAAGGAAGGAAAGAGAAGAGAAATTTATAACCTGCCTTTCAGAATTTCACAAAGGAAACACGATGAAACACATCTTCCCCAGAGTCCTGGAAAAGGAGAAAAGGTTTCCCATGTGTCCTAGATCATGGGGACCACAGCTATGGAATTCACTAAGATGATGACTTCATTAATAAACAAGAAAAGAATCCCCTTCTTCCTACTGAGAGAGTTCATTACCCTCCAAACTGCGATTCCCTTTTCCCAGCCTTTTGGAAAGAGTGGAGGTGGCTGCATCGACTGTGTTCGTGTGTCTGTGAGGAGGATGTGGGCTCTGTTATTGGCACTTGTAATGTGGGGGTTGACTCAGGACAGGCGGTAACTTGGGGCTCATGATCTCCCAGCAGCCTGATGAAGTGGAAAGTGCAGGAGATTTACAGCCAAGAAAACTTCTACAAAAATAGTAGTCTTCTGACTCGAGGCACATTATCCTACTGCCCGAGCTTCAGTTTCTTCATCTTTAAAGTAAGAATAACAGTATCTGCAGTATCGCCAGAGGATAAAATAGGATCATGCCTGTGAGACATCTGGCACCTAGTGGCCCACTCACTGGTTCTCATGCTCTCTGTTCTCGCTGCTGGACCAATCAAGCGACATTCCAACTGGACACGGCACTCCCTGACCCACCACCACCCAGCCCATCTTGTTCACTACTAGTGCTCATTAGCCAATGCTTTGAACCTGCCATTACCTGGATTTAAAAAAAAAAAAAAAAAAAAGACAACTTGTCAAAGCTGCTTTTACTTGTAGGACCAGGCACAAAGGCTTATGAGAGCATTTGAGGCCCTGCCTGCCTGTCTTCCCAGTCTCTTTTTCATTCTTTCTATGAGAAGCCTCAACTTCCTCCAAGCCCACGCAGGAACACCTGTGGATGGGCAGTCAGCAGCCCTGTCACCCGATCACCTTTGTTTTTCTCCTTACCCTTTAAATCTTAGGAATCTCTTTCAAGTTCAGCCTGACATTCCCATGGGATTTCGGCTCATAGTGACAGCACCCTCTTTGGAAATATTATGGCATGTATTGTTCATGCCATTAACTTGGCAGATTCTCTTTTATAGCCAAATAATTTTCAGGTCCTTAAAGTGTTAGTCTTCAGTGGAAGGTGCCTTAAAAAGCTCTGGAGTTTCCACATGGGAAAGTCTCCTCTCCCCAGTAAAAGGACAAGTGTCTCAAAGGCAGAAACCAGTTACCAAATGTATTTGCTATCATCCACAGGATGTATAAAGTGGTGTTGTCTAGAGAAAAAACAACGAAACACAACAGTATTCTTGCTGAAACAGTATTCACTTAAGTTTTGAGTACATTTAATTAGGATTGTTCATTTGGGGGCACCTTAGAAGGGGCTCCGCTGGTTAAGCGTCCAACTCTTGATATCGCATCAGGTTGTGATCTCACAGTGGTGGGCTCGAGCCCCACACCAGGCTCTGCACTGGGTATGGGACCTGCTTGGGATTCTCTCTCTCTCCTTCTGTCTGTGTGCCCCTCCCCTGCTCACACTTCCTCTCTCAAAATAAATAAATAAAATTTTTCTAAAACATAGTTTGCATGAAGGAAGAAATAAATGCATGAATTTTCTCACCTTTGGCTTCTTGGGGATAAACTGTATGGGGCAATCACAAAGGATAAGAATCTGTTATATGCTCCTTTCTTGTTCACCACCTTCCCTTCCAGACGAGTGTGCACAGCCTCAGAAGGCAGGCAGAAACCCAGATGGCAATTTACTTTAGCAGAGTTTTGATGAGCTGTGGTGCTTACCACCCTTGTCAGTTCCCAGTACAGCAGTAAGGTCACCTGAGCAATGGACTCGAAACACAATTGAAATAAACAGAGTAGATGGTGAATTTCTAGCCTGACTGCTCATAAGCCTATTCTTTCTTGGCCTCACTTTGAAGTTCTGCAAAAATAAGGCTGATGAAGGGATTCTTTCATGCTTCCCAGGCCTCATGAAACCTACCATAACACCTCCCACATTCTGTACATTTTCAGAATCCGCCTAAGGAAAGCAAACACACACACATGCCCCCTAGAGTTCTCTACCACTGTGTGGGCCTTTCATTTCACAGTCCTCTTGAAAGTGTTATTTGTGAGGCTTAAAATATGTGAGCTTGCAAGGGGAGGAGACAAGTGCTCTGGAGAAAATAACACGCTAGGATAAGCCACATCACATTGTTTCTTCTGGGACACATTTTGTTCTGGGAAAATGTCCTAATAGCCTCTGATTTCAAAGTTACTGTGTATCACAGCACTGTGCCTGGGAAAATACAATGACATTTTCTATGATGATATTGTAGTGAAATAATAGCTCTTCAGTCCCATAAGCAGCAGATTGACATGCAACATCTATTAGAAATAGTGAGCGCTGAATATCTAATCCATCAAGTAGCTCGGGGGACAGGATTGGTTTCATGGCGGGGGCAGGGGGGGCAGATTTCATACACTAAGGTGTGATACAAATTTTAGCACAACATCGGCTGCTTTTTTATTCCAAAATGAAAAACAGAGGTGTACCTTGTTAGAGAGTACCATATGGTGTGCAAAGCACCGGCTTGACATGACAATGACCTAAACCCTGGCAGAGGCACCATAATTTGAATGTAAGTCCCTGGGCTTCTCTGTTTTAGTTTCCTAATTTTAAAAATAGGTATAATCCCACTTCATAGGAAGTTTTTCTTTCTTTTCTTGGAGAACCAACGTACAGCTCCTGAAACATACAAACCATGTAATGGTGGTTACGATTGTCGTTATCTGATGAACACGTTAACTGTGAAGTCTCTCTCAGAATGTAGGCACAGCATCCTTTCCTTGCCAGCACTGAGTCATCTACCCTCATGCACAGGGAAAGCACTACGACAGACTTCGAGCGTTTTCATGACCACTGAAGACACTGTGGCTTTCCTTAAGTCTGCTAAGATAAAGGATGAGAAACGCAGAAGCTACTGTGACTTATGCACCACGAGACTTCACGAGCTCCTCCAGAAATCTGGTTCCCTACTTTACAGGCAGTTTTGTTTTAAAAACCAATACGATTCCCTGTGACCAGAACTCCAGACTCCTGGCCATCAGAAATTCAATTTTTTTCCTTCATTTGTATATGAATTTTCTACTGCCTCTGTAACAAATTACCACTGGCTTCAAACAACACAAATTTATGACCATATAGTTCTATCAGCCAGAATTCTGATGCCTGTCTCACCGAACTACAAACAAGGGATCAGTAGGACGGTGTTCTTTCTAGAGGTTCTGGGGGTAAA
The DNA here is from genome assembly GCF_016509475.1 of Prionailurus bengalensis. Lineage (NCBI taxonomy): Eukaryota > Metazoa > Chordata > Mammalia > Carnivora > Felidae > Prionailurus > Prionailurus bengalensis. The sequence goes on along the minus strand of NC_057354.1, from coordinate 129,804,397 downwards.
TCCATTTCCTTGCCTTTTTTTTTTTAATGTTTATTTTTGAGAGAGAGCACAGAGGAGGGGCAGTGAGAGACGGAGATTGAGGATCTGAAGTCTGCCCGGTGCTGAGAGCAGAGAACCCAATGGGGGGCTCACATTCACAAACCATGAGATCAAGACCTGAGCCGAAGTTGGACGCTTAACCGACGGAGCCACCCGGGTGCCCCCATCTCCTTGCCTTTTAAAGCATCTAGGAGGGGCGCCTGGGTGGCGCAGTCGGTTAAGCGTCCGACTTCAGCCAGGTCACGATCTCGCGGTCCGTGAGTTCGAGCCCCGCGTCGGGCTCTGGGCTGATGGCTCAGAGCCTGGACCCTGTTTCCGATTCTGTGTCTCCCTCTCTCTCTGCCCCTCCCCCGTTCATGCTCTGTCTCTCTCTGTCCCAAAAATAAATAAATGTTGAAAAAAAAATTTAAAAAAAAAGCATCTAGGAGCCACTCACATCCCTTGGCTCACGGCCCCCTTCTTCCACCTTCAAAACCAGCAACATTCCAGCTCTCTGACCCTTCCTCTTTTGCCCCCTCTTCCTTTTAAGAGCCTTTGTGATTACATGAAGTCTATGTGCATACTCCAGGATAATCTATTTTAAGGTCAGCTAATTAGCAACCTTACTTGTATCTGCTACCTCAATTTCCCTGTGCTGTGTAACCTAACATATTCACAGGTTCTGAGAATTAGGACACGGACATTTTGGGGTAGCCATTATTCTGCTAGACACAATTTGACTTCAAATCTTTTTCTAAGAAAAGAAACAATCTCCAAGAACCAAGGTTTTCCATCAGTGAGAAGGCAATCTAAACATTTATTGAGTGCCAGTTATGTGTCAGTCACACTGCACATTTTTTTTTTTAACTCAAACCTCAGGACAACACCCTCAGGTAAGCTAGCAAAGGACCTTCTTCCTCCCCACCTCCATTGCTGTAGTACTAGAATAGACCCTTACTGCATTACATACAAATCTTGAGACTCCAGAGAAAAAGAACGTTCTAAGAGAACAGCAATCAGAGAGTCAGTGACAGAGAATTTCAAAAATGTTTCCTAAATGTGATATGTTACTTCTGATATCTATTGATCCGCTTATATTTACCATTCCCTGGGCTCCATACCTCTTACTAAAGCATAATATTACTTAATTCGTACCAAAAATCCTAATGGGCAATTATCTGTATGGTAAGGAAAAAAGATTTCAATAGTTAGGGAAATTGTTCAAGGACACACACTAGCAACTGGCCAGAATTATCGTTGGAACGCAGTTTGCCTGACTTGAAAATGCATGTGTCAAACCATTACACAAACTGCTTCTGGTATGTTGGGTCATAAGGCGCCTAGTGGAGACTGAAGCTAGAAAGGATTTTAACTTGAATTTGAGACAATGTATTTAGGCTGTATCAGAATCTGTGTCTGACCTCCAATGCCGATTGCTTTGAAGGAGGAAATATTCCTTTGGAAAAGTAAGCATAGGATGTCCCCTTGGGGAAAAACAGGACCCTTAGCTCAGCAAAGAGGGACAGATACACATTTTGGAAGGTGTGATGTCTGAACAACCAGGAAGGATATGTGCTCCAAACAAAATATAGCCAGCATAATAACACAGAGGTGTCAACCTCATAGAACATGCAGAAAAAAAAAAAAACAAAAAACATTAGTAATGTTAATACTAATGTAACATAAAATGTGAGAAAGGAAACGAAAGAGGATAGGTGGACAAAGCAAAACGTTTAGGTCTTTGAATGCCATGCCAGAATTTGAAACACTTCTAAACAGAATTAACAAGACATTTGTAGTTAAAAAGAATGTGGGGCAACCATGATTAAGCGGGGAATGGGACATGTTAGGCTAATGTCAATGCCTAGAGAAGAAATGTTAAGTTTGAGTGAGGATTAGCCGGTAGTGATGGAGAGTTGGAACCACACTGAGAAACATTCAGGGAATTTTGAGTCCCAGTCCCTGAATCAAGCAGGCCTCCTCCTGAGACAGTCTGGGCTGCTCGTTCCCTGGATAAGTGGCAACTTCTGTCAGCAGCTTGGTGCCTGTGGTGACGCACACAGAGGTGGCCTCAGAGGCCCCCTTCGTCTCTGAGACTCCAACTGAATTGCTTTGAAGCGCAAAACGTCCTCTGAAGAGGTGTTAATTTAGAGGCTGTCTCAGCCTTTGCAACAGTCCTCAGCCTTGTGGGGGGCGGGGGGGGGGGGGGGGGGGAGATTGTATTTCCCAACTGAAGGCAGCAAGAGCTGTTTTGGTTTTTTCACCAGGTCCCAGATAGAAACTCTGGGTAAGGATCTCATTCTCTCACTGGTTTGCATACAATTCACATTGTCTTTTTTGTTTGTTTGTTCATTCAGGGAGAAACCCATCCTTGGATTTCCCTTTTATGAGGAGGGGCCCAGGAGGCACAGAGAGATCCACCGAAGAACATTTTCACATGGCCTTGCTGATTGCTTCACAGTGCTCTACAAATGGATAAAGATTTCACTGAAAACAAAAGGATAGGCCTGACCCTTCAGCTAAATAATGGTGCCCCCCCTACTATTTAAAAATGTCTCTGAACATGCTTTTATTTACTCACTACCTAGCTGAACGAATATTTGCTCAGTGAACAAACACTCAGTGGTTTGGGACCCTTCTACGAATCGAACTCTAGGGAGGTATTTAGTAGTTCCATTGGCTACACCACACATGTGACTCAAGCTCTCCAGTCCTCTGTTCCTCCTCTACAAGGGAGAATATGGACTCATGTAGCAAACACAATGTCAGGCAGAAAGGATTAAGCAGTGATGCACCTGAAGCTGGCCAGGTAAAGGCTGGAAGAGGATGTGTGATGTAACTGTTTTTGTACATGAAGGGTTTAGCATCAATTTTCTGCCCAGAGTTCATTTCTGTCTACAATATGAATACCCAAGCCCCCCCCCCCCGCCCCCGGCACAGAACATATAAGCAGATCATAGTGTAAAGCATTCAAAGAAGAAACAGGGAGCTCTGGACATTTGCAAAAGTGAGATTTCATTCCTAAGCAATAGATAATCAGAGATAAGCATTTATAGTTCTTTTTGGAAAGAAGAGAAATAATAATGTGATTAGCAACCTGTGTATGTCGAGAGCTGCCCATACACCAGGCACTGTGCTAAATGCTCTTCCTAGAATGATTTCAATTTTGATCTTCACAATACTTTATTATTTGTTTCCCCATTTTGCAGGTGAGAAAACTGACGCGGAGGGAAGCCTATGTTTCTCAGATGGTGCACAGCCGGTATGCGAACAGTCAATGTGGTGCCTGACCGTCCAACTCTAAAGCCTGTGGCTCACCTATTCTGTACTGCGAAACCTTAGCCACACCCTCGACTAAACTAAAAAAGTCTAAAGGTTTTGTTAAATAATCCCACGAAGTACAAATAAGTATATACATTCCACTATGGAATAGGAATGACATAGAACACACTCAAGAGAAAGAGAGTCCGTAGAACTGGCCGATAACAAAACTGAAGGGAAAAAAAAAGTTCTCAGAATTTTCCTCCATTCCTTAGTGAGGAACTGTTCAGAAACGGATGGCAGAATATTACTTCGTAATCCATCTTGAGCATGTGTGGGGTATGTGAATACACAGCAAGGTAAGTTTAAAAAAACCAGATCTATGAAACCAGATCTGGTTGTAGAAGCTTTCCCCCGTGAATATTTTGCAGGTCAGTGTGTGGACAGTAAGCGGAGGGCAGGCTCAGCTTTTGATCTGATGAGGACTCACGGGGAAGGAGGAAGAGGCTGACTGACTCCAGCGCGTGCACATTTGCCAGGGAAGATGCGTACAGAGGTAAATGGCCCTTTGCTTTGCAGAGCACATTCATGAACTCTTCAGCCAAGATGGAGAATGAAATTCCGTGTTTAAAAAAAAAAAAAAATGAGAGGACTGAGCCTCAAAGAGTGTTTTTGAAGCAGAGTGGTGGGCCTGAGCATGGCTGGGCCCTGGGGCTCTAAAAAAGGCAGTGAGGGAAAGGGCTTTCAAGTGGTGAGGAGCCAGAAAGACAGGGGTCGCCCATGTGATGCAGTTCAGATAAAATATAAGATGCACAGTGAAAGACAACCTTGATGTGACTCCGCTTCTCTGTTGTTTATGATGAACTTTAGCTGCTATAGTCTTCCTGTAATTAAATTTATATATTTAATTTTATGGCATGCCTAATATTTAATTTTATGTTGTTTGCACTGCTACAAATTAAAACCCAATCACTACCACCCTGAAGCTTTAATAAAGTCTGTTTTATAGACACAAACATCTCTTAAGAGAAATCACAGAACACAAGTTGCATCCCAGTCCTGGATGGGTGAGGACAGAAGAAACAGACAGCATGGAACACTGGTGCAAGCAGAAACTTGTATCCGTTTTCTCCAAACACTGATGACTACAGCTAAGATCTATCCTCTATACTAATGAGACTAAAATAACTAAATTAAAACTTCATACACACCAAGCAATCCTTCTATCATATTTATTTTACTTTACTATTTTATTTTATTTTATTTTATTTTATTTTATTTTATTGAAAGCATGCAAGTGGCAGGGGAGGGGCAGAGAGAGAGAGAGAGAAAGAAAGAGAGAGAGAGAGAGAGAGAGAGAGATTCTTAAGCAGGCTTCACATGGAACTTGATCCCAGGACCCTGGAGTCATGACCTGAACCAAGTTTAACAGTCCAATGCTTAACCAACTGAGCCACCCAGCCCCCTCACCTCATGTCATATTCTTAAAATCCTAATCAGATGGAAATTTCCAGAAATTATTTGACATAGGTGGGTATCTAAGGCAAGTCGCTTAGAGCAGTAAATGAGGAACACCTTGAAGTCAGACAGCCAAGGATTGGGAGCTGAGCAATGCACTGGCTGGCTTACCTGAAATGTGGAGCAAGTTACTGACCTTCTCGAAACTTCAACTTGGTCCTTGGTAAAATTAGGTTACCAGGACTTTTCTCACGGAGTTACTATGAGTGGTAAATGGCATAAGAATGTAAGTTACTTACTTTAGAACCAAATATATTGAAGACATTCACTCTAGAGAAGGGCAGTGGGACCAAGTCTGGTACAGAGAGTTGGGAAAATCAAATTACCTACCCTCAGAACAGAATCCACCCCAAGTCAGCTGGGGTGCCCAAGTAACACAAGCATCCAAAAGCACCCAAAGGACACCATGTGTGAAAGCACTGGCCAACCCTAAAATACTACAATTTTTTTTTCAACGTTTATTTATTTTTGGGACAGAGAGAGACAGAGCATGAACGGGGAGGGGCAGAGAGAGAGGGAGACACAGAATCGGAAGCAGGCTCCAGGCTCTGAGCCACCAGCCCAGAGCCTGACGCGGGGCTCGAACTCACGGACCGCGAGATCGTGACCTGGTTGAAGTCGGACGCTTAACCGACTGCGCCACCCAGGCGCCCCTACAATTTTTAATATTGTTCTTCTCCCAACAAAAAAGGGTATACCATATATTCCTTGAGACCTACAGCCACATCTGTGTTGCTTGCCATGAAATAGCTAATAAAATTATTAGCTACCCAGGGAGTATTTTCTTAATTGAATAAAACTAAAAATCACACATCTTCCATGGACACTAGTGGCTGAATTTAAAGCCTCTTCCCGGCACTCTAAAAGACCTGAGTAGGAAAAAAAAATCATAAAGCATTTAGAGCACCATCGGCCTCACACAAGGGAAGAATATGGGAATGGTTTTTCTGGAGGAATTGCCCTTCATTGCCAAGGATGATGAATGGCAAGGCTTCAGGCAGATCAGATAACCTGAACCAATATGTGGAGGTTCATTATTGAGCCCGTGGTCCCACTAGCACAGCATCACATGTTACCAAGGATGTCACAGGTCATGAAACATACTCACTTGCAATTTCCCACTGGGATTGTATTTATCTTGAATTATTTACCACCAGATTTCCTGACAGTGGGAATAGGCCAATAATGTGGGTTTTGTATGGGGGTAGGGGTCCTCAAATTGTAATTAATCCATCTCTAAGAGATTGAATGGGTCTTACAGAGCCACAGTCCATAAATTACCACAATTAGTGTCTTTATGGCATTATGTGAGTTTCATGGCATGAGAAACCACATTTCCAGAAAGAACAGTGAGTGGAAAACACTTTGGAATAGATTGCCTCTGATTCCTGTAAGGTGGCATTTCTTTCAGGCTACATTAGGTCCAATCATTAGGGTGAATACTATCCATTGGGGAAATGGATGACAGAACTTTAAAGAAGGCAAGAGTGAGAAGGCTTTTCATTAAAAAGTACAATCTAGCCCCAGAAACCACACATGAGAGAAAACGGCTATGTGAGAAATAATTACAATTTGAATGTGTGGACTCAATAACTTGTGACCTTTCAAAGACTCTCCTGTCCCCTTTGGGACAGAGTCCAAACTCCTCAGCTTAACGGGGACTGTAGACCCCTCAGTAACCTGGCTCCCACCCCTGTTCTCCAACCTTCTCTCTCAGGCTCCCCACTTAAAACACTGCACTCTGGGTTATACTAACCTATTTGCAGTTCCCAAAACACACCATGTTTTATGTTTGGGAGCCCTTTTTCTTCCTGTCCCCTGTGCCCGGAATTCTTTCTTTCCCTTTAAGCCTGGCAGAACTGAATCCCTAATGATTCCATTAGAACGCTGCCCCCTTTGTAGATCTTTCTCGGATGCCCGCAGGCATGGCTGCTCCCTCTCCTCTATGCCACCAAAGGTCTAAACTCACTTTTCTTATAATACCCAGTGCCCTGCACCACCACCTCGACTGTTCTTATCTGTCTCCACAATCAGACCGTGAGCTCTTTCAGAACAAGGACAATGTCTCATTCTTCCTGTTTCTCTCAAGCCTGTCAGAGAGACTGCAAAGGGGTACGTGCCTTGACAACATGGTTTTGAGGAAGACAGCGGATGCTACAAATCCCAGGAGCTCTCCAACAATGCATATCAAGTAAAGCAGGTATGAATTCCAGATTGGATGTGAAAACAGAGCTGATTTTGCCATAAGACAAAATGACGTTGTCATTTTGCCATCAATATGCTGGTCTTTTCCTGCAGGGTTTGAGCTGGTCACTGTAGTTGAGAAATGTGCAAGGTATTACATAAGGAAGCAGTTACATATTTATGGGTGACTTGCTCCTCCCGCCTGGAACTTTGCCACAGTTGTGCGTCCACATTTCATCTGTAAGTCAATGGCGAGGTCACACACGAGCAAGTCTGTGAGATTTTTAATGTTGGCTTCAAAAGGACCCCATCTCAGCTTTCTTGGAGTTCCTACAGAACTTGAATTGCTTTTCTTTTGTGACACTTATAACTATCTCCCTTACATTTTAATTATGTAATTCATGTAAGTTATTAAGACTGATGTCTCACTAAATTAGAGCTTACTAAGGACAGTATCCTATGCACTCTCTTTGGGGTATCTATTATTGCAAAAGCAAAACAAATACCACCCCCCCCCCAATTGTTGAAAACAAAAACCATATATCTCTCATGGTTCTGGGAGTTAGAAATTTGGGAATTGGTCAGTTGAGCTGTTCTGGCTTAGAGTTTCTCATGCAGTCATAGGCAAATAGTGGCTGAAATGGGAACAATGGAGGGCTAAGGCAGCCGAAGGCTGACTGGGGTCTCTTCCCTTCATATACCCTCAGTACCTCCCCATGCGTTTTCTCCACATGAGCTGGTTTGGGCCTCCTTACAAGATGGTAGCCTTAGACTTCTTAAATGGTAGGTCAGTTTTCCCAGGGCAAGTGTCCTAAGAGGGCCAGAAGCTGTGTTGCTTTTATGACCTGGTCTCAGAAGTCACAGCTGCTGTATTCTAATAGTTAATTCAGTCACAAAGGCATAAATTCAAGGAGGGAGGGTACATACACTCCACCTCTTGACAGGGGAGAGGGAAAGTTCTGGAAGAGCATGGGGGAGAGAAAATATTGTTGTGGTCACTTTTAGAATATGCAACCTGTTTCATGAATATTCTTTATCTTTTTTCCCTAACATTGGATCTATATGCCTGGACTTGAGCTCAGTACATATTTTTTAAATGATGAATTAATGATTGCTGAGCTACAGTAACACTGACTGGTACTAAATATTCGAGTCAACATACTTGTCTTACCTAGTACTCAGCTATCAGTCAGCTGTTTGTCCGAGACAGGGAAAAGCAGAACATGCCTGTTTTTTTAAAAAAAAATTTTTTCAACGTTTTTTATTTATTTTTGGGACAGAGAGAGACAGAGCATGAACGGGGGAGGGGCAGAGAGAGAGGGAGACACAGAATCGGAAACAGGCTCCAGGCTCTGAGCCATCAGCCCAGAGCCCGACGCGGGGCTCGAACTCACGGACCGCGAGATCGTGACCTGGCTGAAGTCGGACGCTTAACTGACTGCACCACCCAGGCGCCCCAGAACATGCCTGTTTTATTGACCTTAACGATTAGCAAGAATTGAGTAAATAAATTCTCAAATAAATTCGAGTCAGGCCAAGCAAATGTCAATTTCAATTATTTTAATAGTTGAGGAGCTATTCAGAAAAAGTGGTTATTATTCCTCTGACTTTCCTAAAAGAATTTTTTTAAATTGACACTTCTAGTATCTACCCACTTGATAAAGGTCCTAAGCATTTTAGTAGTTGTCTTTTTTTTTTAAGGTAGGAATTTCTATAGCCCGGCTATTAATATGTGTGTGTGTGTATTAATTGTCAAGGCAGACATTTTTTCACCTTTGGCAAGGTTAGAGTTCACCGAGTTCAAGAATGTTTTGCACAGCTGTTCTGTTTTGAAACACATATTCGTGTAGTATGATATATGTGGATATGTGTATTTATATGTAATTCTGAAACATGTTAAAACACAGCATACATATTTGGCAAAAAACCTAAAGTAAAAAACCCACTTATTGTTTGTTTATAATCTCTCTGTCCAAGCCTAGTAGTTTGAGTAACTTACTACCTTTTACCAGGCATTACATTAAAATGTTGTGTCCTTTCATCAATTGTCAGTTTCTTAATTGTGGGAATTATGTCTGATGCTTCACTATAACCTGAGAAGAGCCTCTATGCTTACTGAGTGACTAGCTGACCAATAAGCATGAATGCCCCTCCTTGGCACCCAAAAGGACAAAGATCACAAAATCCAGCCATTGGTACTGATGAGTTATAAGAGACAAGGGCTTCTTTTAACAGTTAGCTTTGGGTCTAGATGGTAAATGCAACCATAATGCTGAATTGCCTGAATGTTTATCCTTTACTGTAGACTTTTGTCTACTATGGACATCTTGAAAAGGGCATATAAAATGTAGGGAGCAAACATTCAGAACTACACAATCTGTTCTAGGAGATTTTAGTTTCTTCTACAAGCAGGTAAAGGAGAAACACTCTGCAGAATGGTACAACTCGATGCTACATTGAGGCTCCACCTTCAGACTGGTAAAACTACCTAGCATTTTCTGCCTCATAAGGTAATTAAAAAGATGAAATATATATTATTTGTAATAGCACTTTAAATGTCAACAAGTGTAATCCAATTGTAAAATATTGTCCCAAAAGATTATAATTTACACTTGCCCTATACCAATTTTAGTCACCACTAGTTAGCATTCAAGACCCTCCAAATTCAGATCCAAATCTACCCATCTATTTTCATTTCCATTCTCTTCTACCTTAGGCTCTAATTCCAATTAATCAAAATGAATTATTCTCTCCCTTATGAACAAAGCCCATATCCAATTTCCTCCCCTTCCTCCCACTCCTCAGTTTTTACTATCTGCGATTTTCTCTCTCTTTCTACACTGATGAAAATGCTATTAATTTTACCAATCTAAGTCCCAGCTTCAATTTCCTTTCCTTTCATGTATCCTTATCTTTTATGGATTTTCTAGTACACTATAAATAAATGATGTAGTATAAATAACAAGATGTCAGGATGTCTGGGGTTAATTCCATTGAGGCAATTCACAAATTTAGAGTCTTTGGTCAAAATGCTTGGCCACTCTCATAAAAATAGGGCTAAGAAATATCCCTCACTGAGTCTCATCCAACCAGACAAGCCAGTCAGTGAAATCAGTCAACCCCTAGTCCACTATACTAGAAACTGTGGGAAATAAAAATGAGTATGACAAATCTACTGTCCTCAAAGAGATCAGAATCTTATAGGAGAGATAGATAATTCAACTAACAATAATACCATTGAGTCTTGGGTATACAAGCTCCGGAAGTACAAAATGGCCTGCCAGGTATTTTCAACAAAAATATTTATCTTAATAATAAGCCAGATCTACACACCTGCCAGTAAGAATGTTCAGATAAACGTGGAAAGTCTGAATTCACATGCCATAGGTTGAATACTAGCAACAGGGTAAATGAACAGTGTATGAAAGGCTCTTTCCACTCGGTGTAGCACATCAGTGGCTGGTGCACTCCCCTTTCCCTGTGCCATTCCTTGAAGGTGGTAAGCTTTGGATTCTAAAAGAATCATGTGTGTTCTGGGTGACGGGGACAGAAATCATGTCCACTTTCATTTGGAGAGACTGGAAGCAGAGTGAGTGATTCATCTTGTTTTAATGCAAGCAGATGGCAGGGTCATGGGAACTTGTTTGAAGCATTAGTGAACTGTCTCTTCAAATTAAGGACTTTTGAGAATTATGAGTTCTGAGAAACCCCCATGACTCACAAGATTGTATGCTTTCGCCGAATGATCAGGCATCTAACCCCCTGAACATTAAACCACAAGGAACATATAAGAGCATGGTTGATTGCTTTAATGAAATGCAGGCATTCCGGTTCAAGACAACATGTGGTGGGAGATAACCAGGGACAGCAAGAACTTCCCAGTGAGCCACTGTCTACTTAGTGGAATCACAGGCTTTGAAGAAACACAGAGCCGCCTGGTAGAAATAAAGTAATGATGTCTGAAGAAGCTTTCAAATATGGATGGGTCTGAATCATGTTTCAAAGTCTCTTGGGCTTATATTCAGAAGTGCAACATCCTTAACATATTGAAAATATTAAACATCTACCCTAAAAATACAACTTAATTTTAAAAGGAATTAATCTAAAATCTCAGAAGGCCTATGTATACATATTTATATAAAGATTTATACAAATCATGTTTTTAATTTATATTTTATATTATATTTTAATCATGCTAATCAAATAGTATATTTTAATAATGAGTCAAATTAAAATATTAAAATGGAAAACTATGAGCTTGTCTAGATTATAGAAATCATCATTTACCTAGTTAGGGAAATAACTTTATATTGTGATCCTTTGTAGTCATCACAAAAACATAAGAGATACACAAGATATTTACACTAGACCATTGTATTTTGCATGTTTTATACAAGAAGTTTTTAGATTGGCAGTTTAGGGCTAACATAAAAAAGAAAGTTAGACCTGAAAAGGCCACTAGGCCATCAACTAATCCAAATCCAGTTTGCTGCAGTTGAGAAAAATCAGGAAAGATAAAGGAAGTGACTCTCTTTAAGCTCTGTGGCAATGACTGGTAGAAAATATACCAGAACTGAAGAACATGGACTAGACATGATTGCAAATCCAGCTCTGAAATTCTCAAGCTCAAGTTAGAAAATTGTAACCCTCAATTTCCATATGAGACAGGCATTTTCTATGAAATACATCTAATAATACATAATCCATTGATTTAAATGAAAAAATAGTGACCTACAAAGAGTATGAAATCTAAACTCAACTGGTTTTCTTTACTGAATACAGCAAATCAAAACTTGGTTTAAATTATTCAGAAGCTAAAATAATCCTCTAAAAAATATGAGAATTGAATTCCGGTCTGATTCAAATGATTTTTATCACAATATTACTGCCTGGAAACTCATGTTCTCTAGAAGAAATTTTAGCATGAAACTGAGAGTTCTACAGAAAATACAGTGTTACATTCTTAATCTAAAAACTGAGATTGATAGCATAATTTCATAACATCTTGGCAAAAAAAAAATCCTCAATCTTAAAATAAACTCATTGCATGGGTCAAAATACCCTAGATTCTGAGGCTGATCCATAAAAGAAGTTGGCTTTTTCCATTCCTCATGAAAGCTTCCTTGACTAGGACCCAGAACTCCTGAAGGAGAGAGAAAATTTATCCCACCTTAGAAGGGTCTGTGCTTTAATGGACCTAAATCGAGGAGAGGGTGGACCCAGAGAAAAGGGCAGCCTTCTTGGCTGGCAGGAAATCCAAACCAGACTGTGTGAAGTACATGAACATTTGAACCATTCTTTCGAATGATGATCAAGGTCAGTGTTCTAATAGGCAATGGACTCGGTGCTTTAGAAGAAGTCTACCTAAACCCAGAAGGGTGTTTGGGCACCAGTCAAGAAACACAAGGACCAGAGTAGAATTCTTATCTCAGTTGGGAAAAGGAAAGACTTCCCTCAGGAAAAATAAGATCGTGCCCAAGGAGAATTACGGATGCAATGGGGGGGGGGGGGGAGGGAAAGAGGCTCTCCTTTTGGTGAAGCTACCAGTTTTGTTACAGAAAGAGGGAGAGAGAAAACGGGATACAAAAAAAAGCCAAAAAAGGAATACATGACAGTGGAGAAAGGAGAGAGAGAGAAAGACGTTAGGGATGGGAAAGAAAGGAAATAAGAGATCTCAGAAATTCCAATATTCCTAGAGCAGACACTAAAAGATCGGGAGCCTCCCGGGTTCTATGGGACTCACAGTGGCCACTGCAGATGTGAGCCTGGTGTAGGGCAGATACGTGGAATTTGTCACAAGAGATGGAGTCCTTGCTCAGCCACCTGCTAGATGGATAACATGGAGTGAATCACCTTATCTCTCTACGCATCAGTATTCTCTTCTATAGAGTTCAAAGAACAATGCTGCACTCACAGTCTTACTGAAAACACTAAGAAGTTGTACAGGTGAAAGCATTCGGTAGACCATAAGTTGTTATGCACATGGCCATTATCATGCCATGTGCAGATCATATGATGCTCGCGGATGTTTTCCCTCTGTGTACTTCCTTCTTTTTTCTTAAACTTTTTTTTAAAGTTTATTTATTTTTGAGAGACAGAGCATGAGCGGGCAAAGGGCAGAGAGCGAAAGAAACAAAGAATCCCAAGCAAGATCCCAGCTCTGAGCTGTCAGAACAGAGCCCGATGTGGGGCTTGAACCCATGGACTGCGAGATCATGACCTGAGCTGAAGTCAGATGCTTAACTGACTGAGACACTCAGGCACCCCCAGTGTACTTCCTTCTAAAGCAGAGCTACCAAGAAGTGGTTCTAAGTGGACAGACAAGAAACTGGGATAAATCCTTACACATTTGGGACTGGCTCTGGGATTACCTTCCAGTGCAGGTGCTACCTTCACCTGTCACTTGGGACAGGTGCCTGTCCCAAGTCTTCCCACCCATAAAGTAGACACAGACCCTCCTACCAGGGGCAATTTAGAATCTGGGGGTGCTGTAGAAGATATTCTCAAATCCTTGGTTTTCTGAAGTAAGTGGCAGAAGGAAAGTAGTTGATGCTAAATTATAGTAAAATGCACACTTCCACCTTTTAGATGCCATGGAGTTCAAATTCTGGGTTTTGTGTCTCCAAATACCAACCTTCTAGGTATGTTTATAAATACAGTATACCAGTAATAAAGCAAAAGGGAGGAATGCATTTTTTTTGTTTCACTTTGAATTGACAGTTTAAAACCTGTTTCATTGATTTTTTTTTTAAATAGTTCAGAGATAGAAATATAACCTGGGAGATTGGTTTGTTTGTTTTTTTTCCGCCCTCAACTCTGAGTTTTTAAAGTGTAGCATTTGAAATCTCTGAGACTTATATGAAATCTGGTCTTTGTTCTATATAAATGGAAAACTTAGTGGGGAGGTGACTTTGCCCAAGGACACCGATGGCTGGCTATCAGATTGGGGCTGGGATCCAAATCTCACACCTACTATGAGTTTTTCCGGAGCAGTGATGGATCCTCAATCCCAACTGCACTATTTTTTTAAGGTTTTTTTTTTAATGTTTATTTTTTGAGAGAGAGACAGAGCTCGAGTGGGGGAGGGGCAGAGAGAGAGGAAGACACAGAATCCGAAGCAGGCCCCAGACTCTGAGCAGTCAGCACACAGCCCAAAGCGGGGCTTGAACCCACGGTCCACAAGATCATGGCCTGTGTGGCAGTCTAACCGACTGAGCCACCCAGCCGCTCCACACCTGGGAACTTTTGCAAATCCCAGCACCCCATCTACACCACATACCAAGTAGATCAGAATCTCTGGGGTGGGACCCAGACATTACCACTCCTATTGGCCACTCAGCAGACAAATTTGAGGACTATTATTCTAGAAGCCTCTTCCCATGCCTAAATGACAATATAAAATTCTGTATTAATGTAAATAATAACGGCTTGATTTATGGAGCACTTGATCTGTCCCAGGTACTGCGTCAACCACTTTCCCTGCTTTACTCCCATTAGTTCCTCACTACAGCCTTACAAAGTAAATGCTATTATTTTTCTCATTTAATAGCAGAGTAACCTGATGCCTACCCAAGTTTAACACCGTGCTCAAAGTCACGTAGCTCTAAAGTGACAAGGTCCATAGGGGACCCCAGAGCCCTTATGGACTAGACTACATCCCTAATCTGACAGAGACATAGTGAACAGCAGGCCTTCTGTGGAGTAGGAGTTCATGCAGGAGTTCCCAAGGTTTGTCCAGTGACTACTGCTTAATCTGTACCTACGTCCTGACAAAAGTTCATTAGAGATCAAGACAGCTGATCTTAAGGTATGAATCCTCTGCCAGTCACCTGAGTATCCCGAACTTATAAATGATGCCAGATATTATCCTGTAAAAGGACATTGGAGAGCATGGGGCCACTATAAGAAACTAGACTTTACACGCAGTTTTGTTCAGGGCGTGTTCCACTCGACTCTGTTGACTACGCAGATGCCAAGACTTCAGGGTACATGTCCAACCATGCCATCTGAATCTGACTATTCACAGCAGTGACTCATGTCCAGCCTCCAGATTTCATCTGCTTGCTTCCTCCAAAGTCAAACGGAAAGAGGTGGAAACTACACAGAGTGAGAAATGGCTCGCTATCATGGTTATTTTAGGATTGCTTTTACAAACTGAAGTCCAAGGGCAAGTTCTCAGAGGTCTAGAAGTTTCCTATAAGACTTTTAAAATTTTTGGGATCATGGGCAAACATTTAAAAATTAAAAATAGCATATTCTGAATTATCAAAATGACTGCTTTATTTCCAAATCCTTTCTCACAGTTCCAGTGTGCCGGTTTGTAATTATATTTACAAATGAGTTTTCTCCAGTCAGATAGTGCCACTTTAATTGTCCCAGGCTAATGAAAAAAGAACAAAGGCAGAATCAGTAGGCAAATGATGACTTCTGGCCGTGTGAACTCCAAATAGCATCACTGTGAACAGCAGGCATGAAGGATCTGAATCAGCACACAAAGTGGTGAAAAACTTGACTTTAGGCCAACAGAGGAGGAAAGGCACGTCAACATGAAGGGGATGGTCCATCCACAGCCCTGGCACAATGGCATTCAGTTTCAGCAAAATTAATTACTCTTGACAATTCGAAGTATTTTTGCTTTTGTAATGTATTTGGTTTTAGCTTGTTAATTTGTTTTGACTTCAGAGCAGTATGAATGAAAGCATAAGGAAGTTAGCCCTAGTTTGATGTGTATGCGTATTTAAATAATGGGAAGATAAAACAATCTAATTCCATATTGCGGGGTCTGTGAAAATATTTACCTCGAAAAGGATCCACACACACTGGAGTTCAGTTCTGACCTGAGTGGAAGCTTGGCTCCTATGGTTCTAGGTGGTTCCCCAGAGGTATCCTGGACTGTCGGATCAACTCCCCATGGCATGCAATACCTCACACAATTTCATTGTGCATTTAAGAGATTTAACTTGTTAATCTAATTTTTTTTCTACTCTTAGACTTGTATGAATATTCTAATCAAATTAGAAAGTGAGGAAACAAAAAAAGGATGTGTTTTTAATAAATTGAATTTCCATTTGGTTTTATTAACACTGCCATAGAAATTATCAAGTCTGTCTCAAAATGTAACGATAACATCAATTGTTTCTATTCTGGTGACAAAAAGAGGCAATATTAGGTGTGGCGCTGGTCCATTATGTACACGAAACAGTAGGCCGTGCCACTTAATTGGGAACCTTCCCACGGCAGGAATGATCTCGCTCCTCTATGAATTCCTCACACCCAAACAGGTCCTAACACATGACAGGTGAGTGCTTGCTGAGTTCCTTGCCATGCCTTGCTGGGCTTGCCGCCTTCCAGGACTCAGCTGGAATGTTCCCACGAGCTCAGCCCTGCCCCTAAGCGTAGGGTCCTGTGGAGCAACCCAAAGACAGAAATCCTACAACTCCGTGTCAGGTCAGCCTCGTCGCGCATCCCGTTCTCTGCTCCCAGTAGCTTGTCTCCCTGATTTGGAGCCTCCAGCTCAGGGAAAGGGGCCCTTGAAACTGATCTTTCTGGTTCTCCCAGAGATTGTGTTCTGCCCCTGGATGTAACCACCCTGGAGCTCTCCCCTGCCACGTCTCCTGGATACCAGTCACCCGCTTGCCTCCACCTCTGCCTATTCTGGTGCCTGATGATGCCATCACTCCTGGAGGAGGTGACAGGTGTGGCGACAGAGTCTGTGAGACTGTGGGCTGAGCAGGCATGCAGCACTGTTTAAGTACGGAGATAGCTGATGGGCTGCTTGATACCCGTGTGGCCCTGCCTGAGTTAGTCACGACTCCACGGCTCAGCATTCTCACCTACAAAATGGGTACAAAATACAATTTATAAGAGAGTTGTGAGGAACAAATGAAATTAATTTGTGTGAAGCATTTGGAACAATGCCTAACTCACTGCAAGCACTCCAAGATGCTGTTTTCTCTCACTTGTTTTTTGTTTGGGTGTTGGTTTTTTTAGGTCTCTCAAACCCCCACATATATGCCAAATACCCCTGCTGGGCTCTCCAGCCACTTAAGTGTGGTTTTCTGCCCAACACTTTCCTATCTCCTTCGGTTAGCCCCTACGTGCCTCGCTAGCAGAGGGCCCCCATAGCATCAATTACATCACTAAACAACATCTAACTATTATTTCATAGTCTTTCATCGCTGCAGGGCCAATCATATGAACAAACTTCATTCAGACACTTTACCTGTCGAGGTGCAAAAGCTAGGGCTTCCCTACAATAGGATGCACCCTTCCTGGTATCGCAGGCCCAAATCCATGGCACCCCAAGTGCACACAGCCCCTCACTGTCCTGTAAGCAACCTTCTAGGGGTGGGGATATAGTGACAGACTCTACACAACCTTATTATGAGACATAGACACCGAGTAGGAGATCAGACAGGTGAAGGTTTAGAGCAAAACACAGGAGTAGCACGAGATGTCCAAGAAAACCACTAATGGCATGAGAACAGGAGGGGCTCACCATTGTCATTGTTGAAAGCTTTTCAGTTTGCAAAGCACTACATTCTCTCATTTTATCCTCACAGAAAACACAATGACATGACAGAACGTGTTTGAATGACTAGGACAGTGCTTGATACATTTTCACCAGATGTCAACCCTTTCAAAGTAGCTTATATGCCCACAAAATGAGGTTCAAGAACAGCACAAAAAAAGATGGCCGTAGCTTTAGCACTTTTGAGGTTAGACCATTATGCCCTTGCTGATGGCTTAAATACCCCTTAACCTTCCCCACTGGTGATTTTTGAGACTCCAGTTCCTGCTTTTCTGATTCTTTCAAGTCTGCAGTCTGCAGCTGGGAACCTTCCCAGACTGGACACTGGCTTTCTTAGAACTCCATTTCTTTTTTTTTTTTTTTTAATTTTTTTTTTCAACGTTTATTTATTTTGGGGACAGAGAGAGACAGAGCATGAACGAGGGAGGGGCAGAGGGAGAGGGAGACACAGAATCGGAAACAGGCTCCAGGCTCTGAGCCATCAGTCCAGAGCCTGACGTGGGGCTCGAACTCCCGGACCGCGAGATCGTGACCTGGCTGAAGTCGGACGCTTAACCGACTGCGCCACCCAGGCGCCCCTCTTAGAACTCCATTTCTATCAAACCCCTTTGACTTATATCAAGCTGTTGCAATTTGAGATACTTCTCTTGCTCTCTACAATGTCAATTTTGTTTACACCTGTGGTGTCTGGTCCCCAAAGGTCACCACCCCCTAATGTTTACATCCTGTGTAAATACCTTCCCTGAGTCGTAGGGACCTCTGATTTGCTTCTAAGCCAACATAATATATGGAAAAGATGAAGGCATTTTGAAGATGTAATTAAAGTCCTAAATGGGTTAATTTTGAATTAATCAGCAGGCTGGTGCAGCTTGACTTAGGTGAAATCTCTTAAAAGGAAAAAGAGGGCTGGGCCCTTTTTGAGGTGAGAGCCTAGCCTTGCTGGCTTAATGATGTGAGTGGCCATGTTGAGAAAGCTCACACGGCAAGGAACCACGGATGGACCCTAAGATCAAACATGGCTGCCTCCATTCTGTGAGAAGCTTAGGCCTTCCCTCAAGAGCCACTAGGAAATTAATTCTGCCAATAACCTGAATACTTGTAAAATGATTCTTCTCCAGTTGAGCCTTCAGATGAGAACATAGCCTGGCTGACACTTTAACTGAAACCTTGTGAGAACCTGAGCCGAGGATCAGCTATGCTGTGCCTGGCCTCCTGACCCAAAGAAACTGCCA